>NC_054477.1:56674733-56982769 GCF_017639515.1 Carcharodon carcharias | reverse complement strand
TCTGCATGCAGCGAGTCACCAGGCATGATTGGGCTGCAGCCAAGGTGCGGTGGGGTGTAGGATGACATGGGTGTCAGCTCCTGAGAGGGTGAGATCGCAGATGAGTGCTGCTGCAGAGGGCTCAGGTGAGGACTTTGTTGCGGTGATGTACAGAAAAAGGTCGATGGGGTATGTAGAATGGTATGCTTGGCACATTAGCAGGCCTGCCAGAAAGTCTGCTGTCACTCTCAAACAGCATGGGAGAGCCTGGCTCCAACTTGGCACTTGGCTTTACACAGAGCTTGGAGCTCATCACTTCCATCATGGAAATGGTAGTGAACTCTGTGAGAGCACATGCAAATCCAATCATGATGCAGCAACTGATGTCCGAAGTCTCAGCTTCCAATGCAGCAGAAATCATCCAACATCTGAATGCGGCAGTGGAAGCTCAGATTGAAGTCATGAAATCCCAGCTTGGTGACCTACATGCTGGACTGCTGCCATCGTGTTGTGGATGCCAGTGCTGAAGGGGCTTGTAGGTTCTTAAAACTGCCCAGCAATCTGGGCTCCAGCAGATTGTTAAAATTGCTAAGGCACTGCTCCACCAGAGTGACAGTGGAGAACCTGCTGTCCTATCTCCCTTGTTTTTGCACCTCTGCCACTCCACCATTGTCATGTTGTTGCCCATCAGCCAGCCAGTCCAGACTTCTGCTGCCTGTGCTAAGGGGGTGCAGCCTGAACATGGGTTTTCTAAACCCAGAGCTGCAAGTAGACATCCTGAAAGAGCAGCCACAACTGAAAGACAGGCATTGGATTCCCTCACAGGGGCTGCAGGCCATCCTACAGCATAGCACACAGCTCCATGCTGGCTTCTCAAGACATCCACAATTTTCATTGGAATTGGCGCTTGGACATTTGAAGGTAGTTCATGTGAGAAAGTGGCATGGATCTTCGTCTGACCGGCCCCCGGTTTCCTTTCTCCTGATCCACCTTGGCATGGTGTCCTGCTATTGGCTGAATCTCTTGCTGATGCCAATTCACCAATTCACCAATTGACTGTCCCTTTGAATGGCCGCTCGGGGCTGCAGGAAGACTGGGCCGACGAGACCCATGGTGGCTCTAACGGCACTTCAAATATCCACATCCAGGCAAGGGTACGTCTGCCAATGGGTCTCTGACTTTGATGAGCGAAGCACCTCTTCTATGCTCACCAAGCTCCTGCAGCCAGTTAAAGCTGCCCTGTCCTTCCCTGCAATGCCCCTGTCCTTCCCTGAATTATCCGCGTCCTTCCCCAAAGTGCTCCTGTCCTTCCCCACAGTGCCCCTGTCCTCCCTGCAGTGCTCATGTCCTTGCCCACGGTAGCCCAGTCTTTCCTTGCATTGCCCCCATCCTTCTCCACAATGCCCCTGTCCTTCCCTACAATGCCCCTGTTCTTCCCCACAACGCCCCATTCTTTCCCGCAAAGATCCTTGACCTCACTGCAATGATCTTTGACCTTCCTGCAATAACCCAATCCTTCCAAGAGATGTCCCTGCCCTTCCCGCAGTAACTCACTACTTTCTCTCTTCTCTCTGCAATCATTACAGAGTTATGGAAGGGACCTCCAAATGATTCAGCTTCTTGATTTACCTGCTCACTGTCAACTTTAAATAGCCAGGGAACTGAAGGCCCATGATTTCTGCAGGTCTTACATTGAATTCAATGGTACCACTTGATTGCAAAATGTTATATGTAAATGCGTAACAACGATCTGCTAAACAACTTAAATGACCTTCCTGCCGGGTTTATTTGACATTGCTGTCCCACTTTTTTCCCATCACTGGGATAATTCAGGCCGTTGATCCCGATGTTGGTGATCGTACTTGGCCTCCCGCACAATTAAACATCCCCCTTCGTTCCCCATTCCTTCGACCAGCATTAAATTCCACTCAATATTTCAGGTCAATGACCTTTCATCAGAATTCATTCCATAGATGTTTCCAAACCTGCTGAGTATTTCCAGCATTTTTTGTATTTGTTATGAAATATTAGATCTTTTTGTGAAATGGGGATGGAGAAGGATATAGTGTATCAGTTACTTTCTTTGTCATGAATGGTACACTCATTATGATATCACTGTCATCTATATCTCTTTATGAACAGCAGGTATATACTTAAAGTGAAATGAAAATTACATACAGTGGAGTAAATTTCAACATAAATTCAGCAACAATGGGTAACAGAACATATATATTTTGGGCATTTTTATTTCCAACTTGTAATAATTTAGCATTTTAGTGCTTGGAGAAAACATTTTAACAGATGCTCTTGGAAATGTTCATACAGGAAGTTTTGAAAAAAGGATCCCTGAAGATTTCAGTTTCAGGTGGTTCATTGCATGCAGTCTCTGGTTAGACCTGTTTTCTCATGGGATGTGAGCATCACTGGCTAGGCATTTCTTGACCGTCCCTAATTGCCCTTGAGAAAGTGGTGATGAGCTGCCGTCTTGATCTGGTGCAGTCTGTTGCAGGGACACCCACAGTGCTGATAAGGTGAGGGTTCCAGGATTTTGATGCAGTTATAGCGAAGGAATAGTTCCAAACTAGGATGGTGGGTGATGGTGGTGGCGTTCCCAAACACTTACTACCCTTGTTCTTGTAGATCGTAGATAGGTTTGGAGGGTGCTGGTGAAGGAAGCTTAACAAATTCCAGTATTTCAGTTTCTTCAGGAGATTTTGGAGAGGAAACTGCTACATGTTTTCTTGCTGTGACAAAATGTCTACTGGAAAGCTTTCCTTGCAGCAGAATGGCATGCATGACTGAACTTTGATCAGTAAAAGCAGAACTATAAAGATAAACAGAAGTAGACAGCTCCAATGCCTCCATTTTGATTTTGTAATAATTACTTTTGAACTTGATTAGAATATCTTAGAGAGGGAGAGGAATCTCAACAGGAGGCCCTAAGTGTTCAGTATCTGAACTCCAACCTGAACTTCAGCAAGCAACAATGATTGGAATGGAATCTTCCCACTTTGGGTTCCGCTTCCACGAGTTTTTCCCAGGCAATTAGCCCTTATTCTGGTGCAGGCCTCCTGATGTGCCAGGAGCCTGGCAATGCACCTAAGGCAGTTTGAAGGTAGGTGGTTGTAATCAGCATATCGACAGGTATTTGGAGCCGTTTCTCCTGCACACTAATCCACAGGATGTCTCTGGCTGCTATTTATAGGCAAGTGCCTTCATCTTGTGTCACCCACACGTTCCTTATCTGCCTGGGTAATGCTCATTTCTCTTAGTGGGGTTGTTGACTGGCTCTCCCTTCATCCCCTTCAATTGATCCTCCTACATTTGTATGTCGTCCTCCATTCTGAATTGAATGTTGAATGGAGAGAGGGCCTATTGATCATCTGCCTCCCATTAAATTATGCCAGTGAGCATGCTACCCTCTGAAACAGGTGGGCTCAGGATCTGGAAATGGTACCTGATGTTGAGTTCCTGATAGCTGTTGGAATATTCAGTCCCATGTGTCAAATGCCTGCATTTCAGTAAGGACGTCCTCACTGAAATCTCTCACCTGCTACAGCTGCAACTGCAACCTCAGGGCAGAGCAAGGAGCACATGGCCATTTGCTGTGTAGGTGGCTGTGTCGATGAGTTTTTATGCTTCTGACTCCTTCCAGGCTGGAGCTGGAGATATTTTGCTAAGTCTCACAGTTTGCCATCCAGTGAGGCTCTCTACTCAATGAGAGCTAATTCTCTCCGGCCAGAGGCCAGCTGGCAGTGCGAACACATGGCTTCACTAGGATTGCAGGCCTCTCCATTGCGCAGGATGCCATCGCTTTGTGGGTGCTGCATGCCAGCTCTGCCCTGTAATGGAATTGAAAGGGATGCCATTCTCTCAAGGTCCACCTAGTGTGTGACCATGTAACTCATGCAGGTCAATGTCCTATATCTTGGCAACAGTCTTGATGTCTTCAGGCAATGACCATCTCCAACAAGATACAATCTAACCATCTCTCCTTGACATTGAATGGCATTACCACCACTGAATTCCCCACCATCAACATTCTGGGGGTTACTGTTGACCAGAAACTGAACTGGACTAGCTGCATAAATACTGTGGCTAAGACGGGAAATCCTGCGGCGAGTAATTCACCTCCTGACTCTTCAAAACCATCTACAAGGCACAAGTCAGGATAGTTTCAGAATACTCTCCACTTGCCTGGAAGAGCGCAGCTCCAACAACACTCAAGAAGCTTGACACCATTCAGGACAAAATCCTGGAACACTCTCTTTTACAGCACTGTGGGTGTACCTACAGCAGATGGACTCCAGCTGTTCAAGAAGGCGGCTCACTGCTACCTTCTCAAGAATGATTAGGGATGAGCAACAAACATTGGCCTTGACAGTGACACTCTCACCCCATGAAAGAATAATAAAACAAAAATCTGTTTGGGGACAGATTTCTGGAATGCTGTGACAAGCAAGCTCTTTTGCACACTAATCCGTTGTCACAATATGTAGTCTGAGCTTCTACTGCAGCACTCAGTGGCTGCTCCTTGTGCTTCACTGGAAGCTACGATATTGGCCATCAGACACTGTGCCTTGGTTGGGTCCCAAGTGTGCTAAAGGTGTTGGCCACCATTTTCATGTTGGAAAAGATGGGCTCCAAGCTCTGCACAAAGCCCTGTGCCAAGTTGGTGCCCGACCTCTCCATGCTTCTTGACATTGACTTTTCTTGTGCATACACATTCTTTAGGCTGCCTCATTAAAGTGCTCACCTGAGTCCTCTGCAGTGGAGCTTGTGTGTGACTTTGACCTCCGTGAGTTGGCGCCCATGCTATCCCCGCCCCCTGCAGCATCTCACCACATGCAGATCCCACCACTATGCTATCCTTTCAATTAGACACACTGTCAGTGTTTGAGTTGGTGGCTGCAATTGTGTAATGAAATGAAAAAGTACCTTTATCATCACTATATCCTCCACTGCCTGGCCAGGTTGCACTTCCAGGATATCTGAAAGGAGAAAGGCACAAGGGAGTGGGGTGGGGTTGGGGAAGTAAGAGGTGCATGCATACACCATGTGCAAGCTTGTAAATCAGAAGAGACTGTGGGATGAGGGGGCGCTGGACAGAGTCAAGGAGAGAAATCATGGGCTTCTCCTCTTTCTGGGCCCCATATTCACCAGCCCCCCAACCCCCCACCCTTTAACCCTTAACAGCTTCCATTTAGTGCCTTTGTAATGCGCTTTGGGTCCTATAGAATAGAGTTGTGCAGCACAGAAGGAGGCCATTCAGTCTATCGAGTCTGCACTGGTTCCTTTGAAGAGGAATTCAGCCAGTCCTACCTGAACTCACAACACCACCCCCATCACCCACTCTTTCCCTCCAATTTTTTTCTCCCAAGTATTAATCCAATTTCCTTTTGAACACAAATTGGAATTTGTATTTAACACAATATCAGGGAGTGAGTACATTCCAAATCCTAACCATTCTTTGTGTAAAAGTTTCCCTCGTGTCATCTCTGGTCCTTTTGCCGATCAACTTAAATGAAGTCAAATCTGGGCCATCTGATTATTGATCCTTCAGCCATTGGAAACAGTTTCTATTTATTCTATCTAAACCCTTCACAATTTTAAACACTGCCATCCAGTCCCCCCAGGCTTCTTGCTCGAAGGAGAACAACCCCAGCTTCTCTGAAATAAAAACAGAAAATGCTGGAAAATCTCTGTAGATCTGACTGCACATGTGTGGGGAGAAAGAGTATGGCTCTTCTTCAGAGCTGAAAAGAAATCGAAATGTGATGGATTTTATAGTATTTAACAGGGGATGGAGCAGGTGGAACAAATAGAAGGTTAGGGATAGGCAGGAGCTTAGGAGAGATTTGACAAAGATGTCATGGACACAGGGCAAAGGCATTGTGAAATAAGGTGCTAATGGTGGCATAAAGGTCAGACAGCAGAATGTGTTAATAGCAGTACAAGGGTCAGCACTTTCTAAAAGCAAAACAGATGACAGACTGGTTCCCTTGTAGTGGGGGGGGGGAGGTGTTGAGAGAAAAAAAGATCAAAATGGAGGACAGAGTTCATGGTCTGAAGTTGTTGAACTCAATGTTAAGTCTGGAAGACTGTAAAGTGCCGAATCGGAAGATGAGGTGCTGTTCCTTCGGTTTGCATTGGGCTTCACTGGAACAATGCAGCAGGCCAAGGACAGACATGTGGGCAAGAGAGCAGGGTGGTGTGTTGAAATGACAAGAGACAGGAAGGTCTGGGTCATACTTGCTGACAGAGCGAAGGTGTTCCACAAAGCGGTCATTCAGTCTGCATTTAGTCTCCCCAGTGTTGACGAGACTGCATTGGGAGCAGTGAATGCAGTAGACTAAATTGAAAGAGGTGCAAATGGTGCAAGTGCCCTTGAAAGGAGCATTTGGGGCCTTGGGCAGTGAGTAATGAAGAGGTAAGGGGGCAGGTGTTACACCTTCTGCGATTGCATGGGAAGATGCCATGAGAATGGGGATGAGGAGTTAGGAGTGATGGAGGAGTGGACCAGGGTGTCACGGAGGGAACAGCCCTTACAGAATGCTGACGGGGAGGTGCAGGGGAGGCAAAGATGTGTTTGGTGGTGGCATCATGCAGAAATGGCGGAGGATGATCCTTTGAATGCGGAGGCTGGTGGGGTGAAAAGTGAGGATGAGGGGAACTCTATCATGGTTCTGGGAGGGAGGGGAAGTAGTGAGGGCAGAGGTGCAGGAGATGGGTCAGACGTAGTTGAGGGCCCTATCAACCACAGTTGGGGGTCCTTTGGTTAAGGAAAAGGAAGACATGTCAGAAATGTTGTTTTGGAAGATAGCAGCATCTGAACAGATGTGGCGGAGGCAAAGGAACTGGAAGAATCGGATGGAGTCCTTACAGGAAGCAGTGTGTGAGGAGCTGTAGTCGTGGTAGCTGTGGGAGTCGGTGGGCTTGTAATGAATATTGGTGGACAGTCTATCACCAGAAATGGAGACAGAGGGGTCAAGGAAGGGAAGCAAAGTGTCAGAGGTGGACCATGTGAAGGTGAAGGATGGGTGGAAATTGGAAGCAAAATTGATAAATTTTTCCGGGGTCCAGGTGAGAGCATGAAGCGGCACCAATACAGTCATTGATGTACCAGAAAAAAAGTTGTGGAGGCAGGGTCCCGATTAGGACTGAAACAAGGAAGTTCACACAGCCCACAAAAAGCCAGGCATAACTAGGGCCCATAGCCACACCTTCTATTTGGAGGAAGTGAGACACATTAAAGGAGAAACTGTTCAGTGAGAGAACAAGTTCAGCTAGGCAGAGGAGAGTGGTGGTGGATGGGAATTGTTCAGACCTCTGTTCAAGGATGAAGCGGAGAACCCTTTGACCATCCCGGTGGGATATGGACGTGTAGAGGGACTGGACGTCCATATTGAAGAGGAGGCAGTTATGGCCAGAAAACTGGAAATTGTTGATATGACGCATCAGAGGAATCACAAATATAGGTGGGAAGCGACTGGACAAGGGGAGAGGGAATGGAGTCAAGATAGGAAGAAATAAGTTCAGTGGGGCAGGAACAGGTGAAACAATGGGTCTACCAGGACAGTCTTGTTTGTGGATTTTGGGAAGGAAGTAGAAGTGGGCTTTGCAGGGTCAGGAGATTATGAGGTTGGAGGCTGTGGAGGAAAGATCTCCAGAGGAGATGAGGTCAATGACAGTCCTGGAAACAATGGCTGGATGTTCGGTGATGGGGTCGCGGTCCAGGGGGAGGTAGAAAGAAGCATCTGAGAGTTGGCGCTCAGCCTCTGCAAGGTAGAAGTCAGTATGCCAGACAACAACAGCACCACCATTGTCAGTAGGTACGATCACAAAGTCAGGGCTGGACCTGAGGGACGGGGTACAACAAGTTCAAAAGGAGTCAGTTTGGATTGGGTGAGAGGAGCAGAGAAATTAAGATGGCTGATGTCACACCAGCAATTCTCAAGAGCAAGTAAGAAGCCAGAAGGAGGGGTCATGGTGGAGGGAGAATACTGGAAGCATGTGAAAGGATCCGTTTGTTGGATGGAGGAGGACCTGCCCCAAGATGTGAGCATAGAAATGGTGAGCCACGCTGAGCCCAAATTCATTGAGGTGAGGGCAAGAGGCGATGAAGCTGAGTCCTTTGCTGAGTACAAAACATTCAGCATCAGAGAGGAGATGGTCAGAGGCCCATCTTCTCTATTAACCCTCATCTCTGGACCAGTCTAGTGAACCTCTCTGAACCCCCAACAAAGCCTTTACATCCTTCGGGTGCCCAGAGTTGGGAACAATAGTCACAATGGGGTTGAACTGTTTTATTTTGGTTCAGCAAAAATTCTGGGCTTTTGTACTCTATGCTCCTATTTATAAAGCCCATCGAAAGCATAGTTTTCAGTATGATATACTTTGCAACCTGTAATAATTATGGTTTTATTTAGTGTGTAATGTACCTTTAAGAATAATACTCTTTAAGGAAGATCATATGATCTGTAGTATCCAATAGGAGATTAATGTGGGCTACCTCAGCAGTCAGTGTAGGGATAGAGTTGGAGTTGAAAGCACACGTGTAGTTGCTGCTGAGTATATTGTAAATAAACCTAATGTTTCCAACCAAGAAGTGTCTGAGATCAACTCTATCATTAATAGTACAACTGGGCCACCCTACAACAAACTGGCAATGAGCATGGGATACGATTCAGGAGAAATAAAGTTAGAAAGAAATCAGCACTGTACCTTGCCCAGTGATTGTAAGTAGCAAGCTCCGTTAGAATTGAAGGAATTATCCCCTCTCAAAATGCCACAATTTGAGAGAATTGATCCTTTTGAACCAGACACAGACGATTGGTGTCAATAAATAGAAAGCCTCACGTTCTTTTTTCAAGTGAGCGAGATTACTGAGGAAGAGTAGAGGCAAGCAATCCTCTTGAGTACTTGTGGGAGCAAAACCTATGGTTTGATTCAAAGTTTGACTGCGCCCAGTGCCCCAGATTTGAAGAATTTCGCTAAATTGGTGGGCCTTGTGAAGGGCCACTTTCAACCCAAGCCCTTAGTCACGATGCAGAGGTTCAGGTTTAATTCATGAAATAGATCCCCGGGTGAGCCAATTGCATGCTATGTTGCAAATTTGAAGCAGCTAACGGAATATAGTGAGCTCGGTACAACTCTGAACATCATGCCCAGAGATCGTTTAGTGTGTGTTGTGAAAGAGGATACTATTCAGAAATGATTATTGTCCAAAGTGAATCTAGATTTCTAGAAGGCACTAGAGATAGTACTGGCCATGGAAAGTGCAGTAAGAGATTCAAAAACAATCCAGGATGCGCAAAATGGCACTGTCCTCCACATCGGGCGGGAAACCTCAGCTGAAAGAGGTGCAATAAAGCAAGAGTCTGCCAAGAAGCAGGAAACAGCGACTGCTAGCTGAAGAATAAAGAAAAATAAATTAGCATTAAAATGGAAGAATAATTTTAATAGAGGTGGAAACAATCAGTCTTTT
Source organism: Carcharodon carcharias (assembly GCF_017639515.1). Classification (NCBI taxonomy): domain Eukaryota; kingdom Metazoa; phylum Chordata; class Chondrichthyes; order Lamniformes; family Lamnidae; genus Carcharodon; species Carcharodon carcharias. The sequence goes on along the minus strand of NC_054477.1, from coordinate 56,973,303 downwards.
AGTGATTGTTAGTTTAAAAAAGTCTAATGTTACTATTGTCATAGATCTATAATGAGGCAGTGTAAGGAAAGATTCAAGAAGGCTTGTAAACAGAAGAAGAAGCCCAATGAAATCTATAATGTAGAAGAGCCTGAAACAACAAATTCAGACATTTACTCATTGTTTAATCTGAAAGTTGGAAAGACAGTCCCAATATTTGTTATAGTGAAAGTAAATGGAAAACCTGTTAGAATGGAAGAAGACACGAGAGCTCCACTACCCTAATTGGGGAACATACTTTCAGATATTTGAATTGTGATGAATTAAGCTTAGAACAAACAGCTGCCAATCTAAAAACATACACAGGTGAAGACATTCAATTAAAAGGCATAAGTAGAGTAACTGTCCATTATGGAAGCTAATCGGCACAACTACCAGTGTTGGTATTGAGAGGCAGAGGACCAAGCCTTCTAGGGTGAAATTGGCTAAGAGAAATCAACTTTGATTGGCTACTGAGATTCTAAAAGGAAGCTGGAAGCTTTCTTGTTTTGAAAAAGGAGTATATGAGGAATCAATAACCTGAAGAAATGCAGACTGCCTTAGTCCAAAACCTGGAAGAATAGATGAAGAAACTCAAAGAGAGCTTGCTTGATGATAGAGTTTGAGATGAGGTGAGCAAACGTTGCAGGGAAAAGGAAAACCTGTTGAAAGACCTTCACACACTACAAGATTCCCTGAGGTCAAAGCTTGTACCTCTGGAAAAGTATGAAGAGAAGCAGAAATAATTCATCACTTCTCTGAACAAACTGGAGAATGATTTGGGACACAAGAATGAGAGAAGACACAAAAGTGCTCAATTTTCCAGGAGGCAGCAAAAAGATACAAAAAAAGAGATGGAAGAGCTGAAGATTCAGCTAAATGAAGCCAAAGAGGCTTCGGGAGCAAAAGTTGCAGAATTTTCCAAGAAGCAGAAGGTAACGAAATTTTGGGAGACTCAGCTACTGAGCTCAGACAAGTTGAGCTTGCATCTGAGAGAAGTCTGGCCAATAGTCAAAAAGAAGACCAAGATTAAAGTCTGTGCTAGAAAGAAGAAGGTATGTAGAAAGATGATACAAGAATACTAATTGGGCCTTAATTCTGGCAGCATACGAATACACTTCCATATGTAGGCCTGGCAATCAAATTGCGAATGTTGATGCCCTCAGTCGTTTGCCTTTACAAGAAAATGATGAGCATGTCCCAGTTCCACAGGAAGTTGCTTTACTGTTAAATTTCTTAGATTCCTTGCCGGTATGTGCTCGACAGATCAGAGACTGGACAAGTCGGGAGCCAGTCCTATCTTAAGTATGAGAACAAATGCTACATGATTGGTCACAGGAGCCTTTATCAGATGAAATGAAACCGTACTTCAACAGAAGACATGAAATAACCAGCCAGGTTGACATCCTATGTGTGGAGCATGAGTGATAGTTCCTCTGAAAGGAAGGGAACCACTTTTAGTTGAACTACACAGTGCCCATCCAGGAATTTCCCGAATGAAGACCATAGCACACAGCTATTTATGGTTGCGTGGGGTGGATGGTGAAATAGAGGATGGTAAAGCTTTGTGGGCAATGTCAGCAACTGCAAAAGTTACCAGTGACAACTCCGTTACACCCATGGGAGTGGCCAGGTAGATCCTGGGTACAGTTACTCATTGACTATGTTGGATCTTTCCTGGGAACAATGTTTCTGCTCATTGTCGATGCCCATTCAAAATGGTTGGACGTACATAATGTGAAGTCACCAACGTCAGGCATTACAATTGAGATTTTTGCCATTCACGAACTACCAGGAGTAGTCATTTCCGATAACAGCACGGCATTTACGAGTGCTGAGTTTCAACGATTTGTCTGCCTCAATGGTATCACTCACGTGAAGACTGCACCATATCACCCATCCTCAAATGGACCGGCCAAAAGGGCAGTTCAAAAGTCCAAGGCAGGCATGAAAAAGCTAACTGGTAATTCCTTGGTAACCAAGCTAACACGCTTCCTTTTTCATTACAAGACTACCCCTCACACAACAACAGATGTCACACCAGCGAAGTTATTGTTGAAATGCAGTCTCAGGATGAGATTGAGCTTATTAATACTGAATTTATAGGTGAAGGTGGAAAGGAGTCAGGGAAGCCAGAAAACTAGACACGACTGGCATAGTTGCGAGAGGAAATTTGCCATGGGAGAGCCGGTATATGTGAAAAACTTTGGGGAAGGACCAAAGTGGTTATCAGGTGAAATAAGTGTGGTGACTGGACCTCTATCTTACCCCGTGGAGGGGGAAGGCCGGATCATCCGTAAACATGTGGACCATTTAAAAATGAGAGCGACAAATCAACAAAACTTGGTTCCACCTGTGACCATGACCGGGTCTGTGTTTCCTGTTGAGGATATTCAATCCAGGACTGACATGTCTGATGTTCCTGTAAGAGTTGCGGATACAGAGTTGAAAGTGCCCACTGAAGCACCTGATGTTCAGGCAACTCTGGGAAAGGAGGTTCCTAACAAAGAGTCTGAAGTTGTGGAGCTGCGACGTACCATACGTAGCAGGAAACCACCTGAAAGAATGAACTTGTAAATTCCTTACCCAGTGTAAATATTATGTTGTCTTGAAAAGATATGTAATTGCAAATAGAATACGTTTGGCTATGTTAAAAGGGGAGGAATGTAGTAATTATGGTTCTATATAGTGTGTAATGTACCCTTAAGAATAATACTTACTAAGGAATATCAGATGATCTGTAATAACCAATAGGGGAGTAGCATGTAACTGTCCATTATGGAAGCCAATCGGCATGGCTACCAGTGCTGGTATTGAGAGGCAGTCAGTGCAGAGATAAAGTTGGAGTTGAAAGCACACGTGTAATTGCTGCTGAGTATATTGTAAATAAACTTAATGTTTCCACCCAAGAAGGTGTCTGCAGATCAACTCTATCATTAATAGTACAACTCAGCCACCCTACAACATAACCACTGCTTTGTCAGACAATTACACACAACTTGCTCATTCATATTATGTAACCAGCTCTGCTTCTTTGAACCTGGCCCCATGCAATTTCCAGACAGCAGCATCCAAAAGATTTGAACATTAAACACTGGAAGCAACAATCCCAAGTACAAATAAGAATATCTGAGCTAACAGTGACACATTCTTTTGGTGCATAACTCCTGGTTTCATTTCCAAATGGCAAAACCTTCCAGTAAATTAGCCCCAACCAATTCACCTGCAATAACGTGCTATTTCTATTCACACAAGTGGACTTTGTTATCAGAAAAATTACACTTTGCATTGAATGATAAAGATTTTTTCATTTTAAATTGAAACTAATCACACTTACAAATGCCCAACATGAACCATATAATAGGAGAGCAAAGTACTGCAGATGCTGGAAATCTGAAATATAAGCAGAAAATGCTGGACGTACTCAACAGGCCAGGCAGGATCTGTGGAGAGAGAAAGAGTCAACGCTTCACATTCACGATCTGTACTAGTTCTGAGGAAGGATCACTAACATCTGTTTCTCTGCATAGATGCTACCAGGTGTGCTGAGCATTTCTAACACTTACCATTTCTATTGGAGCAAAAATAACCCCTTTTGCCCGCCCTCCAAAAAGCAATCAGACTCTTTATGAGCCTCTCATTCCCTTTCAGCAAGAAACCCAGCAGCAGCCACCTGAGATCTGTTTTGGCACAACATGAAACGTGAATTTCAAAAATAAAGTTATGGTATGAAGGAAACATAAAGAACTTACTGAGCAAAAAAAATCAACATCAAAGCAATAAACTGATCATTTAAAAAAAAATAATTAATAAAAATGACCATTAAGAAGTGACAAGCAGCAGAGCTAAATAATAAAAGCAGTTTTGCCAGTTTGCTTAAGAAGCAAAGCTAAAGAGAGACTGACTAGGCCCCAAGTCCTGGTCACCGGTGGTGGGGGGATGGGGGAGGAGGGGACCGGGGCCAAGCTAAGGAATTGGGTTTAACTAACAACGACCTCATATTCACCTCTGGTGGAGCACATTCCGAGCTGGCCTCAGCGGAATTCATGCGAAAGTTGGGTTGGAAGCTGGTTGCCTTTCAGCTTGGGTTTGCCTCCTCTCCCAGGCTTAGAAAATAATTGAGATCCGGGACCATTTTCAGATTCTGACTTCACTCAAAGTACTGGTGAATTGGAAACTATTCTACCCGAACAGCAATATTGAACGACTATCTTTGAGAAGAATGTGGAGAATCTTTCTACCCTCTCCTGTGGTTTGTGCAGGAACCTGCTTAAGATCTTTTTGTGTCCCAGTCTCAAGACATTTCCTTTCTCATTTTCTCAAGTACTTTGTTGATGCTACTTACATATCAAACATCAGCACTTTACAGACGTATAATACAATAATATTGTTATAATACAATATAAAAAAAAAACTTACACTTTAAGAACTAAATTAAACCTTTGCAAATAACTCTTACATAATGAAGCAATTCTTTCCTTTCAATTTCTTCCTATCATTGGAGCCTAATTAATCAATACTTTTTTGGAAATTCAAGCCGATTATACTCTCTTTTGGCAGTTTCAAACTGATCAATTCTTTTCAATTTTTTTCCTCTAACAGATTGGGATAAAAATGGGTTTTGTGGTTTTTGGGGGTTTTGGGGGCTGTGGTTGGGTTGGTGTTGGGTGTTGTGATTCATGGCCTACCAGCTGCACCCTTGCAGTTAGAAGTGGAGGCCATGCAATTTCCATGCACCCACTTCATCAGCATCGTTGTAGCATTGGCCCAAGGCAGTTCCAGTGCTGCATCCTTTCTGTCTGAGCTGCTCGTGGGCTCTGCACATAGCACGAGGCTGGACAAGGTCTGGGAGAGGGGCATGCAACTGGCACTGGCGCACCTGTCGGGTAGATCTCCCTGCAGGCAGCCAATCAGGATGCCATGTCTAGGAGTTCCGTTGACAGCAGCCGGGTTTCAGAGTCGAGACGTGCATTCAGTGTGGCCTGTCGATCTGGCAGTCTGCCGCCTCACAGAGGGATGGTGCTGCTGGCAAAGCAAAAGTTGTGAGCTGACCCCGGGACCCCGACTCTCCAAAGGGCATGAGCCCCATGCTTTGCACTTTGTGTACCCCACTCTCCTGGGCCTGGAAGCTGGGCTGTGAGAAGGAGGATTAGATACAAGGGCGTTGTCAGCTTCATTGGTTTCAGCCACACTGCTGACCACAGCCTCAGCAACATGTGTCCCAATAACAGCCAACGCTATCACCTCTTTTAGGGTTAGAACATGCAGCTGTGCCTGTTCACCTCTGGTTAGGTCCTGTAGCCTCCAGTTGTGTGCCACCTTGACCCGCATGAGAGCTGGAAGTGTGCCAGTGAGTGTTAGGCAGTCTTTTTGGCTGAAACAGTTTCTGTGGTTGAATAGCTGATTGTGTGTTAGATGTGGGTATGAAGCTTGCAGCAACGCTAAGTAGAGCATATGAATGTTAGATATGAGTTTTTTAAATTTATTCATGGGATATGGGCATCGCTGGCTAGGCCAGCATTTATTGCCCATCAGAACTTCCCTATAGGACATTCGTGAACCAGGTGGGTTTTTACAACAATTGACAATGGTTTCATGGTCCCCATTAGATTTTTACTTTCAGACTTTTTCTTAATTGAATTCAAATTTCACCATCTGCCATGGTGGGATTCAAACCCAGGTCCCGAGAGCATTACCCTGGGTATCTGGATTACTAGTCCAGTGACAATACCACTATGCCACCGCCTCCCCTGATAGATGGAGATTTTTGGTTGGTGAATGATGTGTTGGATGTGACGAATTGAGTGGTGCAGTTTGTAGGATTTGATATTGAAGATGCATTCACTGACCTTGAGCACTTGTGTGAGGACATTGAACTTCTTGCAGCACTTCATTCAGATTCTTGGAGTTTAACTCCATGCCTGTCTGTTGCCAATGCCTTCTAAGCATATATCTGGATGATCTCCTGGCCCCTTGCTAATAAAGAACTTCTCCTCTTGATCTCCTGCACCAAGATCTCCAGTGCAGCATTTGAAATAACTGGAGACCGTTTGTGCCAAGGTTGCACCATTATTTTAATGTTTTATGACCAGATTCAGTTGCAGAATGGCTGCCAGCATCTGGTCCAACCTTTAAGGCTTAGCTTTAAACACTGCAAACTCTTTTTAACTGGTGCTAGCCCCTCACAATATTGACCATCCTTCTGATATGTCTGGCTAATCAACAGCATGTTTAGTGCTGGCTGGACAGTGAATTCATCAAAATAAGCAGGCAACACAGAGTTGCCATCACCTACATTTCTATTGATGGATGGGGTTAATTGTACATTTTGATCCCTGTACTCATTTTTGGGGATATCCAATTTAGTCCCCAACATATCAACCATGGAAGAGACGCTAGAAATAGACATTAAGCTGCCAATTTGGGGTTTGGTTAGGTCTGGTAATATGAAAATGTTGCCAGCCAACCCCGAAGATCATTTTGTCCACAGTGCCACCAATATCAGTGACTGAGTGTCTGCAACAACTAATTTAATGCAAACTGCAGCAAGTTGCGGTGCAAAGGGAGAAAACAAACAAGAAAGTATGGGAAAGGGTGAAGTGGAGGAGGTGTGTTAGAGGATATGCCATTCGACAATTTCTCCTACCTAATCCATGTCTCATGTATCCCCAGGGGTGTACGTACCACAGCTTGGGAACCCCTGCTCTACGGGATTATCATATTACCAGACCTAACCAAACCCCAAATTGGCAGCTTTGTTTAACATAGTTTAAAATTAAAAGAAAGACTTGCAATTAAGAATATTGCCAAGGTCATTACTGACCAGACATTATGGGAAATGGTGGAGGGAGATTGCTAAGAGGCTGGAATATTCCTTTTAAGAATATTTTTTAAAAAGTCAGCTTTTTTTTAAAAAAAGAATCTTTTCTTGTTCTTGCCAATGATTTTCTTCTCCTTTGTAGTGCCCTGACCCTTATCTTTCAAGATGCTAGTTTTTTTTGGGAGGAATTCAAATTATTTCATGTTTTGTAAACAGCCATTTTATTGAGAAAATCCTGACTTATTTTCATCAACTTCACAGGCTGACTGACCCAGTCTCCTCATAAAACTGATGATTTTTGTTAAGTATGCATCAATCCTAATTTAAATCGAAAATGCATAACTTGACTAAGAAACACATTTCATTAAAATGTGAAATGCTCTAATCTAAAATGTTTGTACTTAGGCAAAATATCCAAACTGTGTAAGTAATCCATTTTTTAGACGTGGTTGATGTTAATTATGATAGGATGCATTAAAAATAACGTATCTGGAGGAAGAGTTCATTTCAAAAGTGTATGTTATAGTTTGCAGGTACTGTGGTTACAAGACTGAATATGTTGTTTCATGAAGAGGTCCAGAGGCTTGAGTGGTCAAACAATAACTGTTTACTAATTACACACCATTATATACATATCTATAGGATACAGTCCTGGCTAGGTGCTATCTTCATGCCGACCTGCTAGACTAACTACTCCACGCTATTACTCCCATGTGATTTTCTACATCATAATGTGGTTGGTACTCTTTCGACAGTCCCGCATTAACCCTTACAGTCTCAAACACCGTAATACTACAACACCCAGTGCTGAAAATTACATTTCCTAATACTTGTGTGTGGTACATTTGCTCCTGGGAAAAATAACTTGCCACATTTTTGAATTTTTTGGTATCTGAAAACATTTCTGGGAAATTTCCGTAGAAAGGAATAACCAAAATTAGACTAGTTGGTGCCTTAATTATTAAAGTAGGTTTTGGTTAAAGTATTGGGACTATAATCCTAGATTTAGATAAAACCGGTGTGGTCCCTTCAGTACCCAGTGAAATGCCATCAGCTGACTCCACTACCTTTTAATAATTCATTTTGCAGCATCCGTAGGTGGAATCTTCTTCCCTCTGTAGTGGCATGTTTGGAGGTGGGGAGTGCATTTAATCGGGTGGGATGGTAGCTGGTGAGCACCCTGCAGCCTTTCTGCCTCTACCCCGATTGAGTGTGAGTTCGGAAGGCCCCGTGGTTGGCCTTCCTGCCCTGCCACCAACTGAGGCCCTTAATTGGTCAGTTACTTACCACTTAAGGGCTTCACCGTGCTGCCTTTAGTATTAACCCAGCTGCAGGTTGGGGGATGGGTGCTGGCCATATGGCATACACAACATATAACCTTTGTGGGTTGCTTGTCATCTTCTCAGGTGGGGGTTGGCAGGGAGAAATGCCCCTTCTTCAAAGGCACTCAGTGCCTGACATGATGAAATGCCTGATCCTCCTTCAGGGTGTGGGGACTCCACTGAGTCATTCCACCTGTCCAAGCTGATGACACCCTCTATACCCCACGACATCCCATTATCTCTGGACTCCCACCGCACGAAAGCCCTCCCACCATTACTTACCTGTGGCCTGGGTAACTCAGTTGTGCCGCTGAGCATAAGTGCTGATGGATCCTGATTGGCCAGAAGCTCTCAGCAGGTGGGGCTTTCGCTTCTTGGGTCCTGATCCTGAGGTGGCCTCTCAATTGCCTGACTGACTCATGATTCTGTGGGCCTTCTCCAAAGGAGGCAATGCGGCTCGCTTGCTGGCTCTCCAGATCGCAGGCAAGACTCCCGTTGCTTCCACAAGATTTCACAAATTTATCCTGGTAATTCCAACTGATGGCAGTCTCAAGACTAAGTTCCAATGTTCGCTGTTCGTCCAGTTTTTTTCAATGGGTGGTCTCTTTTAACTTTTTTGCATGGCTGCTGTGCAGTTGCACAAGTGCAGTAAATGAAAAACGCCTGTGTGGTATTTTTCAAGCTGTCAAGTGAATGTGCACACATACAGCTCATCAGGAAGATTGGTTCTGATAAACGTAGTTGCCTGCTTTTTAGGTCCAAACACAAGCAGAGTCTCTTGATTTGTCAGGCACAGCTGTCAATGTTTGGATACCTATTTGAAATTTATTTTCATCACTCATTGGAATGAATTCAGTATTATTAGCAACTTTGTATAGAAAACAACTTACAACTCAAACTATCAGCTATTATTCCAAATTATTAAGTGCCTGAGCTTGAACAAACTATCTCATTTGCTATATTAATGATGAGTCATAATATTAAAGGTAGTTTTAAGTTGTACATGTATATTATAATTTGTACATTTTGTACATTAATGAGGTTAAAATATTAAACCCGAATGCTGATAGGGTACACAGGCACCTGGTAGTTCAGGAAGGGAATATGCAATAAGTAAAATTTGGAAATCTCTACCAAAATTGCCCCTATGAATTTGTCAGCCTGTCACTGAATTAGCCAAAGGGTAATTTTCCCCTCCTTGAATATATGTATTAACTCGAAAAGTTTTGAAAATTGGATTTGTGCCATCTGAACCCTGGTGGCCTACTCTCTGATCCTGTGGTGGAAGATCTTCGGAGCATGTTTCTCCCACAGGAAATCAGAATAGTTTCCTAGTACTCAGGAAGTCTCCCTGTTTCCTTGCCACCTTGAGATTCTTCAATATGTTTAACTTATTCATGGGATTAATTTTTACATCAAAGAACCCCTTGCCAGCAGACTTTTATAACCTATGACATAATGGATATGAAATAACCTATAATTTAAGAACCCCTCCATTTCATTCAGGAGTGAGTCAGAGGCACAAAACCTCATACACTTTAAATACACAGAGTTCTAATATAAGAAACCATGCAAAATATTTTGACCTAATAGTTTTTTCAGCTGTTGGTAGACTAGGATTGTTTTCTCAGTAAGGCAAAACTAATCTTCACATTGACATAAAGATACTACTTTCGTTAGAAAAATAGTTAAAAGCTATCCATGACATTAATTTATATCTTACTTAGTTGTATTTATTATAACCATAAATGCATGCATACATTACAAAAACTTTGTCTTACATTGATTTTAAATTATCTTTGTTCCCAAAATGAGCTGAAAATCTGAAATGCTTTTACTGACATATTTTGGATTCCTTCATTGATGTCTGAATTGTGGCTAGTTCAGACCATTTCAGGTTTGGTGAACCCTGTCCTTTAAAAGGAAAGATGAAACACATGCAAAGCCATAGAATGTTCCTGTGCCCTGTGTGCTCCCAAATTGTACATCATGTCATGGGTATCCTTGCCTTAGGGAAGTTGGTGAAGAACTGTCATCTGTTGCCAAAATTATAACAACAATGGTATGAATTTTGGGTTGTTATTTGACTTCTAAAGTTCAATGTCAAAAGCAAAATCCAAATCCAAGTTCTGAAGGTGATCAAATTCTCACCGGTCCTTCATCCACTAAGGCTTCATGTTGCTTGTGCTGAGTAATGATGAGACCATGCATGCAACCAGTTTTATTGCAATCAATCACGAATATCTCACAACTCAATGGCCGGATTGACATCTATGGGTCATTAACAATTGCGCTGGTTCTAGTATTTCAAGATAGTGTTTGCATTACTTGATACATGAGGGACTATTGTTTTTCTGTATTTTAGTTACATCTAAAACAGGGGTAAGAGCAGTTGTTTCATGATAAATGACATTGTGCATTCTCACGTGATTTTTCACTTTGCTGTATTCATTGTATTCATAAGTGGGACCTTAACATCCAATAAAGCTCCTTCCTTTGCTACCAATAAATTTGTCTGACTCTTATCTCATGCATGATAAAATTTAAACACAAAACTATGCAAAGGTAAATCAGATTTAAATCGTATTAAAATAGTTCCAATATAAAAAATAGAAATAATGTATAAAAAATGGTTTGGGAGTGCCAATGGATAGGGTAATCTGTGTAACTGGAGCTGCTTGAGATGATGTATGAAGTCTTCTTGATAAGAAGTTATCACAATGTAACTCCTGAGTTTAGGACCAACAAACACAGTAGTCAAACTCAAAGTTGCACTCCAAACCTTTCAATGTGCATTTATTTCCTCAGTTCACACTAAGCATAGGACTTGGCTAAATAAAAGCTCCTGGGTTTGATTGTAAAAATGGATGAGGGAGAGAGAGAGAATTCAGCTACTTTCATTAATTTAAGAACTTTGAGACACTGAATAGATCGCAGATTAATTTTTCTATGCCATATGAACAATTTCATTTTACTTCTGAAAGAGTTTCATCAAGGTGGAGTTCAACACAATAAATAAGGGATATAAATACATAAATTTCTAACATTTGTTTAATTAGTAGTCATTATCTGGAGCAGGCTCCTCAATTGTTCTGTTATAGGACACTGCTATTTCTTCCACTACCAGTAATGCACTATATAAATAACAAAGATAACTTGTATTTATATAGCACCTTTAACATGGTAACATGTTCCAAGGTGCTTCACAGGAGCATTATCCAATAAAAACTTGGCATCCAGACACATAAGGAAATATTAGGACAGGCAGCCCAAAGATTGGTCAAAGAGAATTGGTTAAGGTGTGTCTTAAAGGGAGAGAGAGGAGGAGAGACAGGGAGGTTTAAGGAGGGCATTCCAGATATTAGGACCTAGACAGCTGAAGGTAAGGCTACCAATGGTGGGCTGGAGAAAATCTGGGATACACAATTGGCCAGAATTGGAGGAATGCAGAACTCCTAGAGGGTTACAGGGCTGAGAAAGGTTACAGAGATAGAGAAGTGCAAGGCTATGAGGACATTTGAATACAAGAATGAAAATTTTAAATTTGAGGTGGTGAACTGGGAGCCAGTGTAAGTGAGCGAGTACAGGAGTGAGGGGTAAACAGTATGAGTTGAGGAAACTGTTCAGAGTAAAGGTACCAGCTGTGTTCATTTAGCTTTAACGAAGCATACATGGGATGATTTGTGAAATACAGAAAAGAGACGATCACAGTTATGGCACTGGTGTATATATCGGATCTGAAAAGCCATCTTCTGGCAGATTCTAGCCATAACTTTGGCAGGGCTATATCAGAGTGTCAGGCCAGGATTCAGCAGCTTTGGGTACCAGCCTATCTCCAAAGTTCTCAGGATGTCCCTGTGGCAATGGATCATCTGATTGCTGCCTATGTGGCCATCAATGTAGGGTGGGTGAGGGGTTTTGAGGGAACGGGTGGGGGGCTCTTTAGGCAGGGATTCTATGGAGTTTCTGTATCCAGGCCTGGTGGGATCAAATACACCAGCTGACTCCACAAGATATATAGAAACTGTCTGTGGCTGCAGAACGGGATTGTGACCTGCAATTCCAAAAGATTTTGGTCCTACAAACTTTTTGTGCAACTTTTAAAGTACCCCTGCCTTTGTCATCATACTGCCGTGGACAGCTACCACTTGTATCCAAGGGTAAGAGCCGCCCCCCCCCAACCCCCTAACCCCCCCCACCCCCATACATGATTCTGTTGAGAGACAATGATGCCAGACATTTCAGTTTCTTTCATATGTTAGATGTGCCTCTACAAGTACAGTCATTTGTCCTCTTTAGTCAAATTAAAGAATTTCCACTGGTTTTCAATAGTTTATTAAGGTCAGTGGTGGAGGTTCTAATGGGCATCGATCATAGCATCAGTGCTGAAATCGCTGGTCCCTGAATTTTTGTGCTCATATCTTTTCAATACAAGCAGAAATTTTAGTCAATTGTATTTTTCTAGTCTTTGAAGTAAAAGTCCTTACTTTCCTTCTTTATCTCTTTAATGTGTTATTCCCCATCATTACCAGTTTATATCTGGATCAGTCCCTCAAACTTGTTGCCTGTTCACTGTTCTGAGTGTGTAGGTTTCTGGGATGCCCAATTGCATCTGGTGCTGTTTTAGCCTGTTAGCCCTGTTGCCAATGACTCATGTAGAAGATCTCTTGACTCATGCCAGATGCAACAGAAATAATTTTTTCCATATACATTTCAAATTTTCATCCATCTTTGACGAAATGCATTCAGAACAATGCACTAATGTGATTTAATATTTAAGGGAGCTTGACAGTATCCAAAGAAATCTAAACTCTAGGAGGTTTGGTGAGGAATAGCTGATAGATTTTAATGTTGTTAGACATATGACAAAGCATTCTGGGGCAGAAAATATGTAATATACATAGGATGAAGAGATTCCATCAATACAAGTGGAAAAGGAAAATACATTTTTTAATTTACTTGTTGATAGGATGTGGGCATTGCTGACTAGGCCAGCATTTATTGCCCATCCCTAATTGCTCTTGGTCAGAGTCAACCACATTGCTGTGGGTCTGGAGTCACATGTAGGCCAGGCTGGGTAAGTCCTAATGAGTAAAGGACATTAGTGAGATAGATGTGTTTTTACGACAATCGGCAATGGTCATCATCAGGCTTTTAATTTTTTATTGAATTAAAATTCCACCACCTGCCATGGTGAGATTCAAACCGGGGCATTATTCTGGGTCTCTGGATTACCAGTACTACTACATCACCATCTCCCCAGGGAGGGGAAGGGGGTAGGGCACCCAATGGGCTTTGATTCTAGAAAAGTTGACTACTACATTCGGGATATGAAAAATTAGGAAATTTTAAGCCAAAAATCATGAGTCAATGTTGAAATGAAACCGATTTTTACGTGGGTATGTATCATAGTATTTTGGTGAGGGTTCAGAAAAACTCAATAAAGATGATATCTGGACTTAAGTTCCCTAGTGATGTGGATAGCCTCAGAGGGGGTCACTTTGACTTTGTGCAAGAGTACTGAATTGGCAGCCCATCTACCTCCAATTTTGTTAATGAACCAGACTGAAGTCAATGGAGACAAAGTCAGAGAGATGATAATAGGCCGCTGAGCTCTCTACCTTCTGTTTTGCACAATCATACAAAGTCAAAATGTACCCCATGGAGTTCAACTTGTTTTAAATGAAGAATAGAAGATTGAAGATTAGAATTATGCTGAGCATAAGTTACCAAGATGTAAACAGGTAATTTAAGTTGAACTGTGTACAGAACTGAAGGGTACACGTTCAAAATGAACAATCCTTAAGTGACAAAAACAAAACAAAAACAGAAACAGAAATACCTGGAAAAACTCAGCAGGTCTGGCAGCATCGGTGGAGAAGAGCACAGTTGACGTTTTGAGTCCTCATGACCCTTCAACAGAACTAAGTAAAAATAGGAAAGGGGTGAAATATAAGCTGGTTTAAGAGGTGGGGGGGGGTGGTTTGTTGAGACAAGCAGCCAGTGATAGGTGGAGATAACCAAAAGCTGTCACAGACAAAAGAACAAAGAGGTGTTGAAGGTGGTGATATTATCTAAAGGAATGTGCTAATTAAGTGTAGAAGACAGGACAGATAAGGTACAGATAGCTCTAGTGGGGGGGGGGGGGGAAATAAAAGGTAGAAATAAACAATGGGTGGAAATACATTTAAAAACAATGGAAACAGGTGGGAAAAGAAAAATCTATATAAATTATTGGAAAAAATAAAAAGGAGGGGGAAGAAATGGGAAGGCGGTGGGGATGGAGGATAGAGTCCAAGATCTAAAATTGTTGAACTCAATATTCAGTCCGGAAGGCTGGAAAGTGCCTAGTTGGAAGATGAGGTGCTGCTCCTCCAGTTTGCTCATTCTGTGCAATGTCATATTGTTATGATGCAAAAAAGTTCATTGCATATATTATGCACTCTGAATTATTTTAAAAAAGGACATGAAGCCTCCACAAACAGCATGGTGTATGTGCACTCATTTTAACGGACACACCATGAATAGCTAAAATAAAACTCTTCTGTTTGTCTGCCATAGTGACTTGAACTTGATGATTCTGAGATCATTTTCATCTTCACAGCTTGGGCTGTAAAATGGTGGAGGGCATCACCTGTTCATCTTAGAACCTTCCTCATTTTCATTTCCATTGATTTAAAAAAAGTTACTGAAAGTAAGTAGGTCTGCAGTTTGCTAAGTTGATACATTCAGTCCACTGAAGTAAAAGACTTACCATGGTGTTAAATTTGCACATTTGAATTAGTTGTGAGCAAGTACAATTTAAAGCCTAGACTTCTCTTTTCCTAATTTGTGTCAGATTTGGTTCAGTGGTAGCTTGATTCTCTGTAGTAGAGAGTTGTGAGTTCAAGGCCCATTCCAGACACTTGAGCACATAATCCAGGCTGAAACTCCGGGTAGTGCACTGAGGGAGTGCTGCACTGTCAGAGTGTTTTGGGTGAGATATTAAGTATCACCCCTGTTTGCCTTCTGAGGTAGCATTAAAATCCCATGCCTGTATTTGAGAAAGAGTAGGAGAGTTTTCCCTGTATCCTGACCAGCATTTATTACTCAAAGCAGATTATCTGGTAATTTATCTTATTACTCTTTGTGCGACATTGCTGTGAGCAAATTGTTGCTGTGTTTCTATGCATTACAACAGTGATTGCACTTTGAAAGTAATTCATTGCCTGTAAAGTGCTTTGGGGCATCCAGATAACATGAGGCACTTTATAAATGCAAGTTCTTTATTTCTTTCAAATGGCAGTAAGCCATTGTAAGAATTGCAAATAGTTGGGAACACAACCATTTCGCATGAACTGCGAACTATGGTGCAGAGTCATGTCTATTTGGAACTGGTTGAGACAGTGGGACTCATTTCATGTGCAATCTTGAAAAGCCATCTGAATGAGGAGGCTTTCTTCCCATCTGTCTGTCCTGGAATCGAACTCATGTCCCAGAGGTGACTACATAAACAGTCCCTTTAAATTACATTTTTCTGATGGTGTGTATAGTACAATTGTATTAACTTAAATTACACTGCAGTTATAATAATTTGTTTCTGACAGATTGTAATAGGTGGATTTTCACTCTAGAACTATTATTTATCGTGCGAAAGGTAAATTACATATAATCTAGAAAAAGGGTATACAACAATAAGGGCCTAATCACACAGGCAGGTATTGTACCACTGAAAACATATCTTTAATAATCTCTTTTTTGAAAAATGGGGCCTAGGGTAGGGAGCCTAAATTATTCCTTCCAGCACAATTTCTGTCAGGGGTAATTATAGGCTACAAGTTACTTATTTCCGCAAGGTTGACATCATTACAGGAGACATCTGGAAGCATTCCATAATTTCCACCAAAACATATGATGACACTTTTCTAAATAAGGTCCGTGGCTGCTTGTTTGCAAATGTGTGTGTGCCTTTCTCCTCAGATTATCACAATGTTCACCTTTTAGCTCGTCTTTGTAATAACATTGTGAATGCCAAACTGATTTAAATTTCTGTAAACTAATATTATTCTAATTACTGTGAAAGGAACAGCTATTACAGACGGCTCACCCAGTATGAGAAATAAATATCATATCATAATGATATTTGCAGCTATACTAACCTCTGTGTCTATTTGAGTCGGCCACCCATGTAGGTGTATCTTAAAAGTTTTGTTTTTTTATACAGTTTAGTCGACCTTTCTGTAAGCTTATGATCTGATTGGATCCATGCCAAATTCTCCCTGATTGATGCTATTTCTGTTCTGTGAGAGGTAAATCATACAAATCCCAGTATAACTTAACATGAAGGATAAATAATTAAAGAAAAACGATGCACAGCAAATGCATGTATGTGCAACTGTCAACAGAATGTGATGATAATATTGTACAATAAAGATTTTACTCAGTAAAATGACAAACTTTGAGCAGAGGATTGAGTTAAAACTTTCTGGCCTGCGCAGGTTGGGTTCTTGGGTTAAAGTCCACTCTACTGATGTGTGACTTGTTCCAGTGCCTAATCTTTAGAAAGCCAAAACAACCTTTTAACTGCTATGGTGGGAATGGGATCTGATTCAGCTATTATAATAAAAATAACCCTCCTTCATGCCTGCTGTTTTGTAGCCCATACTTGAGGTACAAATGTGCAGATCAATGATGGCATTTCTCCTATTTGTACCATAGGCAAATCTTCAAGGTTTTGTTTCTAACTGCACCACCCTCCCTGATTAGCAGGAAATGTTCGGCAAAGGGTTAAAATCATGAAAGTTGTGATCCCGCCTCCAACCTGCCTCAGTAATATTAACTGTGGTTGTTCGGGCCATCGACTCAGCTCCTGCTAAAATTGGAGGTGGGCACCTAACATGCAGAAGTTGTGGCAATTACACAATACTATATTAACCTCAAGGCAGGGAGAGCTACCCTCTATCTGTGGTGAGGCAGTGGAGCCATGGCGGAAGGAGCTAACTGCCCAGAAGACAGCAAGATAAATTTAAGAAATTTGCTTCTGTTTGTACTCCTTGTGGGTCAGTAGGAGCAGAAGTGCCAACATGAGGTCCCTCAAGGAGCACCTAAGCCTTGCCAGCTTCCAGCCTCCCAATCCCCAAACCTCAAGGGAATAGCCTCCCAATCCTCAATACCTGAAATTGGGGAAAACCTACTCATCGTGAAGAAATTTCCCCCAATCTTGGATCTCGAGGGAAGTCTCCCCCAATCTCGAGGGAAACCTGCACAGCTCCTTGCCAATTTCTGATTGCAAGGGAACATCCCGCATTCCGAATGTCAAGGGAACTTCCTCCATTCCCAATCCTGAAGAAACCTCCTCCATTCCCAATCTTGAAGGAGCCTCCCAGATTCCCAATCTTGAAGGAACTTCCCCATTCCCAATCTTGAAGGAACTTCCCCATTCACAATCTTGAAGGAACTTCCCCCTTTCCCAATCTTGAAGGAGCCTCCCCCATTCTCAATCTTGAAGGAACCTCCCTCCGTTCCAGATTTTGAAGGAACTTCCCCCATTTCCAATCTTGCAGACATCACCCCAATCTTGAGAGAACCCCCGATCATCAATCCTGAGGGAGCTCCCTATTTTTGAGGAAACTCCCTTCCTTCCTGGATCCAGAGGGAACATGCCCCTGACCCCAGTCATGCAGGAAACACCCCGGCCGCCAATTTTCAATAGCCTTGAAACCCTTCCTCCCATGGATTGTTGGGGACAGTTCCCAGGGAAGCCGGGCTGAGTATTGGATGGGAATCCTGCAACTTTTATGTAAATGAAGACCTGCCGCTAAGGTTGAGAAGGGGGTGAACAATGGCTTGCAGCACTCCTAGTGCCACATGAAGGAAAGCACTTCCAAAAAATATCTTCCACGGTGGCAGCCTCCAGAAGCCCCTTTACGAGCTGCCGGTTATGCTACCTGTAGACCGAATAATTGTGAACGCAGCAGGCCCAGTACTTGCTTTGCTCAGGTCAAATTAATTTCCCTATGGGTTGTGAAACAGACCCCTTATTAGCATATATGAGGAAACTAATACCTGTTTCAGGCAAAAGCAAAACATTGGAAATCTGAAATAATAACAGAAAATCCTGGAAAGACTCAGCAGGTCTAGCTGCATCTGTGGAAAGAGAAACAAAGTTAATATTTCAGGGTTGTGAACTTTCATCAGAATATCAGAGCTTTTCAGGCAATCGTTAGTGTCCCCTCTACAGCACTTGAATCATATGGCATTGATGCTTTGCGATACTCTTTGGGCATGGGAGGTTGGTTTCCTAAATTAGACCACTTTTCCACCATTTTGCAGTTGGGGGTGCAATGAGGGCCAATTTAAAACACTTTTGTTTCATCAAATATATAAAGAACAAATCAGTGTGTCATCCTATGTTGAACCAGTACTTACACAATCACTCCTACTTCACACTATTGCTTACACTCCAGCTTTTGTGACATTGAATAATTGCACACAAGACTCCAAATGCCAGTTTATTCAAAAGTAAAATGATTGTTTATCAAGAAGTAAATTTGCAAAGTGGCTAGGATTGCTGTTCTACAATTCGTCAGCTGAATGAAATATGGAGGGCATCCAACATAGACCTGCACTTGAAAAACAACTTGCAAAATCCCTGATATGGAGCATTGCGCTGTATGGGTGCAAGAGCTGGACCCTCAGTAAGGCTGATGCAGAAAAGGATTACAGCTTTTGAAATGTGGCACTGGCTAAAGGTCCTTTGAATCAGCTGGATAGAGTGAAGAATACAAGAAAATCGGACTCCCACCATCTCATGGGCTTTTAGCTGAAGCAAAGAAGCAGAAACTTGGAAAAGGCGGAGTGGGAGTCTGGTGTTGCCAGCACTAGAAGGTGAAATGTGTGAAAGAATGGGCCAGGTCAGAGAAGGACTGGGTGGGTGGACAACATCAGAAACTGGACAGATGGAGGAATGACAGTGACGTGCAGAATTGCAGTGAATAGAGAGAGATGCTACCAACCCCTTGTGAACTACGGCTGATTATGGATGGTTTACGGTTTATTAAATAGCACTTAGCCCCATTGTCAGCTTCTGTTTTGAGTTGACCACCCTGCACTAGAATGTAGATCAGTATTTAACAATCAGGAAGCTACTCTTTTTCATCACCACTAATTGCCTTTCTCCCACTTTGTCTTTTTCTCCTCTTGAATGTGTTGACTGTTGCTGCAGTACAGGTCCACTGATACCACCAGCTCTCCAGAACAGCTCACAAGTGATCATTCTTCATGTGAGGGCCAAGATGGTGAATTGCAATCACCTATTTGATTGCAGAGGGCATTGTCATGTTGAATTGTTCTGTGTTTAATTATGTGGTCTGTTTATTATTGGTGCTTAATGGTCACACCTGATTGCGGATTCAGAGAAAAATAAACAAAACTGTAGGGAGAGCTGGGAGTTAGATCTAGAAGCATGTAGCAGATATTTAAAACCACTGTGAATATAGCCTGTTACAAAGCTAGAGTCACTTCTGCATAGATCTGAGATATAAGACATACAACAGGCGTTACAGTTGATTCTGATCCGGTCGTTAAAACAACATTAACAAGAACTTGTATTAATATATTGCCTTTAATGTAATAATATTTTCCCAGGGCACTTCATTGGTTGGAGTCATACCTAGTACAAAAAAGATGGTTGTGGTTTTTGGAGGTCAATCATCTCAGTCCCAGGGCATCACTGCAGGAGTTCCTCAGGGTAGTGTCCTAGGCCCAACCATCTTCAGCTGCTTCATCAATGACCTTCCTTCCATCATAAGGTCAGAGGTGGTGATGTTCGCTTACGATTGTGCAATGTTCAGCACCATTCGTGATTCTCAGGTACTGAAGCAGTCCATGTCCAAATGAACAAGGCCTGGGCAATATCCAGGCTTGGACTGACAAGTGGCAAATAACATTCGCATCCCACAAGTGCCAAGCAATGATCATCTCCAACAAGAGAGAATCTAACCATTGCCCCTTGACATTCAATAGCATTATAGTCACTGAATCCCCCACTATCAACATCCTGGGGGCTTACCATTGACCAGAAACTGAACTGGATTAGCCATATATCAACGCTATGGCTAGAAAAGCAGGTCAGAGGCTAGGGATCCTGTGGCGAATAACTCACTTCCTAACTCTGCAAAGCCTGTCCACCATCTACAAGGCGCAAGTCAGGAGTGTGATGGAATACTCTCCACTTGCCTGGATGAGTGCAGCTCCAGCAACGCTTAAGAAGCTTGACACCATCCAGGACAAAGCAGCCTGTTTGTTTGGCATCACATCCACAAACATTGCTCCCTCCACCACCGATGCACCGTGGCAGCAGTGTGTACCATCTGCAAGATGCACTGTGGAAACCTACCAAGGCTTCTTAGGCAGCACCTTCCAAACCCACGACCGCTACCATCTAGAAGGACAAGGGCAGCAGATACATGGGAACATCACCACCTGGACATTCTCCTCCAAGTCACACACCATCCTGACTTGGAAATATATCACCGTTCCTTCACTGTCGCTAGGCCAAAATCCTAGAACTCCCTCCCTCACAGCACTATGGGTGTACCTACACTGCATGGACTGCAGCGATTCAAGAAGGCAGCTCACCATCACCTTTTCAAGGGCAATTAGGGATGGGCAATAAATGCTGGCCTAGCCAGTGACACCCACATCCCGTAAATAAATTAATTATCAAACAAAATTTTGACACATGCAAGGAATTGAGCAGAAGGAAGTGAATCAGAAGTGAGAATTTCTGGTTTATTGTTGCTCTCCTTTGCAGCTTAGCTGGAGTTCCTGAGGCCACTTTTTATATCCTTGCTGCTACCATGGCTGAGATGAGCTAACCGAGCACAACTTTGTGCTTTTTTATATAAACAACTTAATTTTAACAAGTCTTCCTACATTGCAACCTATAGTTTCTTGATGCGCTTAAGCAGTGGCAGCAAGCAGTGTAATGCTCTCACCTGATAACAAAAGACTGGCAACTATTTCTTCCCAAAGTAGCAAATGGCTTCTCTTAGCCGATGGAAAAAAATCAATCTGAAACTTGTTTTTGCTGCGTAGTTAAATTTCTGAAGAAATTAAATTGTGCCAGGAACTAGCTATTGATGGAATGGTTAGTGCATTAAATATATTGTGTAGAGTTTGGGGTTTCATTTTAATTGTTCACCTAAATGGGCCAAAGTAACACCTCATTATTCATTGAGAACTAGAGCTCATGCTTGTCAGCAGGAATTTCTGTGCACAAAATCAGAATTCTTTTCATCATTTTGGAGGCTGGGGAGGGGTTTGGCTATTTTTAGATAGTGGCACCAATAAAGTTTTCAAGGTAGTTACATTCTTTCAATTTCACATTCATTTTTACATAACAGTTCCATTTTTAAGCAGTGATTTACTTGTGTCACAGGTTGACTTAGATCACATTGTTGCCAGTTGGTAGGGGAGGTAATTAAAATGTCTGCTGATAATAGCAACAGATGAATGGACATTTTAGAGAAGTCCAAAAGGACCAGATCAGATATAGCTTCTGAATAGCTTTTGTTTTTCTGAAACTAGCATCTATCTTTTCTGTCCTACCCAGTAAGTGTACTGATAAAGTATATCTGCCCAAACTTAGCTGTTGAATCGTTCATGCTCAACGTAATGAATTTCCTGTGTTGTGCTATGATTAACCAGAATTAATAGCTGGGGATAGGCAAGGAGCAGAAAAAAAGTTTCATGTTTGCTAAATGGAGTATTTGATTTACTGAAAGCCATGCTAAAATCCACTTATTTCCTGTTTCATGGAGTGAATAAAAAAGCTTTTATTACTTTTCTACTTTCACAGAGAATCCTCTGTCATTGATTTTTGCAGCTTTTATTTAGGTAATCATTACAGGGACTTCTTAACATAGTTAGATGTATGAAACATAATTGTGTTTATGTACATTGTTATGAATGCTGGATTTTATAAGATGGTTATGTTTTAAACTGTCTCCTTTAATTCAAGGTAAAATGGAATAGTTTGGAGAAGGGATCTGACCCCTATGAAATCTGCCCAGAGAGAAGCTCATGTGACCTCATACTAAATCCACCCCGAGACAAACCCACGTGACCTGCTTGTATGGAGATAGACACTCAAATCAAAACTTATTGAAAGTAGGGTGCAAGGCCTGAACACAAAGGAGGAGGCAGCTGGTCTTGCTGTGTACAGACTCTCAGAACCAGTCGTGCAGAGGAATTTACATAACAGATGCTGCTATACCAGGCAGAAGAAAAGGACTGTTTTGGGCTAGCCACCAAGCAGACTGCTACTGAAGACAGATTCCCAGTTTGAAGAACTGAAGATTGTGGAGAGTTAAAGACAATGGAGTCACCAGAGGGTGTCCTGCTACTGGAATTCCATTAGATTATGCTCAGAGGATTGAGTGAAGGGACTTTGTTTAAAAGGACACTGGAAAATTCACCCTGGTGGGACAGGACTACGTTGCGCATGTGCCGCTGACATCACTGCACACAGGCTTGCTGACAGCAGAAGGATTGCGCATGTGCAAATTTCAAAATTCAGTGGTTTGCTGCTGTGAGGACCTTCATGTGGCACAGAATATAAAGAGACCTCATGCTAGAGCTTGATAAATCACTGGTTGGACACCACCCTTCAGGAAAGATGTAAAGGCCTTTGGAAGGGCTCCGAGGAGGTATACCAGGATGTTACCAGGGATGAGGGACTACAGTTAGGAGCAGAAGTTAGAAAAGTCAGAATTGTTCTCCTTAGAACAGAGATAATGGAGAGGTAACCTAATGAAGTCTTCAAGGGTGATCAGCTGTTTTGATGGATTTCCTCTGGCGAGTGGATCAGTAACTAAAGATTAAAATCATCGGTAAAAGATCTAAAGGGGAGTTGAGGAGATATTTTTCCCTTCAACTATGGGAACTGGAACACTTTACCTGAAAAAAAATGGAGGAAGCTGATTCCATAAATAATTTTAAAAGGAAGTCGGAAGTGTACTTAAAGGTGAAGGACATAGAGAGTTAGGGACAAAAAGCGAAGGTATGGGACAAAACACAACTGCTTTTTGAAAAGCTGGCATGGGCACAACAGGCTGAGTGGCCTCATTCAGTCCTGTTATTGATTCTATGGATGTATGCATGTTCAAACCTGGTGTTTTAATTTAAGTTGTCATGCTGCATTTTCCAATTCACACTTGGTAATTATTTCCACTCCCTCTTGCCGTTCTTTATGTATTTTAAAAAATGAACCACTTTCAGTCAACATACTATTTGAATAAAACATTCCATGGGAATAACACTCTTTACAAGTTTTCACAAGGTCTAAAAGTCTGACTATATTTGAGTAATTTTGATGCATGAAGTTACAGCAGTTCACCTTTTGTCCATTAATGAAGCTCTAAACATTGTTGCTATAGCATTAGGAAGCTATTAACCAAACTTGTCTGGTGTTCTCTGACTAGCTAGAGGCTCCGTTTTACCTGCTGGGAGATATGATTTCAACATAAACCTCTGACCTTCTGTCTCCAGTAAGAAAACAACTATCAGCAAGAATACCTGAATTCTCCACAGTAAAGAGAAGCTGATATTAAGCAAATGATTTTCATATTAAAGAAGGAATAAGAAATTGATTTTAAATAAGTCATCTTGAAGTAAATTATTGTCATATTTAACAAAGTAAGTATCGACGCTTTCTATGCATAACATTATTTAAAAGTTGACATTATGGTTTATTCCATAAACCTGTTTGGATGTAACTACCAGAGGACACATGAAGCAAAACTCTCCATTGTGAGTAATTATTTCAGGGCTTGTCTACCCAGCTTATAAGATTACACCCTGTTTTTAGTTAATAAACCAAAGCCATTTAAAATTTATTCCAAGGCTAGTAGTATAGAAGATTTGGGGTGATCTAATTGAGATTGGCTAGATAAAGACAAACTATTTCCTATAGTAGACGGGTCCAGGACAAGGGGGCATAACCTTCAAAGAAGAGTTAGTCAATTCGGGTATAACGCCAGGAAGAAATAATTCACACAAATGGAAATCTTGACTCTCTTCCCCCAAAAAGCTGTTGAGGTTAGGTCAATTGAAAATTTCAAAGTTGAAATTGATAGATTTTTGTTAAGCAATGGTATTAAAGGTAGTGGAACCAAGTAGGTTAGATGGAGTTCAGATACAGATCAGTTATGATCTAATTGAATGGTGGGACAGGCTTAAGGGGCTGAATGAATTACTCCTGTTTTAATGTTCCAAAATCAGTGGAGTTTCAGATAACCAGCAGCTGCATGAAATGCATGGGAATCAGCTTCTCAGTCCGAACTGCTGATCCAGAGCCACCAATGATTTAAAAGAATGATTAGCTCAATACTCCATTGACAGTTTGGGATCAGCATCCAGAACCAAAAAGGATGCTTAATCCCCACTAATTTTGCAGAGCTGATCCTTGACAGACATGTTGTTGACATCAGCTAGACAGCTGTTTGCAGACCGCCAGTCTCAAAATGTTAGATCTCTACAAAGCTGCCGTGATAGCTACCAAAATTGCATTACTTTCCTCCCAGGTAAAGTAAGTAATTTTCTATCTCTCCACCAATTACAATGGAAAGTGAACAGCTTGAGTCCAATAATTTCCTCACTTGAAATCCACAACCGCAGACACACACAGGGATGGGGGTAGTGAGATTGCTGGATCGTGATTGGAGGGAGGTGAATTTTCCTCCTCCTCAGCTTGGGAACATGATACTAACTGCAAAGCTTTCACTGTTACTTCAAATGAAATCAATTGATTCAGCATGGTTTGTGAATCAAACATTGGACCCATAGAAATACTGGTAAAACTAAGGAGACATTTTAGATTGTTACTTAAATCTGTGTTGGAAATACATCTACTTACAGTATGCAGCTGTATAAATCACTGGTTAAACCTCAGCTGGAGCATTATGTTCAATCCTGGGCACTGCACATAATCTTTAAAATTTATCCTTTCACGGGGTGTGGGTGTCGCTGTTTATGCCAACATTTGTTGCCCAACCCCAATGCCCTAGAGAAGGTGGCGGTGGGCTGCCTTCTTGAATTGCTGCAGCCCATGTGGTGTTAGGGAAGGAGTTTGTCAGTGCCTAGGCCGATGTGGGCAGTCTACCTGGATTCATTCCTTATTGACTTTTTTCTGTAGTGGTTTTGGTACAACTGAGTGGCTTGCAAGACCATTTCACAAGGCATTGCTGTAGGTCTATAGTCACATCTAGGCCAGACTGGTAAAGGTGGCAGATTTCCTTCTTGAAAGATCATTAATGAACCAGATGGGTTTTTATGACAATCAACAATAGTTTTATATCCGCCATTACTGGGACTAGCTTTTAAATCCACATTTATTAATTAATTAAATTCCAATAAATTAAACTGTGGTGGGATTTGAACTCATGACCCCAGAGCATAGTCTGGGTTTCTGGATAACCAATCAACTGGCATTACCACAAAGCCACCATCTCCCCCAACAATATCAGCAAAGATGTTAAGGTTTTGAAGAGGATGGGGGATATTTATCAGAATGGTACCAGGGATGAGGACTTCAGTTATGTGGAGAGACTTGAAAAGTTGGAATTGTTCTCCTTTGAGCACTGAAGACTAAGGGGATATTAATAGATATGTTCAAAATTATGAAAGGCTTTGATAGACTAAATAAAGAGAAACTTTTTCCATTTGCAGATGGGTTGGTGTGTGGAGACACAGATTTAAAGCAATTGGCACAAGATCCCAGAGGGAAAATGAGGAGAATGATTTTGCATAGTGAATTGTTGTATCTTGTAATACACTGATCGGAAGGGTGGTGGAAGCAGGTTCAAAAGAAAGGGAATTGGTATTATACTTGAATAGGAAAAATTTTCATGGCTATGGGTAAATAGCATGGAAGTGGGAGTGGTTAGAAAGCTCTTTCAAAGATGATGGTCTGAATCATCACTTTCTCTGATGTATGAGACTATGATTCCATATACAATTTTAAAAAGGCAGAATACACATTATAGGGAATATTAATGTACCTCTGGGACCTGCATTTGAATTCAGCTTAGGCTAGTGTAGTGAAATTCTCCTGTCTTGGCCGTGAGGGTTCTAGGTGCATTGAGGTTGGATCACGCAAACCCAAATTCCAGTGCCTATGGCCCACAGCACACCCCTGCCCAGGACTTGGCACTAATAGCAACTTCTGTCTGAGAAGTCACAGAATGCTCGGTGTGGGGGTATGGAAAATAATATAAAAATTGGTCTAGGAGGAAATGCTGTTCTACATTTCAGGGCTGAAGTGCATCTTTGGCACAAAGAGCTTGATTATGCATCAAACCATTCTATGTCCATCTGTAGGGAAATGTCTCATTTTCCTGTGTTATCATCCCTTACCTTAAAGAGCTCAATGTTTACCAGAAATTATGAACACCCCTTTGACTTCAACAGTTTGCGTTCATTTATTGCTAACTTATCTTTGTGGAAGCTGCAAGACATTTTCATCTGTCAGAAGTTAAGTGAGTTGGGCTGATTCCATCACAAGTTTCGAGTTAATCATTAACGAGAATGGTTCCAGAGATGAGGAACTTCAGTTATGAAGATAGGTTGGACAAGTTAGGATTGCGTTCCTTGGAGAAGAGAAGGTTGAGAGGAGGCTTGATAGAGGCATTCAAAATCATGAGGGGTTTGAACAGAGTAGATAGGGAGAAACAGTTCCCACTTGTGCAAGGATTGAGAACGAGAGGGCACAGATTTAAATTAATTTGTAAAAGAAACAGAAGCAACATGAGGAAATACTTTTTCATGCAGTGTGTGGTTAAGGTCTGGAATGCACTATCTGAGAGAGTGATGAAGGCAGGTTCAACTGAAGCATTCAAAAGGAAAATGAACTGTTTTCTGAAAAGAGAGAATGTGCAGGGTTACGGGGATGAGGTGGGAGAATGCCACGAGGCAAATTGTTCATTCAGAGAGCTGGTGCACACATGATGGGTCAAATGGCATCCTTCTGCACTGTAATAATTCTGTGATTCTATTTTAATAATCTCAATAGCCCTCAGTGAATTGGAACTTGCTATTAGGGACAGAAATTTGTGGGTCGTTGCAGCACTTAAAGGCTTGCAACAACTTAAAGCGGTGGTCATCACAACAAAAATGCTTGTGGCAACAAAAGCCCACTAGTTTATTCTTAAGAATGTGACTGAGATCTTCAGAAGGGCACAGGGTCTGTGGTTCAACGAAGAAGCTTCTCCAAAAAATTAGGCAGATGACAGTTGAATGGTTTAGGTCAGAATGATGCAAGCGCTGTGCTAGTGCTAAGAAGTGGCTAGGAAATGAGTGAAAATAGAATCCAACCTTGCATGATAACTCAGTATCACAAACGTAATGACCCAGCCATGTCAGGCTTGGTAGATGGAGTCAGCAGCATCTTGGCAGAATCCACTGTACTTACACTTCTCACCAACTTTAGTAACATTCACCCACTTGTGCTAAAGTGAGTGAATTACTTATCAGCATTGCCCAAGAGGTGATACACCACTTTTTATACGCCAGCCTTTATTTGCAATCACACCTGCAATGGCTGCTTGTTGACACTTAGATTTTCCAGCTTTTGGTGGTCACAAAAGATACTTCCCACTTTTTCAACAAGAGAACCTCAAACACCCACCGACAAGACATTTCATAAACGTGTGTGTGAAATGCTGCAGGAGGTGCATTCTCATTGCACTTGCAATCTTAGGGAGAGAGGTCATAAGCAGGTGGCCATTTTGTCAAATGTTTCTCTTCCCTGCTGGGTCTGCATTATTTGTTTGCAAATAGTGTTATGAAACTCTCATGCCATTCCTGTAAATAGTGTGAGCTCTACTACACAGCACTCTTCCTTGTTTCTCTCTCTCGACATGATCGAAGTACTGTAGAAGCAAAGGAAGAATTACCAAATTCCTCTGCACCCAGCCCTGCCAACATGTTCTGTCACTCAGCTACCCGCCCAAGCACCAATCCAGATAAATCCAGCCAGGAAATGAAAGGATTGACCATGTAGGTTAGCTCAGTTGGCTGGATGGCTGGTTTGTGATGCCAACAGTGTAGGTTCACTTCCTGTACTGGGTGATGATATCAATGAAAGCCCTGCCTTCTCAACTTTGAGATGTGCTGAGCCTCATGTTAAATTCACTACCAGTTGTCTTTCTTTAATGAGGGAGCAGCCTCTGGGGCTACAATCACTTTCAAGGGTAGAGCTGAAGCCAATCTTTACATGCTTTTACTTATAAAGATACATTTTATACACATAGGCCTCCCAACCTAATAACCACAGTTCCAGTCTGTTCCTATTTATAATCTTTAGAATGATTGACCTATTTGGTGTCTGCTTTGGTGCCTTCGGAGACCGCGTGTTTGGTCAGTTCCTCTGGCAGCATGAAATGGACAGTGCTCTGGATCTCCCTGGCCGAGATGGTGTGGTGCTTGTTGTAGTGAATGAGGTGTGAAGCCTTGGAGGTGATGCGCTCAAATTTCAACAACAAAGTTATTCATAACATTCATGGCCTTGGACAAGATCCTGGTGGAAGGTTGGACCTGGGTCAGTGTCCTGTACTCTGTCCTATTTATTGAAGATCACCAGCGAATCCCCAGTTCCTGTTCATCACTGCATACAATTAAAGGCAATTAATTAATATGGAGTGCCCAGTTGGGTGTATCTTGGATTGAAGAAGGGTATCCCTTGAGAATTAGTTCTGGATGCAATTTTGTTCTCAATATTTATGATTTGGACTTAAGCATAAGAGCATGATACTGGTGACGCAAATTGAGTGTTTGTCAAACAGGAAAAGGAAGTGTGAATAATGTTGGAAGGATGCTGAAGTTACCAGAATGGACAGACTGGGGACAGGTGCAATTTGATGATACTGGCTTTGGTTAATAACAGATATTAATTCATGGAGCATAATGAGGAAAGTGAATGCAGAATCAGCCTTAACAGGTAGAATGAGAAAGTCTCATTTGGTTCATCAAGCTTTTCATTCTAATGGATCATGTACAATTAATACTATCACGAACTTTCCCCAAGTGCTTTAGTTTCTGAGAAAGATGTGCAAATGTAAGTTAACATTCCAAGAAGAGAAAACTGTGTCATGGATTTCTCACCCTGGGAGCAATTGAGTAAAAAGCTCCAGGCTTCTAAACTAATGTTATTTAACCCTCAGCTTTGACATTCCAGGCAAGACATTAAATGTTCCCAAAAGACAGCAGCTACAATGCAACAGAGAGGCAGATAATGGGATACACAATAAGGTAAACAATGAGAAACGAGGCTGTCTTCCCTCAATCCTCTTCCTAACTGTGTGTGGCTGTGTAAGGAAAAGTGACTCAGTTAAGCCTCTGTGTTTGAAGGAGATTAAGGGAGTGCAGGAACTGACCAGAGTGGACTTCTGCAGTCAGTGATGAAATCTGTCTCCCATTCCAGAAATAAAGCATATTTAGCAAAGAGAACTATGAACTTAGATTTCAGATTTCAATATATTGTGTATAAAAAATACACAATCTGCCTCAGTAAATCAACTTAAAGAGGATTGTGCAGCTGCAAGAGGATAGTTTGCATTTTCAGAATCTCATAAACAACTCAGTGGAAAAGTACAGCAAAGCAGATGTTATGCAAAAGATGAAAATGTAACCAGAGGTCAGTTATAGTACTGCTGTTTGAAATGAAAAACATGTTAAACCTTGATCTTTACTGACAAGGAATTAAATGAACAGGTGCTATCAATAAAGAGTTACTGGACTTTTGTATATAAAAAAATTATTACTTCATGGCAGATTTTCAAAAACATATTTTGCAAAATAGGATTACAGCAAACTAGTTGATATTTTTGGGGGTCTGATAACTAAAATGTGAATGAGGAAAGATTAGGACATGCAATTACCAGTTTGCAATGTAAAAATACTGAAGGACATTGAAACTGTCCAAGTTATAACTGGCATGCAGTAGCTTTAACATTTCCAGGCCTGGAGTTTCCTTCACATTTCCTCTGATGTGCTATCTCTATGCAAACTAATGACATGGCTAGATTGTGGAATATTCTGCATTAGTAGGTTACACACGAAGATACGAACTAGGAGCCACAGCCCTTCAAGGCTGCTTTGCCATTCAATAAGATCATGGCTGATCTGATTGTAACCTCTCCCCTACCCCCAGTAATCTTTCACCCACTTGTCAATCAAGAATCTACCTAACTTTGCCTTAAAAATATTCAAAGACCTCACTTCCACTGCCTTTTGAGGAAGAGAATTCCAAAGATGCATGACCCTTGGAGAGAAAAAAATCTCCTCATCTCTGTATGAAATGAGCTGCACCTTATTTTTAAACAATGTGCTCATGTTCTAGATTCTACCACAAGAGGAAACACCCTCTTCATACCCACCCTGTCAAGACCCCTCAGGATCTTAAAGGTTTCGATGAAGTCACCTCTTAATCTTCTAAACTTCAGTGGATATAAGTCTAACCCATGCAACCTTTCCTCATAAGACAACCCGCCCATTCCTGGTATTAGCCTAATAAACCTCTGAACTGCTTCTAACGCATTTACAACTTTCCTTAAATAAGGAAACTAATACTGTACACAGTACTCCAGATGTGGTCTCACCAGCACTCTGTACAACTGAAGCATAACCTCCCTACTTATGTATTTGAATCCCCTCCCAATAAATGATAACATTCTATTAGCTTTCCTAATTACTTGCTGTACCTGCATAGTAGCCTTTTGTGTTTCATGCACTAGGACATCCAGATCCCTCTGAATCCCAGAGCTCTACAAAAATTCGATACACCTAAGCATCCTTGATCTTTATGTTCATCCATTAAATTCTCCACCTGATTGAATCCCTGCTCACAAATTATCAAGGTCCCAGCCATGGTCTTCGTTTTAAGTATCCTCCAGTTGTTCTTTTTTTGGGGCGGGGCAGAGAGGGGCAGTTTCTTGACATTTCACCCAGATTTTCAGTCATCCATAATTGTCTGAAGTAAGTGCACATCAACAGACCAGGAGAGAAGGAAACTCGGCAATTATATGGGCTGTTCTTGAAACAATGAGAAAAGATGGCTCATTTTCTGGCTCTAACCTCTGCTTTGTGTGGCAGGGGTAGCAGGAAGAGGAGGCAAAGGACCAAAGACAGGAGGCTGTAAGAGTCACAGGAGATGGCTGTTTCCCATTCACAGTTACCCTAGCTAGAGTGTCTACAGGCCTAGACTGACATTCCCAGAGAATCTGAGGAGCTGATTGTGTGCCATTTGCGCTTCCCAAAAGGTATCCATAGGCCAACTTTTTCTGAAGTGTTATTTTCCCTGCTACAGAGCCCTAACAGTGGAAATGAAGGGACCCTCAGGGGACCTGTACCAGATCAGTCAAGGAAAGGCAAAGGACATCATTGAACAGATGACTCACATTTTGTTCCATAGGGCTGGAGAGTTGATCAAATTTGGAGTGTCGGCTATGAAGGGAAGACTGAGTGCACAAAAGTTTCTGTAGAGTTAATTGTATATTAATTCTATTTAATTTTATGCAGGTGGTGGGCATTAACTGGGGATTCACTTGTGTTCCTCCTTTCTTTCCTTCCTTTGTAATGTATATCTCTGCGCATATATCTAAGTATATAAAGATTGGTTCCAGTTGTATCCTTCACCACTAACTTGCTGGGATTCAACACAGTGATGGTAAGGCAGAGGACACAAAGCTTCTATAGAATATTAGGTTTTCCTGCAATCTGAAGATAATCTGCTTATGAACATGCAGCGCATGGGCACATGTCACAATGTTTTCATTGTGCACAATCCAGTAATAGCACATGTTCCTCGGGATGGGGAGCCCAGTAGAATGTTGGAAAATTGGTGTTAAAGTATGCACCTTGCTACTGTAGCTAATGATGCCCTTTTGTGTTCCACAAACCCAGGCTGAGGAGAAATATAACCAAATGGCAGGCCTTTGAGAGAAC
Organism: Carcharodon carcharias; assembly: GCF_017639515.1. Classification (NCBI taxonomy): domain Eukaryota; kingdom Metazoa; phylum Chordata; class Chondrichthyes; order Lamniformes; family Lamnidae; genus Carcharodon; species Carcharodon carcharias. Next base: position 56,941,161 of record NC_054477.1, on the reverse strand, counting down.
CATCTGGATACTGAAGAGTTGTTCAAGGTGCTTGGACAGGTCTGGTTCTCTACCTCAGTTAAACTGAGGCTCTGTCTGCCCGCTTAAGTGGACATAAAAGATCCTGCGGCACTATTTGAAGAATAACAGAGAAGTTCTCCCAGGGTCCTGCCCAACATTTATCCTTCAATCAACACCTAAAAACAGATGATCTGGTCATTTATTTCATGAGCATTTTTGGGAGCTTGCTGTGTGCTAATTGGCTGCCGCATTTCCTACATTAGAATGGTGATTGCACTGCAAAAAATATTTATTGGCTATAAAACTCTTTAATTTTGAGGTTGAGAAAGGCACTATGTAAATTCAAATCTTTTGTTAATAACCAATCAAAGTCTCCTGGTTAATCCTTTCCTGGGTGCACGTACTAGGACAGCAAATTTCAACATATTTTACTGTTATGAGATGATTACAAATTTCTCCATGGCTTTGCTTTTTTTTGCGTCTGCAGTTGTTTTCAGCTGTGTGTCCCAGCTCTCACCCTTCAGACATCAGCCTGGGTTTTTGTCCATTTCTAATTCACACATCAGTAGTAGGTCCTTCAATCATCATTCATTACCACCTACCTTCTACCAGGCCTTCAGTCATCTCTCCAACGCTCTCATGATTCTTGCCTGGTGCCTTGAGGAATTCTGTTACATTGAAGTATTTTACCCAAGCAGCCAAGAAAGTCAAGAAATGATTATTGGCAAACAGACACATGCATGTAAATTCCAGCAATTGTTATGTGATAGGTGTTACCTGTCTCTGGTCCAGGGGTACTGTGGCCAAATATAGCACCTGGTGAAAGTGGACGTATGCACGCGCTCCTGGTCCCTCTGGTAAATCGACCAGCTAACAGCAGTTATCTGGGCTCTTGTATAAATATCTTGTTGAAATCAAAAATCAAGCTTAGGAACTTAATGACCTCTGGTTCAATGCAATACATTTATGGATTGAGCCACTTGTTTGGCCATACTTGTTTGGAGTTTTCATCAATTTCTTTGGGACATCAGTCTAAATGACTTACTGACATAAAGAACATTTGAGAGATGAAATAATATTTTTATGTTTGGTTATTGTTTCACATCCCTTTATACTCTTATCTAACAAAGTTGGATAAAGGGTGTTGAGGTACAGGTCAACTATAATCTAACAAAATGGTGGAACAGGCTCAAAGAGCTGAATGTGTTCCTCTTGTTCCTAACATCACTTAATCTAAAAGTTCTTCAGTGCCATTTGCTAATTTGACTTACTTACACTGATACCACCGAATCACAGGATTATTGCGCAGAAGGAGGCCATTCATCCCATTGTTTCTGCACTGGCTCTCTGAATGAGCATTTCACCTAGTGCTATTTTCCTGCCTTCTCCCTATAACCCTGTAGATTGGTTCTTTTAAATAAATCATCTAATTCCCTTGAATACATCGATTGAACCTGTCCCACTACACTCGCAGGCAGTGCATTCCAGACCTTAATCACTTGCTGTGTGAAAATGTTTTTCCTCATATCGCTTTTGCTTCTTTTACCAATTACTTTAAATCTATGCCCTCTGGTTCTTGATCCTCTTGCCAATGGGAACAGTTTCCCCCTATTTACCCTGTCCAGGCCCGTCATGATTTTGAACACCTCTTTCAAATCTCCTCTTAGCCTTCTCCTCTCCAAGGAGAAGAGTCCCAACTTCTCCAATCTATCTTCATATCTGAAGTTTCTCACCCCGGAATCATTTTCATAAACCTCTTCTGAATTCTTTCTAACGTCTTCACATCCTTCCTAAAATGCAATGCAGTACTCCAGCTGACTTTAACTCGTTTCTTATACAAATTCAACATAACCTCCTTGGTCTTGTACTCTATGCTCCTATTAATAAAGCTGAGTATACTGTATGATTTATTAACTGCTCTCTCAGCCTGTCCTGCCACCTTTTAATGACTTATGCACATATACACCCAGGTCCCTCTGCCCCCGCACCCCATTAGTGTTGTACCCTTTATTTATATTGTGTCTCCATGTTCTTTCTACCAAAATGTATCACCTCATATTTCTCCACATTGAACTTATCTACCACCTATCTGCCCATCTGCCTATGTCCTATTAATTTTCCTAGCCTGTATCCATAAGCAATGACTGTCTAAATAGGAAAATTCAAAACCGAGAATGAGTTAAACAGAGGAAAACAAAAGGCCAGAGCCAGCCATAATGCTTGGAGCTGTTTGATTTTTGTCAGGTGTTACATTCATGATGATTTCAAATCCTGATGAATTAATGACATAGATTATGGTGTCTTAAGAACAGAAGAAATGGGAGCAGCAGTAGGCCATTCAGCCCTTTGAGCCCACTCTGCCATTCAATGAGATCATGACTGATCTTCTACCTCAACGCCATTTTCCTGCACTATCCCCGTATCCCTTGATGTTTTTAATCTGTAGAAATCTACCGATCTCAGTCTTCGGCAGACTCAATGACTGAGCCTCCACGGCCCTGTGGGTGTAGAGAATTCCAAAGATTCACCACCTTCCTCAACTCAGTCTTAAGCGACCTGCCGCTTATCCTGAGATTGTGTCCCCTGGTTTTAGACCTCCCAGCCAGGAGAGGCCACTCAGCCAGAAGTTTTATAGTTTCAGTTGCCATCTGATTCTCCACAGTATATATGAACAAATTCAAACCTACTTCATCTTGTCCAGAGGTTGAATCTTTTTGGTCGGGCTGCCTAACCTATGCTTCAAGTAGGTGAATGTGTTTTAAGTAGCTTATAAGTGCAGTGAAATTGTTCAAGCACTTTTAATGACCATATTTCATCGGCAAACGTTCTCACCACATTAAAATGCAGTGGAACTTTTAATTACTGCCACAAGATTTCAGTCATACTGTAATTAGTTGGGAAGTAGGGATGCATGATACTTGTTGCAATATTATAATTGAACGAAGATCACTTTTTTTAAGCTCATGCCCTCACAGTTTTATTATTATACATATGTTGTCAATTCAGTTAATGACATTGCTTCACTTTGGTTTCCATGATTATGATTGACAGTTACTTTAGTGACATCCAGTGAAATGTGATCATGGAATAGGGGGTGATAATATTTGCCCCAAATCAAATAAAGCCCCCAAAATAGCCCCTTATATCTGCCAATTTGATAATGTGGCTCAACTGAAGGCCTGAGTTGGGTAAATGTCTTATAAATTGGAAGTAGCCACACTGCACTTCACCCACACTTTGTGGTAATATAGATGGCTTCTGGAGAAAACTTGATTGTTATTACCTTGTTGTTGCATCACTGTATGGAACATTCAGTCCTGCATACTAGTGAAAGTGATGTTTCCTCTGGGGATTGCAGCAAGAGCCAAGCCCACGACATTACAGCTGGCCCAGCTGTACAGGAAGACAGAAGGCCAACTGGGAAAGCAATTTTGATAGTGGATTCTACAGTTAGGGGAACCAACAGCAGTTTCTGTGGCCAGGGTGGTATGTTGTCTCCCTAGCATCAGGGCCAAGGATGTCACTGAGTGGCTGTAGAGCACTCTGATGGCGGGAGGTTGAATAGCCAGAGGTCATAGTCCATATCAGTACCAACGACGTAGGTAAAAAGAGGGATGAGGTCATGTAGGCAGGTTTAAGGATCTAGGAAAGAATTAGCAAGCAGGACCTGAAAAGTAGTAACCTCCAGATTACTCCCTGATGTCATGCACCAGTGAAAATAGAAATAGGAGAATAGAGTATATGAATGCGCGTCCAGAGATATGGTGCAGGAGGGAGGGCTTTAAATTCCTGGGACATTGGGACCAATTCTAAGGGAAATGGGACCTGTACAGAGCAGCAGGGTTTCACTTCAACAGAGCTGGGGCCAATGTCATTGCAAGGCAGTTTTCTAGTGCTGTTGAGGAGGGTTTAAATTAAATAGGCACAGGGATGGGAACCAGTAGATAACATTAGAGAGGAGAAGCAAAGTGCAAAATGGATAGTGATAGACAAATAGCACGGGAGTAAGAAATAATAAGGTATTGAGTGCAGTCAGAGTAAAAGGGAATGCTATAAGATCTAAATTAGGTTTACTATAAGATCTAAATTAGGTTTACAATGTGTGTGCTAATCTGCAGAAGTTGGTGGGCTGTTGGTCTAGATATCCATGTGGGAATATGATGCCGTGGCGATAACAGAGACCTAGCTCAAAAGAGAGCAGCATTGGGTATTAAATATCTCTAGATACAGGGTCATCAGGAAAGATAGGGAAGGAAAGAAAGGAGGAGCCATGGCAGTATGGGTTAAGGAGGGTATTATAGTGTTGGAGAAACAGGATGTCCCGGAAGGGTCAAGAATGGAATCCATCAAAGATGATGGCATATAAGTCAACCCAGTGTATAAGACAACCCAATTTTTTTGGTGCCAAAAATCATGCTTCTGCATATACGTGGCATATAAGTTGACCCCCATTTCCATCTATGAAATTCTTTACCTGCTTTACTAGTCTGGCTCATTTTTCACTGCAGTAAGTCAGCGCATGAGATCAGGCAAGCGTTGTGAAGACATGCCCGCTCAGAGCATGGCATGGCGTGAAGAGTGATGAACAGAAATAGATCCTCCAGCAAAATGAATGAAGTGCAAAGCTGCTTTCAAGCTAAAAGTCATAACATTTGCTAATTCATCAAATAGTGTTAGCGAAAAGCTGGTGTGAGAAGGAAGAAGAAGAAGGACTCTTTCCTGAAGAAGATGCCCAAGATTCTTGATGAGCAAGGGGATGAAAGGTTTATGAGGCATAGGCAGGAATATGAGGTTAAAATCAGATCAGTCACGAACTTATTGAATGGTGGAGCAGGCTTGAGGGGCCGAATGGCCTACTCCTGCTCCTAATTCATTTGTTCGTAAGACCAAATGCGCCATGAGGTCAGGGTCTAGCCACTGTCCTGGTCTTTTTCATTTTTTCCTTCACAGGATGTGGATGTTGCTGGCCAGGCCAGCATTTATTGCCCATCCCTAATTGCCCTTGAGAAGGTGGTGGTGAGCTGCCTTCTTGAACCAGTGCAGTTCATGTGGTGTAGGCACAGCCACAGTGCTGTTAGGGAGGGAGTTCCAGGGTCTTGACTCAGTGACAGTGAAGGAATGGCAATATAGTTCCAAGTCAAGATGGTATGTGGCTTATAGGGGAACTTGCAGACAGCGGTTTTGCTATGTATCTGCTGCCCTTGTCCTTCTAGATAGTTGAGGTCACAGTTTTGGAATGTGCTGTTGAAGGAGCCTTGGTGAGTTGCTGCAGTGCATCTTGTAGATGGTATACACTGTTGCCACTGTGCATTGGTGGTGGAGGGTATGGAGGTTGAAGGAGGTGGATGGGGTGCCAATCAAGCATCTGCTTTGTCCAGGATGGTGTCGAGCTTCTTGAGTGTTGTTGGAGCTGCACACATCCAGGCAAGTGGAGAGTATGCAATCACATTCCTGACTTGTGCTTTGCAGATGGTGGACAGGTTTTGGGGAGTCAGGATGTGAGTTACTAACCGCAGGATTCTTAGCCTCTGACCTGCTCTAGTAGCCACCGTGCTTATATAACTAGTCCAGTCCAGTTTCTGGTCAATGGTAACCCCCAGGATGTTGATAGTGGGGGATTCAGTGATGGTAATGCCATTGAATGTTGAGGGGAGATGTTTAGATTTTCTCCTGTTGGAGATGGTCATTGCCTGGCACTTGTGTTGCATGAATGTTACTTGCCACTTATCAATTTGAGCCTGAATGTTGTCCAGGTCTTGCTGCATATATATATATATATATATATATATATATACACATATACGGACTGCTTCAGTATCTGAGGAGTCATGAATGATGCTGAACACTGTGTAATCATCAGTGAATATCCCCACTTCTGACCTTATGATGGAAGGGAAGTCATTGATGAAGCAGTTGAAGATGGTTGGGCCGAGGATACTACCCCAACGAGCTCCTGCAGTCACGTCCTGCGACTGAGATGACTGACCTCCAACAACCACAAACATCTTCCTTTGTGCTAGTTATGACTCCAACAAGTGGAGACTTTTCCCCATGATTCCCATTGACTCCAGTTTTGCTAGGGCTCCTTCAGGCCACATACCGTCAAATGCTGCCTTGATATCCAGGGCAGTCAACTCTGGGTTCAGCTCTTTTGTCCATGTTTGAACCAGGGCTGTAATGAGGTCAAGAGCTGATTGGACCTGGCGGGACCCAAACTGAGCATCTGTGAGCAGGTTATTACTGAGTAGGTGCTGCTTGGTAGCACTGTTGATGACCCCTTCCATTACTTTACTGAAAATCGAGAGTACACTGATGGGGTGGTAATTGGCTGGGTTGGTTTTATCCTGTTTGTTGTGTACAGGACATACCTGGGCAGTTTTCCACATTCCCAAGCTAGGCTAGGGGCAAGCTAGTTCTGGAACACAAACCTTCAGTACTATTGCTGGAATGTTGTCAGGGCACATAGCTTTTGCAGTATCCAGTGCCTCAGCCATTTTGTGATATCACGGGAATGAATTGAATTGGCTGAAGACTGGCATCTGTGATGCTGGGGACTCCAGAGGAGGCAGAGATGGATCATCCACTCAGCACTTGTGGCTGAAGATTGTTGCAAATGCTTCAGCCTTGTTTTTTTCACTTATGTGCTTTGCTCCCTCATTATTGATGATGGGGATATTTTTTGAGCCTCCGCTTCCGGCTCGTTGTTTAATTGTCTACCACCATTCATGACTGGATGTGGTAGGACTGCAGACCTTAGACCTGATCCATTGGTTGTGGGATTGCTTACCTCTGTCTATCACTTGCTACTATTGCTGTTTGACATAGAAGTAGTCCTGTGTTGTAGCTGCGCCAGGTTGATACCTCATTTTTAGGAATGCCTGGTGCTGCTCCTGGAATGCCCTCTTGCACTCTTCATTGAACCAGAGTTGATCCCCAGCTTGGTGGTAATGGTAGAGTGGGGGATATGATGGGCCATGAGGTTACAGATTGTGATTATATACAATTTTGCTACAACTGATGGTCTACAGAGTCTAATGGATGCTCAATATTGAATTGCTAGATCTGCTTGAAATCTATCCTATTTAGCATGGTGGTAGTGCCACACAACAACTTGGAGGGTATCCTCAATGTGAAGACGTGACTTCAAGTCCACATGGAATAGGCAGTGGTCACTCTTACTAATACTGTCATTGTCAGATACAACTGCGACAGATGAATTGGTGAGATTTTTTTCCTCTTGTTGGTTACCTCACCATCTGCCACAGACCCAGCCTAGCAGCTATGTCCTTTAGGACTCAGATAACTCGGTCTGTAATGGTGCTACCGAGCCACCCTTGGTGATGGATATTGAAGTCCCCCACCCAGAGTACCTTCTGTGCCCTTGCCACCCTCAGTGCTTCCTCCAAGTGGTGTTCCACATCAGCTGAGCGGTGGACGGTAGGTGGTAATCAGCAGGTCTCCTTGCCCACATTTGACCTGATACCTTGTGACTTCATGGGATTCGGAGTCAATGTTGAGAACTTCAAAGGCAAATCCCTCCTGACTATATACCTCTGTGCCACCTCCTGGGTTGGAATCCTGTGTTGGTATCTAGGGCATTGTCAGTAAAGTATGATTCCATGAGTATGACTATGTCAGGCTGTTGCTTGACCAGTCTGCAAGACAGCTCTCCCAATTTTGGCACAAGCCCCCAAAGGAGGACCTTGCAGGGTCGATAGGGTTGGGTTTGCCGTTGTCATTTCTAGTGCATAGGTCGATGCCAGGTGATCTGTCTGGTTTCCTATTTGTAGACTTTGTGGTGGTTTTGATACAACTTAGTGGTTTGTGTTGGAATGGGTACTCAAACCTTCAGAATGGTTACATTGTCACTAGAAATGTAATGCATATATATGCACTTAAGTGGGCCAAATCAAACACTGAGTCCAGCAAAGGTTTCAGAGCAACAGCTAGTTGATGTGACCACTCTCTGGAATGAAAATGTCTAGTGTTGCGGCAGAAGGCCAAGATTGCTCAGAGACTACCAAGAGACCTCAATGCCAAGATGACCAGTTTCCAGCAATTCATTATTGGACAGTGGCAAAAACACAAGTATCCATTAATTCACATTGGCAACATGGATGAAACCCCCATGAATTTTGATATGCCCAGCAACCGAACTGTGGAGTGGAAAGGTGCACAATCAGTTCTGGTGAAAACAACAGGACATGAGAAGACAAGTTTCAGGGTGCCACTCGCCTGCATGGCCATGGGAATAGATTTAAAGCCTATGGCAATTTCCAAATGTAAAACCATGCTGAACTCAAGATCCAAGCAGGAGTTTTTGTGCATGTCCATGACAATGGTTGGATGGATGAGGATGGAGTGAAGTTATAGATCGGAAATGTGTGGAATAGATGTCCTGGTGGCTTACTGAAAGAATGCAACCTATTAGTGTGAGGCATGTTCAATTTCGATATAACCGATGGGATCAAGAAGTGCCTGCGAAGAAATGACACCCACATTGCAGTTATAATACGGGTCTAACGTCTGTGTTCAACCTTTGGATTTGTGCCTCAATAAGCTACTCGAGGATTATGTCTGCGGTGAATAGAATAGTGGAAGGTTGATGGAGAAAAAAACCTTCACAAAGAGTGAGAATGTGCGTGCTTCCTTGCTTGATGTTTTGTGTGGTTTCACGATCAAATAGTGGGTTCCTATTAGTGCATTAATAAGTGTTATCAGATCGTTCAAAAAATGCAGAATATCTAATTGAATAGATGGAGAGGAAGATGATTTATTATGGAGAGATGATTATGAAAGTGAAAGTGCTGTACTTGACCCAGAATGGGATCCTTACTATTATTATGCAGTAGCCAAAATGACTCAGAATTCGATGAACTCTTTGTGTTGGTGTTACAACCAGGTGAGGAGGGATGAAATGAAATGACACTCCTATTCTCCCACGCCTCATTAGACTGTAGCAGAGTTTCTTTTTTTTAAGAATTTAGAGATGCTGTGCTTTGCCGATTCTGTAAGTGCCCTATGATTTACATGTCGTGATTGTGGAGAATTACTCAGACAGGTTTTCTTAGGTTAAGAACAAGGCAAGTTTGTTGAAACTATTCCCGAGCTTAAAAAAGATAAGAAAAACACAATTCCACACACAGACACACACACACACACGCACACACACACTTTATAGTCCATGAAAGGAAAATTGAGTATACAGTTAGCTGATTATTGATTGGTCCTGATGCAATGATTCAACATTGCAATCATTTAGCCTAGCTGTTCTTTCCTGGATGTAGTTGTACAGAGCAGATTTTGATGTCTCATCTCAGAAACATTTGCAAAGTCTCAATGTGATGTGAATAATCAGAAGATGGGGTCTTTCACATTCACCAAGGGGTTGATTATCTGTCTTTACTCCAACTTTGAGAATATGTAATTGTGTTTTGTAGCAGCTCAGCCTGTCGCTGTTTTTTTTTAAAAGCACAAATGTCTGTATAGGATTCCAGTTTAAAATCCAGCCAGTGAAAAGAATCAGAAATCATAACTTCAAAAAGCACCTCTTTGTGACTGTTTAAAAATACTCCAATTGTGGTTAAAGGTATCTTTGTACAATTAATTCATTCAATAAATCCTGTCCCGTAAATATGAATTACTGGTATTATGCCTTTTTTCACGTTTCAGATTGATAACCACACACACCTACACTGGCGGTTCATATTTTATACTCAGCATAGAAGTCGACCCCTAGATTTGGAGGCTTCAAAGGTTAACTTATACACCATGATCTAGGGTAATTGGTTAGACATAAGAAACAATAAAGGTACCATTACACTACTGGGTGTAATGTATGGGTGACAAATTTGCAAAGGAATTAGAGGTGCAAAAAAAGCTATAGTGGATTATTTTAATTATCCTAATATAGACAGAGATATTAGGGGCAGAGAGGGGAAGAGTTTCTGAAGTGTATTCAGGAGAATTTTCCAGGTCAGCATGTTTCCAACCCAATGAGGAAGGAGGCATTGCTGGAAATGGTTCACGTACAGTCAAAGTGCATTCCCATGAGGGTGAAAGGTAAAGCAAGCAAAGCCAAATTTCCCTGGATAACAAAAATGATAGAGAGTGAGATGAAGCAGAAAAGGGTGCATATGTCAGATGTCAGGTTAATAATGCAAGTGAGAGCTGGGGTGAATATAGAAAGTTCAGAGGGAAAGTGAAAAATGAAATAAGAGAAGCAAAGAGAGAGTATGAGAAGAGACTGGTAGCTAACATAAAAGGGAATTCAAAAGTCTTCTATGGGTATGTAAGTAATAAAAGGAGGAGCGGGGCCAACCAAAAAGAAGATTTACGCATAGGGGCAGAGGGCATGGCTGAGGTACTAAATGAGTACTTTTTACTGTCATTACCAAGGAAGAAGATGCTGCCATAGTGAGAGAGGAGGTAGTTGAGACATTGTGTGTCATAACAGTCCCGATCACAGTCCTGAACTACTTACAGGCATTTGAACTTTTTAAGGAAGACATGTGTTTTTTTTCAAAAGGCATACAAGCAAAGACACTGAGTAAAAGCTAGTTTAGATTGTAAAGTAACCACTTTCTGGAAAATTCCTATGTGGATTATATTTGACTGACTAGTCCAGAGAGAACATGGAATGTCTTATCTAAAAAGGTGTCAAGGCCTACTTCAGACAGAGACACTTGAAAGGAAGAGATTAAATGTAAAAGACTGAACTTTCATCTCCTGTGATTATGGAGACAATGCCAGCAGGCATCCAAAACCATCTCCTGTTGTGTTATATCCCAGAATGTGGAAATGATCTGAGTTGAAAGAAAATGGACTCTGGGCAAAAGACATGTTTGTTCTTTCCCTTCCAGGAATACACAAGGAAATAGGTTAAAAAGTGTGTGTGCCATGGTGGCAGAAGATCAACTTGCAGGCAAAGGATCTTTCTCGCTGTTGCTGGAGGCAAATCAGCAAAGTCACAATTAAAAACGAAATAGGACAGCTTCTTCAGCCAACCTGCAGAAACAGGTCTCTCCAAACCAACTGCTAAACGCCAAAGTCAACTCTACTGGAATCACTCAACTGAGAGCTGCAACATTTCACCTTCTACACCTCACGGACAAAGACTGATTCGTATATCTTTTAAAACTTTTATTTGGACTCAACTTCTCATTTCTGATCTGTGTGTATGTTTGTTGCATTTTAATTATTTTTTTTCTCAGGTTTTTAGTAACTAGTAAACTTACTCTTTCTTTGACTCAAGAAAGCCTGGTTAAATTGGCTCCTTGAAAGCTTAAATACAGTTGGACCGGAAAAAGGTATCCATAGGGAAAGGAACCTTGTTGCAACAAACCGAGGGGATTGAATAAAGAAGGGGAGCCAACTCATTCCTCCTCAATCTTGAGCATAACAAAATTGGGGTCCATCGTTCAGGAAGTTAACAAATTGGGAGACCTTGCCTGGGGATCGGTCGCAACAACTGGATGAGCTAAACATTGATAAACAGGAGGTATTAGGCACTTAAAGATGAGAAGTCAACAAAACCAGATCATATACATCTGAGTACTAAAGGGAGTAAGGCTGAAAATTGCAGAGCCACTGTTTATAACCATTCAATCTTTCTTAGATACAGAAGTGGTGCCAGAGGACTGGAGAATTGCAAATGTTACACCCTTGTTCAACAAACCCAGCAATTACAGTGCAGTCAGTTTTAGCTGAATGGTGGGAAAAGCTTTTAGAAACTATAATCCTGGACAAGATTAATAGTCACTTGGACACACTTAGATTAATTAAAGAAATGCAGCATAGATTGTTTTAAGGGCAAATCATGTTTAACTAATTTGACATGAGGTTTTTGATGAGGTAGCACTGTTGATGTGGTACATGGAACATCTAAAAGGCATTTGAAAAAGTGTCACGTAATAGGCTTGCCAGCAATGTTGAAGCCCATGGAATAAAAGGGACAGTGGCATCATGGATATGAATCAAAAACAGAATTACCTGGAAAAACTCAGCAGGTCTGGCAGCATCGGCGGAGAAGAAAAGAGTTGACGTTTCGAGTCCTCATGACCCTTCAACAGAACTTGAGTTCGAGTCCAAAAAACTGGACTCGAACTCAAGTTCTGTCGAAGGGTCATGAGGACTCGAAACGTCAACTCTTTTCTTCTCCGCTGATGCTGCCAGACCTGCTGAGTTTTTCCAGGTAATTCTGTTTTTGTTTTGGATTTCCAGCATCCGCAGTTTTTTTGTTTTTATCATGGATATGAATGTTGACTGAGTGACAGGGAACATAAGTTGTGAATGGGTGTTTTACAGACTGGAGGCAGTTACACAGTGGTGTTCCACAAGAATCAACAAGAGGGCCGCTGCTTCTCTTAAGTTTATGTTAATGACCTAGACTTGGGTGTGCAGGGCATGAATTTGAAATTTGTAGATTTCAAAATTTGAAAGTAGGATGAACTCAACAGGGTGGTGGAATGGGTGGTCACGTGGCAGATGAAGTTTAATGCAGAGAAGTGTGAAGTGATACATTTAGGTAGGAACAATTAGGAAGGATAAAATAAAATAAAGGGTACAATTCTAAAGTGGGTGCAGGACTTAGCAGTATTTGTGCACAAATCATTTAAGGTGACAGGGCAGGTTGAAAATGCAGTTAATAAGGCATGAAGGATCCTGGGCTTTATAAATAGAGGCGTAGAGTATAAAAGTGAGGTAATGGTGAATCTTTATAAAACATTTGTTCAGCCTCCACTGGAGTATTGCGTCCAATTCTGGGCACCACAATTTAGGAAGCATGTGAAGGTGTCACGGAGGCCACAGAAAAGGTTTCTGTCTGTCATTTTACATGAGATGATGTCCTGCCCCATGGGGAAGAGCCTTCCAACTGGGGGCAGCCCTTGCCACTGTGGGGGCCCTGTGTGGGCCACAAAGTGCCCAGTTAGGAAGGAGACTCCTCCCTCACAAAAGCCCACAGGGAGGCAGCAAGCTTTTATTTTGTGGGTGCCCACAGAATAAAACGGCCATTCATCAACCACTTAAGGTTCTCAATTGGCCTAAGGGCATGTGGGCAGCCTGTCATCTAACCTGCTGCAGTTATAATACCAGCAGAGTTGGGAAGGCAACATGCATGATACTCTCTGCCATCTTACCCAATTTTTTAAGTTGGGGTGGTGGTGGGGTGTATAAAATTCTGGCCATCAGAATGGTTCCAGAGATGAGACACTTCAGTTATTCAGATAGATTGGAGAGGCTGGGGCTGTTCTCCTTGGAGAAGAGAAGGTTGAAAGGTGATTTGAAAGAGGTATTCAAAATCACAAGAGGTCTGGACAGAGTAATTAGAGATAAACTGTTTCCCTTGGCAGAAAGGTTGAGAAGCAAAGGGTTCCAATCTAAGATGAATGGCAAAAGAACAAAAGGTACTGTGAGGAAAAATCAGGTTCTATTATGGCTTTCTAAAGGGGGCAGGATCATTATCTCAAGGGAAAATTTGTGGGTCTATGGGGAAAGGACAGGGGACTGAGACTAGCTGATTTGCTCTTGCAGAGAGCTGCACAGACATGATGGGCCAAAGAGTCTCCTTTGTAACTATTCAATTAAACCATAACAAAAATATCTACATTCCTTTTTCTTTCCTTTCATCTCTTGAAGATGCTACCACACACTGGATTGTGGTTCCTTTGGCTTTAGTAACCATTAGTTCTTACCTAAGCTAACATAATGAGCAGCAGCAGACTCTTTCACCATGGGACATCACAGGTAAACATTGCCTTGCTCTTACATATACTTTCTAGCAAGGACCACTGGATTGAGTACAAGAACCCTGGCTGATTTCTCCCCTTCGTCAGCTGGTGACAATGAGGGAAGTTACAGTGTGAACCAAACATGCAGTCAGCAAGTCAGCACTGGCCAAGAGTTTAAAAATGCGACATTCCTGGTTATCATTTTCCCACTGAACATAAGAGCATTTCAAAACTCTCTTAATGATGCCCTTGGATAAAGAAAGTCTTGTTCAAGTTACAAGAGAATTACTCCATTAATGAATTTCCTAAAGATAGACTCTCAGTTGTGATTTTAATGATTGGGAACTAATCTCAAGCACAATTTTTCACTTTTGTGACTCCAGTTCCCTGACAACTTCACCTTACCCAATGGATCTATTATTTTGAGTACCACAGCATAGGGCCAGATGTTTGCACAACGTCATCCTGTATGTAAGTTCTTATAGTACTTTTCAGGCTTTTAATTGTGTCAGTTTGCAACAAGAAAAGCTAACAGACTTATAACGGGGCCTCCTTATTCACTCACTCCTGTGAAACACGCCGTTTCCATGGCAGGCGGGCTCTCATTCGCCTGCCCTCCATCACCCAGCTGTTGCATCACACTAGCTGCCATCTTTAAAAGGCAGCTGTCAGCAAAGTGCTTATCACCACCAGCTCACCACCAGCAAAGGAAAAAAAACTGCAGCACCCCGCTTCAACGATGGGTCCCTCGAGCGACTGCTGAGTGCCATGGAGGCCCACTGGGTGTGCTGTACCCCAGCTGTGGCTGCAGGATGGGCAGCAAAGTCACCAATCTGGCTTGGGAGGCGGTGGCGGCGGTGGTCAGTGCAATTGTCCTGCAGAGGAGGACAGCTGCTCAGTGCCGCAAAAGGGTGAATGATCTCCTCCATTCCGCCAGGGTAAGTCACTCTTTTCATCACTTATAAACCCATTACACATCCACAGGGCCCTCACTCACTGCCAGTGCAAGGGACATCACCATTCACTCTTTCACACACACTGTCGTTGTCCTCATCCCATCCATGGGACCACTCACCACCCACACAGGCCAGGCGTACTTATTATCTGGCCCAGCAATCATCCTGATGCACTCTCCACATCTCTATCAATGCAGGACAAACTGACACACAACAGGAAGGAAAGGTCACAGACAGGTGGAGGGATGCCGGAGATCAAAGTTCTGACAGAATTTGAAAACAGAGCCATCCAGCTGGCCAGTGATGACTGGGACCGGTCTTGTGCTGATGGTGAGATCGGCGCTGCTCTACCAAGTGAGGATCCAGCAATGCAACATCCATCAGACAACCATGCTGTGAGTGATGTGTCCTGTTTCACAGGCCATGGCCATGCACTAATTATCTCTCCTTGCTTTTGTAGGCACATCTGCCAAACAGCTGACAGAGTCCATCAACTAGGACCTCAAATCAAGCCCCGAAGAAACCTCTGAAGAGGAATCTGGAGGCACCCCCCCGAAGTTCCGTCACAGCGCTCACCCACACCCTCCACCAGCACAGAGAGACATACCTCAGTGGGACCTAGCATTAGAGTAGCCTCGGGATCACAATCTGGTGAGCACATCGCACTGTCTGATTCACAGCAGGTGGAGGCAGGGACTTCCCAGGTCCCCGGCACTTGGAGGATTGCTGGAGGCCAGAATGTTGCTAAGTCCAAGTCAGTTGATGAGCCTCTGGACTCAGTCATGTCACAGTTGCTGGAGCTGCAAAGGCAAGCTCGGGAACGTCAGGAAGGAATTCCGCTGCACTCCTCAGAGTGGAGGAGTCCATCCCTCTTCAGGCTGAGGTGATAGCGCTGGCATTGCAATGCACTGAGGCCAATGCTGGCAGGGTGGCAGCCGCCATCTTGGTCCAGGACGTCGCTCCTGCACTGCTGCGCGGGCTTAACTTCATTGCTGAAGCTATTGTTGGCCTCCAACAGTGTGAACATGAGAGGGGTGCTGGGCAACTAAATCTCACTCCTGCTACCCATTCTGCTCACAGAGTCAGCTAGGAGCCTGCGGGAACCCATAGGGAAGAGGATCAGCAGGTGCACACTCCGGGGCCATCCACCCAGGTGACTCTGGAAGTGTCTAGCCCATCTGAGTACCCTCTTACTGTGACCTCCGCAGCTCCAGGACCACAGGCAAAGGAGGGTGCCACTGCCACACAGCAGGACCCCAAAAGCAGGCCAGGGCCCACTAAGTCTCGGCCCTCCAGAGGATGCCCGCCAAAGTCATCACAGACAGGGCATTACATTCAGCAGGCTGCCTCCACCTCTGCTGTGGATGTCCGGGGAACACCAAGACGTAGCGGCAGGGTTAGGAAAGTTAGGTAAAAGTAGTTGCACAGCTTGGCCACGGATGTTGATCGATTGTACATACTGTTCACTATTGTAAATAAACTCCGAAGAACATCTCCCTGCCTGTGGCTCCTTGTTCTGATGAGCAGTGTTCTTGTCACTCGGATGTGAAACCTTTCTGCACAAGATAAAGGCAGGTGTGTCAGTCCAGGGCCTCTTCCCTGTACTTCGTGCAGCCTTCAGACCATGGTGATGGTCCAGCCTCACACTCCCTGGAAACATTACTGATGCCTACACCTCAGCGGTGCTGGTCATTGCTGCCAGAATGTAGTGGGCAGACACCACAGAGTTCTCTCATATACCCTGTGTGCTCTCAGCGCCTTTAAGGTGGGGCTGGCCCCCATCACACCAGCAACTGTGATTAGTGATGTTGTGCACCAGCTCCTGAAGGGCTAAGGTGCTGAAGGCAGACACAGCATCAGATGTATCTAAAGTTTCATGGCTGCGTCTCTGAGATGGCCCTGATCATGGAGCACAAGCGAGCTGCCCTCAGCCAGATAGGAGTCAGACATTCTCAAAGGCTATGTGAAGATCCATGGAGTGTCCTCACTGCATGTCATCATTATCCTCCTGCGATCGAGTGACTATTAGGGCCTCCATTCATTTCCATGACAGAAGCATTCTCACAGATGGTATTGGTGCTGCCCTAAGTCAGACTGGAGTCAAACGTTCACAACTATGATGTGAGGATCTGCGGGGACACCTCACTGCATGTCATCATCATTCTCCACAAATCTTGGAGATATGAGGGCCTACCAAGTGCCCCTGCCTCATCTAGCCAATGCGAGAGCCTCATCCCTGTCATTGTCACCATTGAGGACCCCCTCACCCTCATCCCTATTGGCATCGTCCTCACTCAAGGAGACCTCCAGCTCCTCCATCTCCTCCTCAGCCAGCTCGTCTCCCTGTTGCAGCGCCAGGTTGTAAAGAGCACAGCTGAGGACGATGTTGTGTGACACCCTCTATGGACTGTATTGCAGGGCTCCATCAGACCAGTCCAGGCACTGGAACAGCATCTTCAGCACCCTGACGGTCTGCTCCACCAGGTTGCAAGCTGCAGCATGAGCCTCATTATACCATCGCTCTGCTGCAGTCTGAGGCTGCTGCATGGGTGTCATCAGCCACGGCCTCTGTGGGTAGCCCTTGTCCCCAAGGAGCCAACTCTGCAGCCTCTGTGGACCCTAGAAGACTGCAGGGATCTGTGAGCGACTCAGGATGTAGGCGTCGTGCACAGTCCCTGGAAACCGTGCATACACCTGCAGGATGCGTTTCTGGTGGTTGCACACCAGCTGCACATTCAGTGAGTGGAAACCCTTGCGGCTGATGAAGTCCACTGATGGAGACCTGAGCGCCACATGAGTGTAGCCAATTGCACCCTGCACCTGCGGGAATCCCAAGATCAGGGTGAATCCAATGGCCCTTGCACCTTGGCTGTTCCGGTCCCGGGCGAAATGCACAAAGTTGTGTGCCATGAAGAAGATGGCATCCGTGACCTCATGGATGCCTTTGTGGGTGGCGGATTGTGAAATCCCACAGAAGTCACCTGTGGAGCCCTGAAAGGAGCTGCTGACAATGAAATTGAGCACTGCGGTCACTTTCACAACCACTGGCAGTGGATACTCTCCATGTCCCCTTGGCGCCGAGTTCTGCAGGAAGCGGCAGATGTGAGTGACCAGGTCCCTAATCATGCGCAGTTGTCAGCTATACTGGTTCTCAGTCATGTGCAGGAATGACAGGCGGCGTTATAGACCCTGGCTGTCGCTAGGCGCTGACCAGCCATGGCTTGCTGTCGCTCTTGGGCAGCGAGTGTGGGACCCCCTGCTGCCCCTTCTTCATGAGGTTGCTGTCCCTGCCTTTGCACAGCCAGGAGTCTCAATCACTCTCTCCTCCATCTTCTACGGTCTCTGTAGGATCCATGATCCTGACATGTTCCTCCTGCAGCATGAAAGAGAGAGAGATGTGGTTATCATGGCCATACTTAGCACCTTTCCTGGCCCTGTGTGACCACCCCTTAACACTTCCCGGAGAGTGCTGGTCACCTCTCGGATGGCCAGAGGTGAGTGTGCTGCATGGCTACCCTGTCAATCTGCGACTTGTGGGGGGGGTGGAAATGAACCAAACCAGGATGCTGAGATTGCAAGAGGCTGTGAACACCTCCAGCAATGATTGCTACATGGCCAGTGTTGGTGAGGAGATTGTACAACATGTGCAGTCCAACTGCTCTACGGTCCAATAAAGTGGTGGCGGACTCGAAGTGTGTGCTGGGGACGGGGTCGTGGGGGGTAAGTTTTGGAGTGCTTGGTGGCCTTTTGGTGCCACCGTGCTGCTTGGATGGGCAGGCAGGATAGGAGCCTGACCCCAGTCATATCACTGTGGCTGCACCTGATCTGTCTCAGTTGCAGAGACATGGTCAGTTTATACAGGTGTCCCTAATGCATGGCCACTCTCCTCACTTACCCTGCACCCACCTCAATTGCCTGTGCGCGGGATGCATTGCCAGGCAGCAATTGACCCCACCGCCCTACCGACAAAGGTCGCCTTCGAGGCTGGCCAGCACTTGCTCCCGGACAACGCCACCCCCCACCCCCTCTCAGCAGTTGCCCCCGAGGCTGGCCAGCACTTGCCCCCGACAACACTCGCCCCCCTCAACAGTTGCCTCTGACGTTGGCCGGCACTTGCTCTCGGACACTCCCCCTCGCCCCCCTCCCTCTCAGCAGTTGCCTGCAGGGCCAGGCATTAGTTGCCCCACCCCATCCCCTGGTGCTCCCGAGGCCTGTAAACAACAGGCGAGCTGTGGAGAACACTGCTGCTCACTCACCTCAGTTCCCCCAAAGTGAAGGCTGCCAAATGCATGTCACCTGCATACTGTTGTGAAACACATCAGTGTACTTTCCCGCCAATGTGGACAGATGATATGGCGGGGTTCCAAGAGCCTGGCGGGATGGCCTTTTAATTATATGCTAATGTATTACAATTAGCTCCCTGCTGACCAATGGCAGGACACACGGCCTGTCGTCAGCTGTCTTGAAGTGGGTCACGCCATATTTGTCATGCATGCCACCTATCACGCCCGCCACCAGCAGACTCAGAAAATTTCGCTCCATGGCACTATTTGAAGCACGGTAGCGTTCCTTTAGGTGGTCTGGCTTACATTTATCGCCAATCCAGCACCGCCAAAACACAGATCTCCTGGTTACTTATCTCATTGCTGTTTGTGGATCTTCCTGCTGCAAATTGACTGCTTTTTTTCAACATAAGCACTTAGTTGGCTGTCAAATTCTTTGGGATGTCCCGAGGTCATATAACAAAACTTCTGTTAAACATTATCCTTGTATGGTCACTGTCAACTCAGGGTGCAATGACTCCCAGAACATGTACATTTTCTGGGTCTATATAGTCAACCTATACCATCATGGTGAGTAGTGCCTCTTGTGTTTTTCTTGGTGAACTGGGTCAAGAAGCAATCATCTACTATGCTTATCAACTCTGACTCCAAATCACTTTAGTTTTCCAGTTTATAATAGGTTGATTGATGTCTCCCATTAAAATGGCTTTCCTATTCCCACAGACCCTCTCATATTCCTTTTCTGTGCAAATTGTCCTTCAGTATATACTGACCTGGTGGTCTGTCGTGTATCCCTAGCGTTAACTGGATTTTTTTGCAATAGAATTGTTTAACTGGAGTAGCTATCTATCTCCCACACAATCAAACATAATTTACCTTCTAGGTGGTCTACAGCATGCCCCTTGCCTTGATTTTCTTTTAACATTAATAATGTCTATCCAAAATAATTCCTGTAGCTCCCTATCCCTCACAGGATCAATTCTTTCAATCTCCTGGATGCCCCTAACATATGCAGTTACACCAACTCTGGGTTGATTTTACTAGGTTGTAAATGGGCGACACTAAGGCAGCCACCCATTTAACAGCTTAAAGGAAAATCAGGCAAACACAAAACTGCAAAACGGCTAGCCTGTTGCGTACATTTCTTCTCCAGCAGGCACAGTTAAAATTGATTCCAATCTTTTCTATCCACTCTGCCTCTTCAAACCCTGCATAATCCTGAATATTGTAAACATTCCCATCCTATAGATTTAGTCATGTTTCTAAAATTTTAGTAGATCATGGTTCTCTATTACCACAACAAGTATTCGTTTTGGCATCATGGGAACATAGGAGCAGGAGTGGACCATCCAGCTGCACGAGCCCATTCTGCCATTAAATTGTCTTTACCTTAACTCCATATAGCCACCTTGATTCCAAAGTGCTTGCCCAACAAAAATCTATCGATCTGTTTTTTAAATTTTTCATTAACCTAACCTCATCAGCTTTTTGAGGGAGCGTGTTTCAGATTACCCTTCCCCTTTGTGCTTCCTGACATCACCCTTGAACATATCAATTACAGATTTGTTTCCTCTTGTATATCACAGTGTCTGCCTGTTCTGTCTCTCTCTCCATCTTCTTCTCCCTAGCTCTCCCCCTTTATCCTTTGCTCACTCTTGCTCTCTCCCCAGTCTGTTTTTATTCTGGAAGAATTGTCCCTAATTTATAAAGAGAGAAAGACTGTTTTCACACCAAGCTGCCAACCACTTGTTAATCCCCTTGTTTCTTTTGGTCAACTCACCCCACTTACCAAACACTGGAAGTATACTGGAGAACATTGCTTTGCATCCTCTGTCTTTGAGTTATGAATCAGCCCTTTAAAACCCCTATATTATTCTGATTTACATTCTTCTACACCCATGTGGATTACCACCACAGGGGTTTCTTTCAGTATCTTTTCTATTCTTCCCTCAGGATGCACTGCTCTAGCTCCTGTACATGACTATCCAGTCTCCAGAGGAGAAGAGGGCGCAGAAACTTGTGGCTCTTCCACTGCTGGATATCCAACAAGTTGTCTGACAACAGAGTGAGGCAGTGGCTTGTTCAAGAGAGATGGTGGAAAGGGAGCGCTGGGTGCCTCACCAAGCGATGCCTATGACTTCAATCTTTTGGTGTCCTACAAACTTGCTCTTAAAAATCCCCTCAATTCTGTCAGCTATCCTGTATGCTTTGCTGCAACATACCTCGATCTTGAGGCTAGGATAGACAATCTTGAAGGTGGTGAGTCTGGGCTTGCCCATTTCAGTGACCTAAGATATGAGAGTTGAAATAATTTATAATAAGAAGGGTTAAAAAAAAAACTCCAAAATATTTTGGGCATCACTGAGTATACAGTGGAAAATATTCCAATCTTAGCAACACTATCCCTCTTCTTGAGAAAAACTAAAATAAATGTTAGCATGCAGGAAAATATGTTTGGTTGCCGCAGTTTTTGAGAGAGAGAAAAACTGTGCTTCTACCTCTATCCCTCTGTTGCATTCACTACCTTTTGGTAATAGTCAGAAGTAGGAAAAGAAAAGACAGACGTGTCGGATTATACATCAACCTTATGAAGGGATGGAAAAATATAGATCGAATTCTTCAGTCTTTCTGACTCTTCTACCACCTGCTGACTCTGAGCTATGCTTGTCTGAACAAAAGGATTAATTTTAATGGCTGCTTCCATTACTCATGTATTTGCTTGATGAAACTTGATCATTTTGTTCTACTTTTTTTTCACCTGCCATGGGAAGCAAATTCAATTCTTTAACTGAAAATACATTTCATGGTGAGAAAGAAAAGCTGTCTGAGGAGCAAATATTTTCCTTCAGTTTGTTTATATTATACAAATTATTCCATTAGAGTCCAGTTTCAGGTGCTTAGGAAGCCCAGCTGTCCTGAAGATTCATGTTCCCATATTGCGCCCTCTTCAAGCAAGCTGGGGCAAGTGAAGCGCAATCCCATTCATTAACACATTAATGTGGTCAAAAATCCTTTGACATTTTTGTAACTAAGAAAAAAAGGTTTTTATTGAGCTTATAAGATGTGCTGAAGAAGCATACTGAGGTGTAATTTTTGTCAAATGTCAACATGTCAAAGAATATTTTGACTTTCAACTTTACAACAGAAAGCAATTCGTATTTTCCTCTTGAAGTAAAACAATTTCAGGATGTCCACATAGAATACCTTAAGTTTGAACAATTGCTCAGAGTAAATTTACACTGAAAAATTCCAAAGTCAGTGTCATTGAATAAGTAAAACCACTTGCGCTAGAATATGTACTTTTCATAATTAGCAACATTGAAATGATCAATTGTGTGGGAAAGGGAAGGGTTGGGGTGTTCCTCTCTAACCTCTAGAAAGTTAACAAGTACATTGCTGAACTCTCATGCATTATAAAACAGCAAAATGACACAATTTTAGGCATTTTTATGTGGTTCAAACTACACTGATGATCCCATTGATGACTTTTTGGGATACAATTACTCAGATAAAATCCAGAGATGTGTAAGAGGTCAGAATTAGAGGAGGTCCCAGCAATTACACCACCTGACACTGTCCTCTATTGCTGACCCTACCAAAATATGCAGGATTATGGGAGGCCACCTAACTTGCTTGGGCCCAGTAAGCACCAGCATCATTACAGAGGTATCTCGGCTGCCAGCCACTCTATAGAGCTCCAAAGCCTTAATGCCCTATTGCCAGTTAGGGGAAGTGGGGGCTGGCTCCCGCCTGGAAAAACAATGCACTGATTACAAAGAGAGCTGATATTTTTTTGAAACATGTTTTATCTTCAAGGGTCTCGGTTTCTTTCATGCTTGGACATCCCTCCATCTCCTCACTGAGGTCAGTTTGCACCCTTCAGGAGGCTTGTATACCTCATCTAACTGGGAGTATGAACCTTCACACTTCGCCGCTTCCCTCTTGGACAGGGAAGCAAGAAATTTGAGCCTAAAGTGTTCCTATCCTTATCTTGCTTCCTTTGATGAAGGAGACCACATTTGGGATGGGCGGAGATTCCACATCAAACAAAGATGCGCAGAAAACTAGGCCTGATGTATTTGGGCACCAGATGACTTCTACTCCATTCCTGTCAGAATTTTGGTGGGAGTTCCCTGGAAGGCCTGTGCACTTTTGGGTTCTGAATTTCATATGTCATACCAATCACATACTTTTTTTTCTCAAATGGATATTCACAGTAAAATAAAATGCAGAGATCAATTGATGGCACTTTTAACTCTGACTTGGAAACTTTTGTTTTATTAATTCCTGGGATGTGAGAATAGCTGACAAGTCCAGCATTTATTGTCATTTCTAATGGCCCTTGAGAAGGTGGTGGTGGATCGCCGCCTTGAACCACTGCAGTCCACATGGTTCAGGTACATGCATAGTGCTATTAGGAAGGGAGTTCCAGGATTTTGACCAAATGACAGTGAAGGAATAGTGACATAGTTCCAAGTGAGGATGGTGTGTGGATGGAAGGGAACCTGTGGTGTTACCATTCATCTACTGAACTTATTCTTCTAGACAGTAGAGGTCACAAGTTTGGAAGGTGCTGTCGAAGGAGGTTTGGCAAGTTGCTGCTGTGCATTTGGTAGAGGGTGCACAATGTTGTCACCATGTGCACCAGTGGTAGAGGGAGTGAACATTTAAGGTGTTGGATGGCTGCCAATCAAAAAGGCTGCTTTACCCTGGATGGTGTTGAGCTTCTTGAGTTTTGTTGGAGCTGCACTCATCCAGGTAAATGAAGTGTATTCGACCATGATTTATGCAGTGTAGATGGTGGACAGACTTTGGGGAGTCAGGAGGTGTGGTACTTGTGGCAGAATTCCCAGCCTCTGACCTGCTCATATTACCACAGTATTTATGGCTGGTCCAGTTAATTTTCACTTCTATGTTAACTCCCAGGATGTTGATTGTAGGGGATTCAGTGATGGTAATGCCATTGAATGTCAAAGGAAGATGGCTACATTCTTTCTTGTTCGAGATGGTCATTGCCTGGCACTTGTGTGGCGTGAATGTTACCTGAAGATCCGCTCTAGGGTTAGACTCCATAATTTAAGGTGACATGCTGCTGCAATAGAATGCATACTGTATTGTGGCAGCCAATACCTTTATGGGAGATATTAAATGAATGCTTCATTTGTGCCTGGACTCAGATGGAGTTTAAAGATACCATGAAACTGTTCAAAGAAGAGTAGTTGTCTTGGCCAAATTAACATGTCTCCACACCATCAAAAACAAACCATTTGCTCATTAATCACTTTGCTGTTTGAGAGATCTTACTTTAAACAAAATGGCTGCCTTTTTGCTGTTGTAATAATAGTCATCCCACTTCAAAATAATTTATTTTATGTGAAGCATGTTTCTGAGAAAAGTTTAAGGCATTGAGTAAAGGTAATTTTTTCCTTTTTTGTTTGGACCAATTCATCCACCGTTCTTTAAATATTCACTACGTACTTTAAGAGAAACATGTGCCTTTTAATTGAAGAGATTCAATTCTAGGTACTAAATACATTTTGAGCTGTGATCAGTAAGATCAGAATATGCTCATTACCCTCCTCACAAATATCATAAATGTTGGACATAAAGTAACAGATTTCATAGTCTGCTTTTATAGGGCAGAATTTTCCCAGCTCCAGTGTGGAGGGGGTGGCCACAAAAATAGTGGCAGCCTCATCAGGATGGCTCCATGATAGGAATTTTCCTGGGTGGGCAGGGCCCCAGGTCAGCAACCTGCTCCACAGAAACAGGTCGCACATTAAAGGCTTACTGGCAGTGGAGAGGGCCCCGCCATGTGCAGAGGTCACCAGCCCTATGGAGGCAGTTTCTTGTGGCAGCCTGTGGGGCCATCAGAGCCAGAGGCTAATAAATGGCCAAACCCACTGCACTGCCCGATACTCTGGGGGGCTTCCCCCTCCTTTCCAATGGCGCTAACTCTTATATCTATTTGTAGCTTCTGACCGGGAATGGAGGTGATCTTGCACTTTCCAACATACTTCAGCAGCACACACCTCTCATGGTGGAGCTGCTGATCCTTCAGTGCTGGATGGCCTCCTATTGGGTCTCCAGACTCAGGATCCTGCCTGCCAACCTTAGTAGGTGGCTAAGTGCAAAGATGGCTGATTAGGAAACTGCTTCTGGGAAACTAGCTCTACAGTTTGGCAATTACTGGCTTGGGACCCCCATTTGGCCCTGAAGTCAGGGTCCTGAAACCAGTGGGAAAGTCCCTGCCCAAAGAATCATGGAATGATTACTGCACAAAAGAAGGCCATCTGGTGTCCTTTGATTCTTGACCCTTTCACCAATGGGAACAGTTCCTCCCTATCTACACTGTTCAGATCCCTCGTGATTTTGAACACCTCTATCAACTCTCTTCTCAAACTTCTCTTGTCCAAGGTGAACAATCCCAGCTTCTCCAACGTATCTGCACAACTGAAGTCTCTCATCCCTGGGCCCATTCTCATAAATCTTTTCTGTAACCACCCTAAATCTTCACATCCTTCCTAAAATGGGGTGCCTCAAATGGACACAATACTCCAGCTGAGGCCAAACCAATGTTTGATAAAGTTCCATCATAACTTCCTTGTTTTTGGCTCTTTGGGCTGGGTTTTCACCATTGAGGTGGGTAAGTCAAATCAGGAAATTTCCCAATTTGACGCAACCACCTTGGGGGAAAAGTGCCCTGAATGGCTTGATTTTCACTCTAGGCATCAGGTGTGGGATGGAGTTGGGCCTGCACCCCCAGGTGCAGATCGGAGGCGGCCACAGGGGCTGCCGAGTGGCAAGGCGGGCAGTTTAAAAGGTCTGCTTTGGTTCTCTGGGACTTTGTTCCAATTGTTTTGTTAAATATTAGGCCCTCTAGGTCTCACACTCCCTCACCCATTTCCCATGTCCCATCCATGCCAGCCCATGCCTCTCACCCACTTCAATGACCACACAGACCCGCTATGGTAAATCATAGTACATACATACCAATTCACCCTGTGTAAACTCTGTACAGAACCAATGAACCCTATAGTAACATGGCATGTGTAGAAATGCTTAAAAAACAGCTGTTCAAGACTTTTGAAAAAGAAACTGAAGCTGCAACAATCTTGTTAAAGTGTCAATGAACTCGACATGTAAAGTATCAATAACAGAAACTATAAGCAATTGACACCTCTTTATCGTGTGTAAATAAACATTGACAAAATAGATCACAGAAACAAAGATTGTAAACCTATCAGTTAAGCAATCTTTTCCTTTCTGTGCACCTGTTTCAACAAATAAAGCCTTTATGGGAGTCTGGCCTGTCAGCCAAGCTTCATTATGTATGCTTGGCTTCCTTTGTTGAAACATCTATGGGACTCCATTGGGTCTGTACAGATTGTATATTGGGTGAATGGGCATGGAAGTGCTATAGGTTGGCATGGAGGTTATGAGAGGCCATTGGAGTGGCTGGGGAGTCATGGTTGACATGAAGTGTATAAGAGGCCATTGGGAGTGGGTGGGGAGAATGAGTTGACATGAGAGCTATAAAGGCCCATTGGGGTTGGGTGGGGGCATGAGTTAGCATGGGGGCATGGATAAGACTTTTTGAAGTTATCTTTCAAATGGTTCCCATATCCAGACTTTGGTTCATGACTCCTCCGAGGAGCTGTGAATCACAAGTCCTTGAGAATTTGGCCTGGCAAAAAATTGCGAGGGGCTAGGAGATGCGTACCCCTGCAGTGGAGCCTGCCAGGTCTGGAATGCAGAGTGTGGACTTGCTGCCCATACTCTTCTCCCATGCCATTGAAAACTTGGGGTGCCAGGGATGTGGGCAGGAATCCCAGAATCAGGTCTTGTCCAGCATTTTTAAAGGTCCATAGCGTCTCCACAATTATGCGTAAATATAGCTCTGTGCCTCTATTCATAAAGCCCAGGGTCCTTTGTGCCTTTGTAACCACTTTTGTAACCACTTTCTCAACCTAACATACATCATTGTTGATTTGTACACATACTCCCAGGTCCCTCTGTTCCTGAATCTCCTTTAGAATTGTACCTTTTTTTTAATACTGCCTCTACTTGTTCTTCCTGCCAAAATGTATCACTTCACACTCCTCTGCACTAAAATTAATTTGCCACCTGTCCACCCATTCCATTAGCTTGTTTATATCCTCTTGAAGTCTACTAGTATCCTCTGAAGTTCATAATACTTCCAGGTTCTGTGTCAAAATGTAAATTTTGAACTTGTGCCTTGCCCACCCAAGTCTAGGTCATTTATACAGATCATGAAAACAGTGATCCTAACACCGAGCGCTGGGCAGCCCCCCATATACCTTCCTCCAGTCCAAACAACCATTCATCACTACTCTTGAGCCAAAGAAATATCCATCATACACACCTGTTTAAGTTATTTAACACCCAGATTGGGAACCCAATAAATATTGGTTCAGTGCACACAAGCCTTGTTGTGTATTGCACTAAGGGTGGAATTTTCCGTGCCCACTGGCGTCAAGCACCATGGCGAGTGTGAGCAGACAATACGGTGGGAAATCAAAAATCGGTGAACCAAAAATCACTTTCACGATGTCGTGAAACCAGTAGCAGTCGTTCGCTCCGCCCATCAATGGCGGGCCGCGTTTCCCGCCACCAGACATTGGGAGCTTCATTGTAATACATCTGCATATACTTATAAGCCCAGCTCGCCGGAATCATCACCCCATGTCAAATTTACTGCTCATATCGGCGGGAAAGCACGCTGGTGCAGAACATGTCTTAGCAAGTGTGACCTGCAGAAGTTGGGTCTTACCGTCAGGGCCTTGCTCACATCACGGACATCTGAGGAGCAGAAGATTTCGGAGCCCAAAAGCAACTCGCATTGCATGCTGGGTGGATTCTCATGGACATGGCCCCTCTGCAAAGCAGCTCACGGAAGGTGGAAAATCACCATTGAGGATCTGCTTTGGGACTACAGTGTCTTGGCCATGGTCAGCTATGGATGATTGTCAAGAGGATGGAGAGGAAGGTCTAATTGTGAATGGGAGAGGAAAATGTACTTGGAGGGGTGGGAGAGGAAGGTGTGTTGGGGCGCTGGTGAGGTTGGGGGGGGGGAACGAAGATGTAAGAGGGGTGAACTTGGGAGTCAGAAGGAAGGTTTTAATTGGGAAGAATACAGCAACTGGGGAGGTAGGTATAAGGGGCGAGGAAGGTGTAAGGGAAGGAGTCTGGGGGACGAGGAAGGAGTCCGGGGTGGGAGGAAGGGGTCTGGGGTTGGGAGGAAGGGGTCCAGGTTGGAAGCATTCTGGGGGAGGGAGGAGCGGATGGGGTCCGTGGGGGTGGGAGGAGGAAGGAGCCTGGAGAATGGAAGGAGTACGGGTGGAGGAAGGAGTCAGGAAAGGAGAGAGGAGTCAAGGAGGGGGAGAGGAGTCAGGGAGGGGGAGGGGAGTCAGGGACAGGGAGAGGTGTTCCAAGGGGAGCAGGCATTCCAAGGGGGAAGGAGTCGATGGGGTGGGGCAGAAAGAGTGAGGGGGGGATGTCCAGGTGAATGTGTAAGGGAGGGTTCTGTGGAGTTGGTGACTGCCTCCTGAGGAGTGAAATAAGAGTGGGCGTGGTAGGAAGGAATGGTGAGAAGGCAGAGTGAGCCAGTAGGGTCGGAGAGTAAAGGTGCAACAGTATCAGTTGATAGGACAGCGAGGATGGTTGGTGGGGACTTGGAGGCAGCCATGGACTCTGGGGGTGGGAAGGAAGAGATTGGGGAGGTTAATGTGGATGGGGGTGGGATTTCTGGGAAGGAAGGGCACGGGCATCTGGGCATCCCTGAAAGAAAAGGGATGTGGCTGGTAGGTGACGGTGAGGAGGTGGAAGGTGATGCCGGGGGGTCAACAGTGATGGATGGTTGGGGAGGAGAAAGGATGGGGGAGCTAAAAAAAATGTTAAATACGCCATGCTGGCAAATCCAAAAGTGAAAGGAGACTCATGGTGGGCGGGAACAGGTGCTGCATGTGAATATGCTAAGTGGGTGGGCGAAGATGCAGGTCAGCTCAGATGGACAACTGAAAGAGAACCCTAGCAGGCAGCATTGAAAATGCTCGGGACGTTGAGATGAGTGTGATGGAGGAAGGATTCCCTTGTGTGGGAGAATACTTGCACCAGCTTTGAAAGGCCCTGCCACACACACACTTCTCCATCCACAATCACGTGTGGGCCGGCTTGTGCAGCTGAACTGCTACTGTGGTGGATGTAAGGGGATGACTCACAAAGCCTGTAACTGAAGCTGAAAGATAACATTACACAATATTCAGTGAAACTGAATATATTTTCAGATTATTAAATGACAAAATGTGTTCACCCATGCCAGCAACTTTGATCAGAATTTCTTAACTTTCCTTGCCCTGACATCCGCAGCAGGGGTGGAGACAACCTGCATAATGGTTGGCCATGTTGCCTCCGATGACTTTGGCGTGTATCCTCTGGAGAGCAGAGGCCTTGAGGACTCTGGGTTGTTTTGGCTGACCTCCTGTGGGTCAGCTGATCCCTCTGCAGTGACAGAGAACGTGGTTCAGGAGGTCACAGGCAAAGGGGATTCGGAGGGTGTGGACAACCTCTGAGATTCCTGAGTGGATGACCCAGGGCTGTCCAGTGCCGCTCCTTCTCCCTTCGGGTGCCTGGGGGCCCTGGCCTGACTCCTTGAGGAGGAGGAGGAGCATCTGGAGGGATGTCGAGGTGCCCCATTTCCCTCTCGTGTTGCCACTGCAAGAACTTGCCCATGGCTCCTGCAATTAAGTGCAGGTCTGTGCGCATCTCCGCATTCTGCTGGACCAGGGTCTCCATGCCCTCCACCATTCTTCCTATGGAGACCTCAATATGTGTACATGTGGGCACCACTTCATTAGAGAGCAGATGGATGCACTCCTCCAACTCACATACCACTCTGAGGGCTCTTGACAGCTCTGCATGATGTTCCCCTGCCTTCTGCTGACTCTTCGGAATGAGTTGGAAGGCCAAATCCAGAGGCTCGTTAACTGACTCGGACCTCACAGATGCCTCTTCTCCAGCAGTCCCCCAAGTGCCGGGGCACTCGGCTGAACCTACCACCTCCTGCTGTTGACATGTGCCTGTGCGGTGACAAGATTGTGAACCCGAGTCTGTTCTAGATCTAGGTCCCACCGAAGTGTGTGTCTCTGCGCTGGTGGAGGGTGTGGGTAAGCGCTGTGATGGGTCTTCCAGGCTGTTTATTTCCAGCTCTTCAATGGAGGAGGAGCCCTTTTGGCTGGAGATGAGGACCTGGATGGAGCTGAGGGACTGGCTGGCTGAGGGTGTGTGTCACTTGGCAGAGCTCCATGTGAACCAAAGTAGAGATAATTAGTGCATGGCAGCAGAGTCAAAAGCAGGAGAGAGAGCACTTGCAGTTGTGTTGAGAGAGGGATGATATGGTGCAGAATCCTCACGTGGGTGTTTCCTGCCAACCTCACTGTCACCTTAGGCATGGTCCATGTCCTGACCAGTCAATGTGATGGCACACTCCTCAAAGTAAGTGAGGGGCCTGATGTGGGCCACTTCACCCCCAGTTTGGGACCCCTTCCTGCTGATGTGAGCCAACTTCTCCTGCATGAAAACAGATGGAGAGAGTGTGAGCAGGATGCATGGCACTGTGTGGAATGTTTGTGTGATGAGTGGAGCCATGGACGGGATGAGGACGCTAGCTCGAGAGGATATGAGCCTGATGGAAATGTGAGGGTGTGTGTGAGAGTTAGTGTCATTGAACCTTGAGGTGTGAGATCCCTATGGATGTGTGATGGGATTCTGAGTGTGTGAGTAGATGGTGATGAACTGACTGGGAGATGAGCCTAGCAGGAAAGACAGTGGAACAGCAATGGCAGGAGTTTCTGGGAGTAATTTGGGAGACACAGCAAAAATTCATCCCTAGAAAGAAGAAGCATACTGAAGGGAGGACGAGGCAACCATGGCTGACAAGGGAAGTCAGGGACAGCATAAAAGCTAAAGAGAAAACATACAATGCGGCAAACAGCAGTGGATTGGGAATTCCAGGGGATTGGGAAGCCTACAAAGACCAACAGAAGACAACTAAAAAAGAAATAAGGAGAGAGAAGATTAAATATGAGGGTAAACTAGCCAGTAATATAAAAGAAGATTGCAAGAGCTTTTTTAGATATTTAAAGGGTAAGAGAGAGGCAAAAGTAGACATTGGGCCGCTGGGGAAAATGACACTGGAGAAGTAGTAGTGGGGAACAAAGAAATGGCGGAGGAACTGAATAGGTATTTTGCGTCAGTCTTCACAGTGGAAGACATGAGTGACATCCCCAAAATTCAAGAGAGTCGGGGAGTAGAAGTGAGTATGGTGGCCATTAGCAAGGAGAAGGTGCTAGGAAAACTGAAAGGTCTGAAGGTGGATAAATCACCTGGAGTTCTGAACACCCCAGAGTTCTGAAGGAGATAGCTGAAGAGATAGTGGAGGCGCTAGTGGTGATCTTTCAGGAATCACTGGAGTCAGGAAGGGTCCCAGAGGACTGGAAAATCGCTATTGTAATCCCACTGTTTAAGAAGGGAGTGAGGCAAAAGACGGGAAATTACAGGCTGATTAGCCTGACGTCGGTCGTTGGTAAGATTTTAGAGTCCATTATTAAGGATGAGATTTCAGAATACTTGGAAGTGCATGGTAAAATAGGGCACAGTCAGCATGGTTTCATCAAGGGGAGGTCATGCCTGACAAATCTGTTAGAATTCTTTGAGGAGGTAACAAGTAGGTTAGATAAAGGAGAGCCAATGGATATTATCTACTTGGGCTTCCAGAAGGCCTTTGACAAGGTGCCGCACAGGAGGCTGCTCAGTGAGATAAGAGCCCATGGTGTTAGAGGCAAGGTACTAGCATGGATAGAGGATTGGCTGTCTGGCAGGAGGCAGAGAGTGGGGATTCTCAGGATGGCGGCTGGTGACGAGTGGAGTTCCGCAGGGGTCAGTGTTGGGATCACAACTTTTCACTTTATACATTAATGATCTAGATGAAGGAACTGAGGGCATCCTGGCTAAGTTTGCAGATGATACAAAGATAGGTGGAGGGACAGGTAGTATTGAGGAGGCGGGGAGGTTGCAGAAGGATTTGGACAGGTTAGGAGAATGGGCAAAGAATTGGCAGATGGAATACAACGTGGGGAAGTGTGAGGTCATGCACTTTGGAGGGAAGAATAGAGGCATGGACTATTTTCTAAATGGGGAGAGAATTCAGAAATCTGGAGTGCAAAGGGACTTGGGAGTCCTAGTCCAGGATTCTCTTAAGGTTAACTTGCAGGTTGAGCCGGTAGTTAGGAAGGCAAATGCAATGTTGGCATTTATTTCGAGAGGATTAGAATATAAAAGCAGGGATGTTCTGCTGAGGCTTTATAAGGCTCTGGTCAGATCATATTTAGAATATTGTGAGTAATTTTGGGCCTCGTATCTCAGGAAGGATGTGCTGGCCCTGGAGAGGGTCCAGAGGAGGTTCACGGGAATGATCCCAGGAATGAAAGGCTTAACATATGAGGAACGTTTGAGGACTCTGGGTCTATACTCGATGGAGTTTAGAAGGATGAGGTGGGATCTGATTGAAACTTACAGAATACTGAAAGGCCTGGATAGAGTGGACCTGAGGAAGTTGTTTCCGTTAGTAGAGGAGACTAGGACCTGAGGGCACAGCCTCAGAGTAAAGGGAAGATCTTTTAGAATAGAGATGAGAAGAAACTTCTTTAGCCAGAGAGTGGTGAATTTATGGAATTCATTGCCACAGAAGGCTGTGGAGGCCAGGTCATTGAGTGTATTTAAGACCGAGATAGATAGGTTCTTGATTGGTAAGGGGATCAAAGGTTATGGGGAGAAGGTGGAAGAATGGGGTTGAGAAACTTATCAACCATGATTGAATGACGGAGCAGACTCAATGGGCCGATTGGCCTAATTTCTGCTCCTATGTCTTATGGTCTTATGGTCTAACTTAAGCTGGTGGAATGGATGAGACCATATATCCTCTTGTGGCACTGGGTGGCTGCCCCCTTTGGATGTTGGCACTGACCACTGCTGCCACCATCTCCCATGCTGGGTTGGTGACCTTGCTTGCTGGTCTTCACCTAGAGCGGGGATAGAAGACATCACAACGGCCTTCCACTGCATCCAAAAGGCATCGAGGGGCGCATCACTGAATCAGGGTCTGCAGTCTTCTTAACAAAAACAGAATTACCTGGAAAAACTCAGCAGGTCTGGCAGCATCGGCGGAGAAGAAAAGAGTTGACGTTTCGAGTCCTCATGACCCTTCGACAGAACTTGAGTTCGAGTCCAGGAAAGAGCTGAAATATAAGCTGGTTTAAGGTGTGTGTGTGGGGGGCGGAGAGATAGAGAGACAGAGAGGTGGAGGGGGTTGGTGTGTTGTAGTGTGTTTTTATCTCTGCAGTCTTCTTGCCTCTTAGGGCCATGTCTTCTGTGCAGCAGACCTGGGTTGGACTCACTGAGAGGTGTGCACATGGCTACACTTTAAATATGGCGCCCGGTGTGAGGAAGCAGTTAGATGATGGCGTGGCAGGCGAATGAGAGCCCACCTGCCTTTGAAACTGCATGTCTCAAGGGAATGCATGAATAATAAGGCAGGATTGGGACAATACGGTATGAAAAACTGCCATTGCGGCTGGCAGGTAAAATGTTTTTCTCACCCGCTACCGCACTTATTGCAAATCTGGGATGATCCCACCTAAGACTAATGCATGCTCAGCTGCAGGCAGCCATCATCGAACAAACTTTATTTACGCCTTCCCCAACAGTGAGGGCAGAAAAGAGGGCAGTATAACAAAATGCAATATACTACACTAACCCCCCTTTCAAATTACAACTTATACATTAAAATGTAAAATGGTACATGTGCATAAATTCTTTAATACAATATGACTAAACCAACATCAATGATACCTGAAAATTTAACAGATTGGGTTGCATTGCTTTTATTGTAATCACAAATAAAACATGTGTAACCAATACTAACTGAGTAATTTACCTTCTTTAAAAAAGAAATTGTTTTTCCTTAACACAAGTATGCCTTTAAGAAAAATATCATCACTTGACAAGCAATAATGAAAAGAACAACTTATTTCTTCTTCCTTCCTACATTCTTTTAATTAAACTATCTGGCTTCTTTCTCTTTTTTCCATTTCCTTTAGCTTCACTCCATTCTCACACAACCTGTGCCTGTGTCAAACCTAAACTTTGACTACCAACTGCACTTAATAGTTGGGACTGTTACATTGATTAATTTGTCTTAACCAAAGACCCTGACTCACTTTGCTCTACTGGTGGATTCTGTGATATGTTCAGTTTCATTTTGACTTTCACCTTCTTTCTGACTTTCATTGTGGGCTGTAGAAGAAACTTGGATTACAGGAGGTTTCTCATGCTCTCCTTTTGTCAGGTTTCCTCTTTCAAATGACTTAGATGACACAGATGTGGCCCTCTCCATTCTTCATTAGATATGTGAATGCACCTAATTTCTTTACAAGAAGTTCAATCACGTACATTTCCTTAACACGCTGATGGTTTTTCACCATGACCTTCTGACCAGCACTGAACTCTCTAAGTTTCATGTCTGGTATATCATGACTCATTTCCACCTTGTCTTGTTTTTCTTTCTCTTTGCTATTGATGCCAGGCTGAAACAAACTAACCCTTGTCCTAGGATTGTGTTTAAACACAAATTCATAAGGTGTCGTAGACAGTGGGGTTATTCTGTAAGAAAAAGGAAAATTGTCTAGCCTGTGTCGAAGAGAAACATGAAAACTCTAACTTGTCATCTAGTAAATATTTCTGCAAAGACCTCTTCACAACCTGTAGACTTCTTTCTGCAGCACCATTCGATGCTGGGTGATATGGTGGTACGAAAATGTTTTTGATTCCATTCTTACTCAGAAATATTTCAAACTCTTCTGATATAAACTAGTATTATCTAGTACCAACATCTCTGGCAACCCATAAATTGCAAACCAACTTCTCAAAACTCCAATAGTTTTGGCACTTGTGGTTTTGGGCATAGCTTCAACAATTATCCTCTTGCTATAGTTATCTGCCAAAACAAGGTACTTTTTCCCTTCCAATTCAAAGAAACTGACATGTATTTGTTCCCAAAGTTTTCTTGTGTTTGATCATGGAATGAAAGGAACCTAGGGTGGATCCTTCCTTATTCTGAGACACACCACAATTTTTCATGAACTCTTCAATATCACTATCTACCTTTGGATAATAAAAATAGCTTCTTGCTACTGCTTTCAAATGGACTGTCCCATGTATTGTTGTTGAAGTTCCTCACACAATCTTTCTCTAAACCTTGGTGAAATAATGACTCTTAAACCCCGTAGGAGACAGCTTTGATCTACACTCAGTATATTTCCATGTGCGAAATCCTCCTCCAATTTCTCTTCATCACAATCTTTAGGCCAGCCGATATTTAATAGCATACTGATGGCTAAGTTTATCATTTGGTCCTCCTTGCTCAAAGACCACTTTATGCTCTCTTAGCACTTTCTCAAAGTCAGGTGTACTCTTACTGTACTCTACTGTAAATAACTTGGCCCCATTTAACTGCATCTTTTTCAACCTTCTCATCGGGGAGACTTTGTTCTCTCCTACTACTACCAATGGCAAGTAATAGGATGCATCGTCATATTCCAACCTATTATTACCATGATCTAACACTGCAATTCTCTTATTGGAATAACTAGTCACTTTCATAACAGCTTTGTGTAAGAGAATGTGAGTTAGGCACTCCTTCTACTGTCCTGTGGAGATAACACACACTGCTGCAGTTGGATCAACGATGAAAGTAAATTGTGAATCTCAGGCTTTCATTTTTACTATGGGGGCTGGAATTATATCTTCCACTCTTGTCTCCCATGTGCTGTTTTTCTTGCTCTCTGACTGAGTAAACTCTTAATTTTCATGCTCGACAACATCAATTTCTGTTTCCACATCTAACATACCCACGTTCAAGGATTTCCAGACTAGCTTTAGATCTACCACAACCTTGACCTGGTGCACGGCTGCAACCTGGAGTGTTACCACAGCCTGGAGTATCACTGTTTCCTTTACTCCTGCATATCATCTGGATGTGACCAACTTTCCCACAGGCAGAGGACTCTGACTGGCAACGGTAGCATTTAATTTCTGACTCTAAAATTGTGAATTTAGCTGCTGTGGCCTGGTTCCTGCTGAAATCCATTGGATCTCCCCTGCTGGCTCAGGAAAATAACTTCCTTGCAATTTACAACTATTTCTTTCTGTAATTTCCATGACTGTGACCTCATCGCAGGCCTCCTTCCACATCAGCTTATTGCCTTTGCTCAAGGCTGGATTTTATTATTCTTTCGGCCTCCAAAATATACTGAATCAATAAACTCTAAGCTTGGTTTGTATGTTTGCGCCATACACACGGTGACAAGAGGTTTTCTTTAATTCGAGAATATCATCTGCAACAGCCTCACTTGGCAACAGTTTCCTTTGACGGAACATAACTCTCAGTGCAATTTCATTCTTAGTTATGCCATAGCGTGAGTCCAGAATTGCGTTAATTTGAGTGTATTCCATAGAAGTGGGGTTTCTCAGACAGCATTGGTTAAAAACTACATCAAAATCATCCAGTGAGGAAAGCATTTACTTTATCTTTATCTCCAAAATGTGTAACCTTCGTTCATAATTACACCAGTCGTTTTTCTTAGAGTTGAATTCCCCCATTGTTCCCAAATACGTCTTCAGGTCCATTCTTTTCAGCTACATGCTGACAAATTGTGTTTACCTGAATATGATGTGCAAATTGTTCAAACTCCCTCAAAGTTAACTTTAGAAGTTCCAAAGGTCAGAAACCAGTAAAACTGGTAAATGACTGGTGCCAGTAAAACTATAATGAACTGCTTTTGTATTCCTCAAAATGGAACTCCAGTAGTACTTATACTAGTAGTACTGTTTTTTGACTATTTTGAAATGGCCTGAACTGATTTTTCCACAATTCAGTCCTTGGTTTTGCAAATTAAACGTAAAGGAAAATTTCATCCCAGCCTCATCACCATCTTTCTGTTGTGTGTTGCATTGAGTAAGACTAACACATGCTCAACTGCAGGCAGCCATTTAGTACTATCCTTATTTACACCTTCCCCAACAGAGAGGGCAGTATAAGGTTCTGTCCAAGGTCATCGCCAATCGGGTCAAGTCCACTCTGAATCCACCCTGACCAGACCTGCACTGTGCTGGGCAGGAAGATTTCTTACAGCCTCGCACTGTTCAGGGATATGATTGCCTATGTGCAGGACAGGGGTGTGGACACCTGCCTCATCAGCCTGGATCAGGAGAAGGCCTTTGACAGAATATCGCACACCTACATGGTGGATGTATTCCTTTATTTAGTTCTTTTGAAGGATCATTTGGACTTGAAATGTTAACTGTGTTCCTCTCCACAGACCTGCTGAGTTTTTCCAGGTATTTTTGTTTTTGTTTTGGATTTCCAGCATCCGCAGTTTTTTGCTTTTATCTCCAAAATGGGGTTTGGGGAGGGAATTCGCAAATGTATCCAACTGCTCTACACTAACATCAGTAGTGCAGTCTCAATCAATGGGTGGGGATCAGACAGCTTTCCTATTAAATCTGGAGTCAGGCAAGGCTGTCCTCTCTCCCCTGTCCTGTTTGTGTGTTGCATAGAACCCTTTGCTGAGTCCATCAGGAAGGATGCGGGCATAAGAGGAGTGACAATCCCAGGCAGTGGAGGCACTCAGGTCAAAGCCTCCCTGTACTTGGACAATGACGCCGTCTTCTGCTCAGATCCGCTGTCGGTATGCAGACTGATCCACATCTGCGACCAGTTTGAACTGGCCTCGGGAGCCAAGGTAAATCGTGGGAAGAGCGAGGCCATGTTCTTTGGGACCTGGGCTGACCGATCCTTTGTCCCCTTCACTGTTAGGGCTAACGGCCTGAAGGTGCTGGGGATATGGTTCGGAGGGACCGGGCCATGTGTTAGAAACTGGAAGGAGCGAGTGTCTATGGTGAAAAGTAAACTAGGCACGTGGGGGCGACAATCCCTCTCCATTGTGGGTAAGAACCTAGTCATCAGGTGTGAGGCACTCTTGCTGTTGTTGTATGTGGTGCAGGTCTGGCCCATTCCAGACTCCTGCGTGATGGCGATCACCCGAGCCATCTTTCGCTTTATCTGGAGGTTGAAAATGGATCGTGTCTGCAAGGACGCGATGTACAAGCCTCTAGATAAAGGGGGAAAAAATGTGCCCAACATTGCCCTCATGGTGATGGCCACCTTTGTGTGTGGCTTCATCAAGCTGTGTGTAGACCCTCGGTACGCAAACACCAAGTGTTACTATGTGTTGCGGTTCTACCTGTCCCTGGTGTTGTGAGGGATGGGTCTGGCCATGCTGCCGCGGAACGCTCCAAGTAGTTGGACCATGCCGTACCACCTGTCCCTCATGGGAAAATTTATGCAGAGAAACACCTTTGACCACAAGTCCATCAGGCAGTGGTCGGCACATAACATCTTAGAGGCCCTGCGGGTAAAGGAGAGGGTGGATCCTGTGGGATGGTTCCGTGAGCAGACTGTCAAAGTCATTTGGCAGAATGCCTCATCGCCAGAACTTTCCAACAAGCACCAAGACGTAGCTTGGCTGGTGGTGAGAAAAGCCTTCCCTGTCAGATCCTTCCAACACGCCAGGAGTCTCACCCCATCTGCACGTTGCCCTCGAGGTGGCTGTGATGGGGACGAGACTGTTGTTCACCTCCTTGTGGATTGTGCCTTTGCAAAGAAGGTCTGGAGAGAGATGCAGTGGTTTTTGTCGAGGTTCATCCCGAGCAGTTCTGTGACACGGGACTCTGTGCTCTATGGGCTGTTCCCAGGGACACACACCGAGACAAATATCAGCTGCAGCTGGAGGATCATCGACTCGGTGAAAGACGCTTTTTGGTCTGCCCGAAACTTGTTGGTCTTCCAGCACAAAGAGCTGTCCCCGATTGAGTGTTGCAGACTGGCACTTTCCAAGATCCATGACTACGTGCTGAGGGATGCACTAAAGCTTGGGGCAGCTGCCGCAAAGGCGCAATGGGGAAAGGTTGCTGTCTAAGACCTTTCTGCCACAGTGCACCGAACGGCTGGGAACTGCTGAGAGCCCCTTGGGCTGTGTACAGCTCAAAATGAACGTATGCAGTGAATACTAATTGTATTATAATTGCATTGAAGCACCTCAGAGTGCAACATGATGTATGTTGATAACTCCAATACTGTTGTCTGATTGTCTGCATTGACCATATTGAAATGATTGTAATATTCATTGATTGTTTTGATGCACCTTGTGATACATATATAAAAGTTGAATCTGATTGTACTTATGTGATAGTGATTTTGAAATGGTTTGGAATGTTCTTCCAGATATTTTATGAATAAAGCATATTTTAAAAAAAAAACAGAGAGGGCAGTATAACAAGATGCACCGATCTTGCAATATACTGCAGGCCTTATCTAATATCTGACTATACAGTGGCTGCTTAATTTTCTGAAGTAAGCAGGCAGCGATTGGAACTACATCTCACACTCTGAGGTGAGCACATCCCTTCTATATTTTTTCTACTGTCTTGTTACTGATAAACCACAGGATTAGCGGTTTCACAGTAAATTTGTTGTGATTAAATGAAGCTCCCATTTCCTTGTCTGCATATTTTGTAAAATCAGAATTAAACACAATGAAATACAATGAAGGCTGTTGCCCCCTTCTATCTCAGCAACTGTAGTAATTATAGTTTTATTAAGTGTGTAATACTACATGTTAGGCAAGATCAGATGATCTGTAGTAACCAATAGGAGTCAGAGAGTCAAAGAGTCATAGCAGTCTACAGTGCAGGAAAAGGCCCTTTGGCCCATCAAGTCTTCGCAGGTCAAACAAGTACCTAACTATTCTAATCCCATTTTCCAGCACTAGGCCTATATCCTTGTATGCCATGGCATCACAAGTGCACATCCAAATACTTCTTAAATGTTATGAGGGTTTCTGCCTCTACCACTCTTTCAGGCAGTGAGTTCCAGATTCCCACTACCCTCTGGGTGAAAAAATTCTTCCTCACATCCCCTCTAAACCTCCTGCCCCTCACCTTAAATCTATGTCTCCTGGTAATTGAGCCCTCCACCAAGGGGAAAAGTTTCTTCCTGTCCCCCCTTTCTATGCTCCTCATAATTTTATACACCTCAATCATATACCCCCTTAATCTCTTCTGCTCCAGGGAAAAAACCCCAGTCTATCCAATCTCTCCTTATAACTAAAACTCTCCAGCCCAGGCAACATCCTGGTAAATCTGCTCTGCACTCTCTCTAGTGCAATCACATCCTTCCTATAATGCGGATTCCAGAACTGCACGCAATACTTTAGCTGTGGCTTAACCAGTGTTTTATACAGTTCCAGCATAACCTCCCAGCTCTTATATTCTATGCCTCGGCTAATAAAGGCAAATATCCCAAATGCCTTCTTAACCACCTTACATATCTGTCCTGCTACCTTAAGGGACTGGTGGATATGCACACCAAGGTCCCTCTGATCCTTGGTACTTCCCAGGGTCCTACCATTTATCGTGTATTCCTGTGCCTTGTTTGTCCTGCCCAAGTGCATCACCTCACACTTACCCGGATTAAATTCCATTTACCACTGATCAGCGCACCTGACCAGCCCGTCTTTATCCTCCTGCAATCTAAGGATATCCTCCTCACTATTTACCACCCCACCAATTTTCGTGTCATCCGCAAACTTACTGATCAACCCACCTGCATTCAAATCCAAATCATTTATATATACCACAAACAGCAAGGGACCCAACACAGATCCCTGTGGAACCCCACTGGATATGGGCATCCAGTCACAAAAACACCCCTCGCCCATCACCCTCTGCTTCCTGCCACTCAGCCAATTCTGGATCCAATTTGCCAAATTGCCTTGGATCCCATGGGCTTTTACCTTGGTTATCAGTCTCCCATGCAGAACCTTATCAAAAGCCTTGCTGAATGTCCAAGTAGACTACGTCAAATGCATTGGCCTCATCTACACACTTGGTCACTTTTTTGAAAAATTCAATCAAATTG
Source organism: Carcharodon carcharias (assembly GCF_017639515.1). NCBI lineage: Eukaryota > Metazoa > Chordata > Chondrichthyes > Lamniformes > Lamnidae > Carcharodon > Carcharodon carcharias. The sequence goes on along the minus strand of NC_054477.1, from coordinate 56,900,078 downwards.
GTCAGACTTGACCTCCCCTTAACAAAACCATGCTGACTGTCCTTGATTAATCCCTGACTCTCCAAGTGTAGATTAATTCTGTCCCTCAGAATTGCTTCCAATAGTTTCCTCACTGCTGAAGTTAGACTGACTGGCCTGTAGTTCCTTGGTTTATCTCTTCCTCCCTTCTTGAAAAATGGTACTACATTGGCTGTCCTCCAGTGCTCTGGCACCTCTCCTGTGGTCAGAGAGGTATTGAAAATTATTGCCAGAGCCCCTGCTATCTCTTCCCTTGCCTCACTCAACACCCTGAGATACATTACATCCGGGCTTGGATATTTATCCAATTTTAAGCCTGCCAGACCACTTAGAACCTCCTCCCTTTCTATGCTAATTTTTAAAATTATATCACAGTCCTTCTGCCTGATTTGCATATCCATGTCATCCCTCTCAATTGTGAACACCGATACAAAGTATTCATTTAGAACCCTACCTACGTCTTCTGGCTCCACACACAAATTACCACTATGGTCCTTAATAGGCCCTATTTTTCCTCTTGTTATCTTCTTACTCTTAATATACTTGTAAAATAACTTTGGATTTTCCTTTATTTTACCTGCTGATGTTTTTTCATGCCCCCTTTTTGCTCTCCTAATTTCCTTTTTAAGTTTATCCCTACATGTTCTATACTCCTCCAGGGCTTCTGCTGTTTTGAGTCCTCAGTATTTACCATAAGCCTCCCTTTTTCCCTTTATCCAATCCTGCTTATCCGTCGACATCCAGGGCTCCCTGGATTTGTTGGTCGCATCCTTTGTCTTTAATGGAATATGTTGGCCCTTACTCTCCCTGTAGTGGGGGCCACCTCAGCAGTTAGTGTAGAGATTGAGTTGGAGTTGAAAGCACATGCGTAGTTGCTGCTGAGCATAGTGTAAATAAACTTAATGTTTTCACCCAAGAAGTATCTGTAGATTAACTGTATCACTTTTAGCATAACTTGACTACCCTACAACAAACTGGTGATGAGGATAAAACAGGATTAAACAGAACAAATAAAGTTAAAAAGAAATTGGCTCTGTACTTTGCCCAGTGTTTGTAAGTAGCAAGCTCCATTTGAATTTAAGAAGTTATCCCCTCTTAAAATGCCACAATTCGGGAGAATTGATCCTTGTGAACCAGTCACAATACATAGAATGTCTCACATTCTTTTTTCATGTGAACAAGCTTACTGGGGAAGAGAAGAGGTGAGCGATCTCCTCGAGTACTTGTGAGAGAAAATCCTACAGCCTGAATCGAAGTTTGACGGCACCCAGTGCCCCAGATGTGAAGAATTTTGATGAATTGGTGGACCTCGTGAAGTGTCACTTTCAACCCAAGCCCTCAGTCATGATGCAGAGGTTTAATTCGCAAAATTGAGCCCCAGGTGAGACAATTGCATGCCATGTGGCAAATGTGAAGCAACTAATGGAATATTGAGTTTGGTACAACTCTGAACGACATGCTCAGAGATCATTTAGTGCGTTGTGTGAAAGAGGACTCTATTCAGAAAAGATTATTGTCCGAAATGAATTTGGATTTCAAGAAAATGCTAGAGATAGTGCTGACCATGGAAAGTGCAGTAAGAGATTCAAAAGCAATGCACGTTGCACAAAATGGTGGTGTCCACCACATTAGGTGGGAAACCTCAGCCGAAAGTTACGCAAAAAAACGAGACTCTGCCGAGAAGCGGGAAACAGCCCCCGCTAGCCCAAGAATAAAGAAAAATAATTTAGCAGTGAAATTGAAGAATAGTTTTAATGAAGGTGGAAACAATCAGTCTTTTAGCAATTGGAAGTTTAAAAAAATCAAATGCTACTATTTGTCATTGAAATGGACATATGATGAGGCAGTGCAAGGAAAGATACAAAAAGGCTTGTAAACAAAAGAAGAAACCCAAAGAAATCTACAATGTTGAAGAGCCTGAAACAACAAATTCAGAAATTTACTGGTTGTTTGATCTTAAAGTTGGAAAGACCATGGCAAACCTGTTAGAATGGAAGTGGACACGGGAGCTTCCACTACAGTAATTGGGAAACATACTTTCAGACATTTGAATAATGGTGAACCTCAATTAAGTTTAGAAGAAACAGCCTCCAAGCTAAAAATATATACAGGTGAAGACATTCAAGTAAAAGGCATAAGTAGAGTAACTGTCCATTATGGAAGCCAAATGGCGAAGCTACCTGTGTTAGTATTGAGAGGCAGAGGACCAAGCCTTCTTTAGCCAGAGAGTGGTGAATCTACGGAATTATTGCCACAGAAGGCTGTGGAGGCCAGGTCATTGAGTGTGTTTAAGATCGATATAGAAAAGTTCTTGATTGGTAAGGGGATCAAAGGTAATGGGGAGAAGGCGGGAGAATGGGGTTGAGAAACTTTTCAGCCATGATTGAATGGTGGAGCAGACTTAATGGGCCAAATGGCCTGATTTCTGCTCCTATGTCTTATGGTCTTCTGGAAGCTGAAAGTGTTCCTTTTTTGAAAAAGGAGCATGTAAAGACTCAACAACCTGAAGAAATGCAGTCTGTCTTAAGCCAAAACCTGGAAGAACAGCAGAAGAAACTCTAAGAGACCCTGCTTGATGACAGAGTTTGAGATGAGGTGAGCAACCATTGCAAGGAAAAAGAAAGCCTGTTGAAAGACCTTCACATCCAATAAGATTCCTTCAGGTCAAAGTTTGTACCTCTGGAAAAGTATGAAGAGAAGCAGAAAGAATTCATCACTTTTCTGAACAAATTGAAGAATTAGTTGACAGAGAAGACACAACAATGTTCAATTTTCCAGGAGGGAGCAAACAAATGCAAAAAAGAAACGGGAGAGCTGAAAAATCAGCTAAATTAAGCTAAAGAGGCTTTGGGAGCAAAAGTTGCAGAATTTTCCAAGAAGCAGAAGATAAATAAATTTTGGGAGACTTGGCCACTGAGCTCAGACAAGTTGAACTTGTATATGAGAGAAGTGTGGCCCAAAGTGAAGTCAAAAAGAATGCCGGGGTTAAAGTCTGCACTAGAAAGAAAAGTGCGTGTCCCAAGGAAGGTAGGTAATCTATTTAGGTCACCGGGTAGATTCACAGGGCCTCTACCCATTGAGGACAAAGTGAGAGCCATAAGAGAGGCACCTGTGCCAAAGAACACCTCAGAGCTCAAATCATTCCTGGAAAGGATCAACTATTATGGGCAGTTCTTACCCAATTTGTCTACAGTGCTTTTCCCCCTGCATTGTCCACTCAAAGAGAACCAACATTTGTCTTGGGAGGCACCCCAGAAAGACACTTTCATAAAGGTCAAGCAATTGTTGCACTTGTCCAATCTATTAGTGCATTATGACCAGACGAAAGAATTGGTGCCGACATGTGATGCATCTCCCTAGTTGGAGCAGTGCTCTCTCATCGAATGGACGATAGCACAGAAAGGCCTATATCAAGAACATCACAGTGGAAAAGGGATACTTGCAGATAGAAAAAGAAGGCCTGTCCATCATCTTTGGTGTCAAGAAATTTCACTAGTACGTACACGGCCGCCATTTTGCAATTTTTTCAGACCACAAACCATTGCTAGGATTGTTTAGTGAGGGCAAGGTTGTACCACCCATAGCCTCAGCAAGAATACAATTATGGACTTTAATTCTGGCATCATATGAATACAGTCTAGGTCTGGCAATCAAATCGCAAACACCGATGCCCTTAGTCATTTGCCTTTATGAGAAAATGATGAGCATGCCCCAGTTCCACAGGAACTTATTTTACTGTTAAATTCCTTAGATTCCTCGCCAGTATGAGCCTGACAGATCAGAGACTGGATAAGTCGGGACCCAGTCTTACCTTGGGTACGAGAACAAGTGCTACATGGTTGGTCACAGGAGCCTGTATCTGACTAAATGAAACCAAACTTCAACAGAAGACATGAAATAACCAGCCAGGATGTCTTCTTATCATAGGGAGCGCGAGTGATAGTTCCTCCAAAGGGAAGGGGGCCACTTTTAATTGAATTACACAGTGCCCACCAGGAATTTCCCAAATGAAGGCAATAGCACGCAGCTACCTATGGTGACCAGGCATGGATGGTGAAATAGAGAGTTTAGTAAAGCTCCGTTATACCCATGGGAGTGGCCAGGTAGACTCTCGGTGCAGTTACACATTGACTATGTTGGACCTTTCCTGGGAACAATATTTCTGCTCATTGTTGATGCCCATTCAAAATGGATGGACATATATGAGGTGAAGTCACCAATGCTGGCCGCTATAATTGAGAAGCTACATCAGACCTTTGCCATTCATGGACTACCAGAAGTGGTCATTTCCGATAACAGCACAGTATTTATGAGTGCTGAGTTTCAATGATTTATCAGCCTCAACGGTATCACTCGTGAAGACTGCACTGTACCCCCTTCCTCAAACAGACTGGCTAAAAGGCTGGTTTAAACGTCCAAGGCAGGCATGAAAAAGCTAACTGGCGATTCCTTGGCAACCAAGCTAGCATGCTTTCTTTTTCATTACAAGACTACCCCTCACACAACAATAGGTTTCACACCTGCAGAGTTATTGTTGAAATGCCATCTCAGGACGAGATTGAGCCTAATAATGCAGAATTTAGAGGGGAAGGTGGAAAGCAGTCAGGAATGCCAGAAAAACGACTGGCATAGTCGCGACAGGAAATTTACCTTGGGAGAGCTGGTATATGTGAAAAATTTTGGAGAAGAAACAAAGTATTACTGGGTGAACTAAGTGTGTTGACTGGACCTCTATCTTACCATGTGGAGATGGAAGGCCGGATCATCGGTAAACATATGGACCATTTAAGGAAGAGAGAGACAAATCATCAAGATATGGTTCCACCAGTGATCATGACCGGGTCTGTGGTGCTGCGACATTCCACATGGACCAGGAAACCACCTGAAAGACTGAACTTGTAAATTCCTTACCCAGTGTAAATATTGTGTTGTCTTGAAAAATATGTACCTATAAATATAACATGTATAGCTGAGTTAAAAGGGGAGGAATGTAGTGATTATGGTTTTATTTAGTGTGAAATGTACCTTTAAGAATAATACTTGTAAGGTAAGATCACATGATCTGTAGTAACTAATACGGGGCTAGTGTGGGCTACATCAGCAGTCAGTGTAGAGATAGAGTTGGAGTTGAAAGCACATGGGTAGTTGCTGCTGAGTAAATAACCTTAATGTATTCACTCAAGAAGTGTCTGCAGATCAACTCTATCACTAATAGCACAACTCGGCCACCCTACAACAGCAACAGCATTAACATTTTTGCTGAGGTGTTCAATACCAAATGCATACAACTTTACAGAGTGAATTGACCATCATGATAGTTCAGAAAGCTTTAACCGCCTATGTTTAGATCCTTAAATTCAGAATTGGCACACCATGAAAAAGAAATTGATGTGAATAGACAAGGAAATTGATATATACTCAACACAACCACTAAATCCCTCAGATCTACATAGACTGATACTTAGCAAAAATAAAGAGCTCCTACTCATTAAGAATCGTTTTGTTTTGGTTTCTGTGCAGCAGAACTAAGGCCAGATGTATGTTAACTGCTATAATAGGTTTGCTAAAGTCATTTAACATCAGAAGGGCACTTTCACTGTTAATATAACATTGTTCAGTATTCTCTCATATTTCAGAACTTTTGAAGTAAGAGTTAACGGTGGACTTCTCTATTAATGACCGCATTAACCAATACTAATTTTTCCTTTCAGGATGCTGTAAGTCTAAACACCTCTCAATTCCTCTTTTTTGGGTTTGTCATTTCAATCTGTACCGAATAAAACAGGCAGACTACAAAATTCTTATATCATCAGAGCTATTGCTATTGTAGATGATGGAGTTGATTAAAATGCCATGGCCTAGAAATTCGATCATGCCCGAAAATAGACACATAGGGAGAGCAAGTGGTGTATGCACCAGTTCATGTGGTCACAAGGATTTCTTGAAATTGATGCTTGCAGCTTATTAAACTATCTCTGATATTATTCAGATCCCTGTAACTTCCTCTAGCTTTCCAGCCCTCCGAGATCTCTGCACTCCTTCAATTCTGACCTCTTGCACATTTTTGATTTTAGTCCACTACTGGTGACCAAGCCTTCAGCTGCATGGAGCCTAAACTCTGAAATTCCCTCCCTGGACCTCTCCACTTCTCTAACCTTCTCTCCTTCTTTCAGATGCTCCTTAAAACCTACCTCTTGGGATGGATAAAAAAAAACTTGCTCAAGTATCTCCTTATGTGGCTCAACATCAAATTGTATTTGATAAACCTCCTGTGAAGCGCCTTGGGACGTTTTACTACATTAAGGAAAACTTTTAAATGCAAATTGTTGTTGTTGCTATTATTATGCTAAGCAGGCGTGTCGTCAGCGTTCCCTGAACTGCTTATGGGTTTTGTGTTTGTTTGGAAGGGTGGGAAATTGGGCATTGGTGCACTACTTACAGACAGCAGCACCTCTTAAAGGAGACATCAACTGTGGCTTGCAAACAGCAGGAAATGTTGCCAAAAAGCTAAAATGGCTGCAAGAAACCCATAGAAGGCACCCAGATTCTCCAAAGTAGCTTTGTTGGTTAAGGTAATTGTCAGGCGGTGGATCGTCCGGTTCCTGTTGTGGCCAGAAAGCCTCCCAGACAATACCTCAAGACAATGGGAAGAGTTGCCTGAAGAGGTGAATGTAAGAAGCAAGGGCTGCATTGTAGAAAACTGTTCAATGACTTCATTGGAGTTGACATGATAAAATTCTATCTCTCACTCAATTACTTTCATCTCATACTGTCCTCCTCAGCTTCTCTCCACTCCCTGACAATCACTGCACCACATTATAATCTATCTCCTCCTCCTCCTACTCACAAACTCTGAACCATTTACTCTCACCCCATTTTGCTTCACTCAACCCCCGCACCTCACATCTTGCACATAACATCCACGCTACTTAATCATGACAACCACATTTTCAAATTCACAAGGGTACCATTAACACATGTTAATTGTATAAATTCAGGTTAAGTATTTATAGATGGAGGGCATTGGTGGTTACTTGAGCACATATAAAGAGACACTTACTTATGCGGTGTAGGTAATCTAAAAAATTTATTGTCGGGATATGGGCATCACTGGTTAGACCAGCATTTATTGCCCATCCCTTGTTGCCCTTGAGGAGGTGGTGGTGATCTGCCTTATTGAACCGCTGCAGCCCATGAGGTGTAAGTACACCCATAGTGCTGTTAGAGAGGGAATTCCAGGATTTTGACTCAGCGACAGTGAAGGAACAGCGATATATTTCCAAGTCAGGATGGTGAGAGTCTTGGAGGGGAACTTACAGGTGGTGGTGTTCCCATGGGTCTACTGCCTTTGTCCTTCTAGATGGTAGCGGTCATGGGTTTGGAAGGTGCTGTCGAAGGAGCCTTGGTGAGTTTCTGCAGTTCATCTTGTAGATGGTGCACACTGCTGCTACTGTGTGTCAGTATGGAGGGAATGAATGTTTATGGATCTGGTGCCAATCAAGTGGATTGCTTTGTCCTGAATGATGTCAAGTTTCTTGAGTGTTGTTGGAGCTGTACTCATCCAGGCAAGTAGAGAGTATATCATCACACTCCTGACTTGTGCCTTGTAGATAGTGGACAGGCTTTGGGGAGTCAGGAGGTGAGTTACTTGTTACATGATTCCTAGACTCTGACCTGCTCTTTTTTTATTCATTCATGGGATGTAGGTTCTGCTGGCTGGGGCAGCATTTATTGCCCATCTCTAACTGCCCTTGAGAAGGTGGTGGTGAGCTGCCTTCTTGAACCGCTACAATCCATGTGATGTAGGTACACTCCCAGTGCTGTTAGGAAGGAAGTTGTGGGATTTTGACCCAGTGACAGTGAAGGAATGGTGATATATTTCCAAGTCAGAATGGCAAGTCACTTGGAGGGGAACTTCCAGGTGGTGTGTTCCCATTTATCTGCTGCCCTTGTCCTTCAAGGTGGTAGTGTTCATGGGTTTGGAAGGTGTTGTCTAAGGAGCCTTGGTGAATTCCTGCATTGCATCTTGTAGACAGTACACACTGCTGCTACTGTGCATCAGTGGTGGAGGGAGTGAATGTTTGTGGATGTGGTGCCAATCAAGTGAACTGCTTTGTCCTGGATGGTGTCCAGCTTCTTGAGTGTTGTGGGAGCTGCACTCATCCAGGCAAGTGGGGAGTATTCCACCACACTCTTGACTTATGCCTTGTAGATGGTGGACAGGCTTTGGGGAGTCAGGCAGTGAGTTACTCACTGCACGGTTCCTAGATTCTGACCTGCTCTTGTAGCCATTTATATTTATATGGCTAGTTCAGTTCAGTTTCTGGTCAATGGTAACCCTCAGGGTGTTGATAGCAGGGGATTCAGTGATGGTAGTGCCATTGAACATCAAGGGGTGATGGTTGGATTCTCTCTTGTTGGAGATGGTCATTGCCTGACACTTGTGTGGGCAAATGTTACTTGCTACCTGTCAGCCCAAGCCTGGACATTGTTCAGGTCTTGTTGCATTTGCACATGGACTGCTTCAGTATCTGAGGAGTCATGAATGGTGCTGAACATTGTGCAATCATCAGTGAACATCCCCACTTCTGACCTTATGATGGAAGGAAGGTCATTGATGAAGCAGCTGTAGATGGGTGGGCCGGGGACACTACCCTGAGGAATTCCTGCAGTGATGTCCTGGAGCTCAGATGACTAACCTCCAACAACCACAACCATCATCCTTTCTGCTAGCTGTGACTCCATGTGAGGATGTATATACCCGTAATGTTTTACTCTAAATAAATCTATTCCAAGTAAACACTGGTTCTGGATTCTTCCTTCACTAACTGGCTATCAGGATTATGACATGTTAGCAGAGAATGGTTGCCTAAAGGTGAAGATTGGAAACTAAGGGATTTTTTTTTTAAACAGAAGATTATAACCCTTGTGGATATAATGGAAAAGACAGAAAGCAGGTGCAAATTGTCAGGGTACGATTACCCTCCAATTTTCTCAGAGTCTGAACCGTATGGGGAATGAAGTGGATATGTGGGCACCAGTTAGGTTCATACCAATGAGGCCTTGGTACTGGTATTTCTTAACATAAATAAAATCAGAGGGCTATAAGAGAGGCAGAGCACCTCTCAGAAGTAGACTCTCTGTACTTTTTGGAGTAGTTCATCCTGCATTGGCCCTCACCTTTACCTAGCTCTCACCTTTGGCTCCAAGCAGATATTAGCATGTGACAGTGGCCAAACCCAGTAAACCACTTAGGGCAGGCCAAACCCTGGTGAGGGTAACCATTAAGTCTCTATATTCAGCAACTTAGGGATTTGTCAATCCTGACAGACGCCGACTGATTTCAGCAGATAAGAGCAATCTAAGGCCCATTGGCTTTGAAGGTGGATCAGTATCATGTTGTAGAATGTGTGGAACTCGATACGGCACAGAAGATGCCCTGGTCACCCACTGCATCTGGATCTATCTCCAGCCGTTAGACCTGTCTTGTCACTGGACCAAGATAATTCAGGGAGAGAGAGTAAGGCTGAACGTTGCACATCTCTATAATCCAATTCACACAGAAGTCATGTTCATCATCTTTCTATCATCTGTCATCCATCCTCTATCTGTGACAAGTCCTGAGACAATGGGCGAGCAGCAAGTCTGGATTCACTAGGAGCTGTAGCCACAAACCTGCACGTAGGCAGCTCAGGCCACAGGAGCTTTTTTCACTGGAAGGAAGCAGGAGTGGAACTTGGCAGCCCTCTGAGCGACTGAGTAACTCTTTTCAGGACCACACTGCTCATCTCCCTAGTATCCCTATGAGGAAAGGAGCTAGAAAAGATGCCTTGAACACCTGCCCCAGCTTCCTGGCCAGCAGGCCACAGCTGGCGGGGATCCCATCATGACGGTTGTAAGTCAATCTCAGAAAAGCAAGTAAAGGTGACACCGGTCATCATTGGCACAAGGAAAGTGTGCACCCTCGTGGACAATACCACTGCCAACCGACCTGACGAAGAACTGCCATTGTCAGTAGACAGTCGGCTAGGTACAATGTCCACATCACTGAACTCAACAAGACTTGTCTACCTGAGGAAGGTCAGCTCAAGGAAATCAGTGCAGGTCATACACTTTGTTGGAGTGGCCGTGGAAAATAAGAATGGTGTGAAGCTGGTATAGGCTTTGCTGACATGAACCATCTTGTCAGTCAGTTGACTTGCCTTCCCAAAGATGTTAATGTTCACCTGATGGTGCTTAAACTCCTCTGAGCAGCAACAGACAAGCAACTCTTATCAGTGTGTAAGCACCTACCATGTCCAACCCTGATAAAATCAAGGATAAATTCTATGAAGACATCCACTCCTTGATTGCTACTGTACCAAAGTCAGACAAACTAATCATTCTTCATGCAGATCACCAGGTGTGGGAAGGGGTCATTGGGAAAAACAGGGTCAGTAGTTGTAACAACAATAGTCTCCTCTTGCTGAAGATGTGTGCTGAGCATGAGCTCTTAATTACCACCACAGTTCTCTGCCTCCCCAATCACAACAAGACATCTTGGATGCATTGGCATCCAATTGACTATATCATCATCAGGCAGGGGGACAGGCAGGATGTGCGTATAATGATGAGCAATGCCGACTGATGGGCTGACTGCCCTCTTATCATTTCAAAGCTAAACATAAAGATCTATCCCCCTAGATGTCCCCAGGGCTTGAAGGTCCAGAAGCATCTCAATGTCTCAAGGCTCCAAAGGGCAGTCATAACAGAATCTCTCTCAGCGGAAACACAAGAGTTGCCTTTGCACAGTGAAAATGGATGCTCACTGCAATGAGGATGACTGGGTGACCTTCATGGATATAGTGTACTCTACTGTTCTAAAAGCTCTTGGCCCTGCCTCTCGTAAGAATCAAGATTGTTTTCATCAAATCGATGAGGTAATCCAGAAATTACTGGAGGAGAAACATCACATCCGCAGGCTTTACCTCAGTGACAAGTCATCACTATCCAAGCATGATCCCTACCAAAACTGTTCAATGCACGTTCAGAGAGATGCAAGACACTTGGCTGAATCAGAAAGCAGGCAAACATCAGCCATATGCCAAACGCAAACACTGGGACAGATTCTACATTACTCTGAAATCTGTCTACAGGCCCCAGTCACCAATCCTTGATGCCGATTGGTCAACATTGCTCACAGAAAAAGTTCATATTCTTGTAGGATGGCCAGAGCACTTTAACCATATCCTCAATCGGCCTTCGCCCATCAATAAAAAAGCAGCCAGTAGGCTGCCACAGGTTGCCATCAACTGTTCTCTTGATAACCCTACCATGCTGTTAGAAATGATGAATTGCAATCAAACTTCTGTCTAATGACAAAGTTCCAGAAGCTGATGCTACCTCGGCTGAGGTCTACAATGCTGGAGGTCAATGCCTAGTCAAGAAACTCACTGGTCTTTCAGTCTATGTAGGAACAAGGAACCATCCTGCAAGAATTTTAAAAAAAGGGCCAGCTTTTATTACCCATCCCTGTGTGCTCTTGAGAGTGGTGGTGAGCTGCCTTCTTGAACTGCTGCAGTCCATGTGGTTCTGGACACACACAGTGCTGTTAGGAAGGGAGTTCCAGGATTTTGGCATTGGCAAAATGTTAGAGCCTATTATAAAGGATGTAATAGCAGAGCATTTAGAAATGCATAATATAATCAAGCAGAGTCAGCATGGCTTCATGAAAGGGAAATCATACCTAACAAATTTATTAGAATTCTTTGAGGAGGTAACAAGCAGGATAGATAAAGGGGAACCAGTAGATGTAATATATTTGGTTTTCCAAAAGGCATTTGATAAGATACTGCACATATAGCTACTTAATAAGAGCCCATGGTGTTGGGGGTAGTATATTAGCATGGATAGAGGATTGGCTAACTATTAGAAGACAGAGATTTTGGATAAAGGGGACATTTTCAGGATAGCAACCTGTAATTAGTGGAGTGCCACAGGGATCAGTGCTGTATACAATATATATTAATGGCTTGGACGAGGGAAGTGATTCTTCGTGCATGAATCACAAAAAGCTAGCATACAAGTTCAGCAGATCATAGGGAAGGCAAATGGAATGTTGGCCTCTATTTCAAAGGGAAATGAGTATAAAAATAGGGAAGTCTTGCTAAAACTATACAAGGCACTCGTTAGACCACACCTAGAATACTGTGAGCAGTTTTGGTCCCCTTATCTAAGGAAAGATATACTGGCATTGGAGGCAGTCTAGACAAGGTTCACTAGATTGATCCTGAGTATGGAGGGGTTTTCTTATGAGGAGAGGTTGAGTAGGTTGGGCCTGTACTCATTGGAGTTTAGAAGAATGAGAGGCGACCTTATTGAAACATATAAGATTCTTAGGGGGTTTGACAGGGTAGATGCTGAGATGTTGTTTCCCCTTGTGGGAGCATCTAGGACCAGAGGGCATAATCTGAGAGTAAGGGGCCACCCATTTAAAACAGACGAGGAGAAATTTCTTCTCTCAGAGGGTAGTCAATCTGTGGGATTCTTTACTGCAGAGGGCTGTAGAGGCTGGGTTGTTAAGCATTTTCAAGGCTGAGATAGACAGATTTTTAATCAGTAAGGGAATCAAGGGTTATGGGGAAAAGGCAGGAAAGTGTAGTTGAGGATCATCAGATCAGCCATGATCTTATTGAATGGCGGAGCAGACTCAATGGGCTGAATGGCCTACTTCTGCTCCTACATCTTATGATCTTTTGGTCTTCTGGCCCTTGCCCTTTTAGATGGTACTGGTCATGGGTTTGGAAGTTGCTGTCTAGGAAGGCTTGGTGAATTCCTGCAGTGCATCTTGTAGATGGTACACACTGCTGCTACTGTGCATTGGTGGCAGAGGGAATGAATGTTTGTGAATGTGGTGCCAATCAAGCAGGCTGCTGTTTCCTGGATTGTGACAAGCTTCTTGAATGTTGGTGGAGCTGCACTCATCCAGGCAAGTGGGGATTATTCCATCACACTCCTGACTTGTGCCTTGTAGATGTTGGACGGTGTTTGGAGAGTCAGGAGATGAGTTACTTGTTGCATGGTTCCTAGCCTTTGACCAGCTCTTGTGTTTATAAGGCTAGTCCAGTTCAGTTTCTGGTCAATGGTAATCCCCAGGATGTTGATAGTGGGGGATCCAGTGATGGTATTGCAAAGATGCATCCATCATGCACCTGTACAAGCAGAAAGGAGCTCACCAATCTTACACAGAGGAATATCACTCCTCTCCTCAACCGGAATATCTTCACCAGAATCCCTTTGAATTGCTTAGTGCAATATCTTGACCAGGATTGATGCCAGAGAGTCAGTGTGGTTTCACAAAAGTTCAAGGAACCATTGATGTGGGTTTGCAGTTAGACAGTTCCAGGAGAAATGCCAAGAACAGAACATGGATCTCTACACCTTGTCGGTTGATCTAACCAAGGCCTTTGACACTGTGCGGACCTTTGGAAAGTAATCGAGAAATTTGGCTGCCCTGAGAAACTCATCACAATGTTTCAATAGCTCCATTATGGCATGCTGACGAGTGTCCTGGATGATGTTGCGTCTTCTGATCCATTCCCAGTCACTAATGGAGTTAAACAGGGCAGCATGCTAATGTCAACCTTCTTCACCATGTTTTTCTCCTCCATATTCTCCGACGCCTTCCATGATGCTGATCCTGATGTTAAAATCAGATATCACATAGATGGGAAGCTGCTTAATCTGAGACAATTCCAGGCAAAGACCAAGGTTTCCAAGGAACTATTTTGTGATTTCCTGTTTGCCAATGACTGTGCGCTATCTGCCGATTCAGAACTAGACATGCAATGTAGCATGAACTTATTCTCCAATGCATGTGACAACTTCAGCCTTATGATGAGCACGAAGAAGACTGAAACAATGTGCCACCCTGCTTTGGTAAAGTACTATCTTGAGTCCAAGGTTTCAGTTCATGACCAGAAATGTTAGCAATGGATAAGCTCACATATTTCAGCAGTATCCTCTCTCGACCTGTCTATACTGGCGATGAGACACATGTGAGAATTGTCAAGGCAAGTGCACTTGTAAATACTATATATATATATATATATATATATAGCTCAGTTAAAGGAGGAGGAAGGTAGAATTATGGTTTTATTTAGTATGTAATGTACCTTTAAGAATAACACTTGTTAAAGAAGACTTCGGCAGACTTGAAACATCAATCTGGGAATGAAGAGGAGTAAGTTTGCCTATTGAACGGAAAATCTATAGAGTAATAATCCTGCCCACTCTGCTCTCAGCATTGTCAGCTGTCCCTCGATTCGAGGATGACATCTACTCAGGATAGTAAATTTCTGCCATGTGTCTTCATGTGGCTGAACAGGCCAGTTCTTGACCCGCAGGCCTTTGAGCACATGGGGCAAGATGTCCCATGAGGTAGTGGGATCTGGAGTGCAGGATTTGCTCCCTTTTCCCTTCTCAACTGCCATTCTGACTCATCATTAAGGCGTTTGGACTCAAAGCATTATGCAGCTTGATGGACAGGTTGTCACCATTTTAAATGATTAGTAGCAAGTTCCTTACAATCATTAATGTCAATCCTGCTGCACTTCAAGGAGACCTTCAGGGTGTCAGAGAAGTGATTTCTTTGTCCTCCCAGGAAAACTGGCCATTTGGGAGTTGAGAAAACAGAACCTGGTGGGTGAAAATTCATTTTGGCTATCTGGTCACAGAGTCCAGTCCATTGTTGTTGATTTTGCAGGAGATTTGCCTGAATGCTTGTGGAACTCGCTTCAAGAAGGACACGAGTGCTCTTATGTGTTGCTGTTGAAGGGTGGCCGAATTGTGCTATTAATGATAGAGTTGATCTGCAGACACTTCTTGGGTGGAAACATTCATTTTATTTACAATATACTCAGCAGAAAATGTGTGCTTTCAATTCCAACTGTATCTCTACACTGACTCCTGAGGTAGCCCACGCTACTCTCCTATTGGTTACCACAGATCATGTGATCTTCTTTAACAAGTATTATTCTTAAAGGTACATTACATACTAAATAAAACCATAATTCTACATTCCTCCTCCTTTAACTGAGCTATATATATATATATATATATATATATAGTATTTACAAGTACACATTTTTTCAAGACAACATAATATTTACACTGGGTAAGGAATTTACAAGTTCAGTCTTTCAGTTGATTTCCTGGTAACTTCAGATTCTTTGTCAGGAACCTCCTTTCCCAGAATTGCCTGAACATCAGGTGCTTCGGTGGGCACTTGCAGTCCTGTGTCCTCAACTCCTGCAGGAACACCAGACATGTCAGCCCAGGGTTGAGTATCCTTGACAGGAAACGCAGACCCGGTCATGATCACTGGTGGAACCATATTTTGGTGACTTGCCTCTCTCTCTTCCTTAAGTTGTCCACCTGTTTATGGATGATCCGGCCTTTCACCTTCACGTTGTAAGATAGCAGTCCAGTCACCGCGCTTATTTCACCCGGTAACTACTTTGATCCTTCCCCAAAGCTTTTCACGTATACCAGCTCTCCCACAGTAATTTTCCTCTTGTGAATATGCCAGTCATGTTTATTTTTCTGGCTTCCCTGACTCCTTTCCAACTTCCCCTCTAAATTCATCATTGTTAAGCTCAAACTCATCCTGAGATTGCGTTACAATAACTTCGCAGGTGTGACACCTGTTGTTGTGTGATGGATAGTCGTGTAATAAATAAGAAAGCCTGTTAGCTTGGTTGCTATGGAATCAGCAGTTAGCTTTCTCATGCCTGCCTTGAATGTTTAAACCGGCCTTTTAGCCAGTCCATTTGAGGAAGGGTGGTATGGTGCAGTTTTCACATGAGCAATACTGTTGAGGCTGATAAACTGTTGAAACTCAGCACTCGTAAATGCTTTGCCATTATCGGAAATGACTACTTCTGGTAGTCTGTGAATGAGAAAACTTTGATGTAGTTTCTCAATTGTAACGCCCGACATTGGTGACTTCACCTCATATACATCCAACCATTTTGAATGGGCATCGACAATGAGCAGAAGCATTATTCCCAGGAAAGTTCCAACATCGTCGATGTGTAACCACACCCAGGGTTTACCTGGCCACTCCCATGGGTGTAATGGAGCTGTCACTGGCAACTTATGCAATTGCTGACACTGCACACAGTGCTTTACTAAACTCTCTCTTTCGCCATCCATCCCAGGTCATTATAAATAGCTGTGTGCTATGGTCTTCATTCAGGAAATTCCTGGATGGGCACTATGTAATTCAATTAAAAGTGGCTCCCTTCCCTTTGGAGACTATCACTCATGCTCCCCATAATAAGATGCCATCCTGGTTGGTTATTTCATGCCTTCTGTTGAAGTACGTTTCATTTCGTCAGATACAGGCTCCTGTGACCAACAATGCAGCACTTGTTGTCGTACCTGATGTAGGACTGGGTCCCGACTTCTCCAGTCTCTGATCTGTCAAGCACAAACTGGTGAGGAATCTAAGGAATTTAACAGTAAAACAAGCTCCTGTGGAACTGGGACGTGCTCATCAATTTCTTGTAAAGGCAAATAACTAAGGACATCGGTGTTTGCGATTTGATTGCCAGGCCTACATATGGAAGTGTATTCGTATGCTGCCAGAATTAAGGCCCATCGTTATATTCTTGCTGAGGCTATGGGTGGTATAGCCTTGTTCTCACTAAACAAGCCCAGCAATGGTTTGTTTTCTGAAACTATTGTAAAACAGTGGCCATGTACGTACTGGTGAAATTTCTTGACACCAAAGATGATGGACAGCCTTCTTTTTCTCTCTGTGAGTATCCCTTTTCCATTGTGGTGAGCGTTCTTGATACATAACCTGTTGGTTGTTCTGTGCCGTCGTCCATCTGATGAGAGCACTGCTCCCATCCCTAGGGAGATGTGTCACATGTCAGCACCAACTCTTTCAAGTAGATATAATGCACTGATTGAAATAATTGTTTCACCTTTATGAAAGCTTTTTTCTGGGGTGCCAGCATTGGTTCTTTTTGAGTAGAGAATGCAGGGGGACCAGCACTGCAGACAAATTAGGTAAGAACTGCCCATAATAGTTGATCATTCTTCGGAATGATTTGAGCTCTGAGGCGTTCTTTGGCACAGGTGCCTCTCTTAAGGTTCTCACTTTCTCCTCAACTGAGTGGAGGCCCTGTGAATCTACCCGGTGACCCAGATAGATTTCCACCCTCGCTTGGAATATGCACATTTATTATTTTAAATGCACTCCAGCTTGCAAGAAACATTTTAAGACTTCTAAGTCTGCCAAATATTCTCTTTCAGTGAATCCTGTCACCAATACATCGTCTAAACAGACTACAACCTGGGGCAGTCCCTGCAGTGAGCTTTCCATTGTTCTCTGAAAGATGGCACAAGCGGAGGAGACACTGAAAGTCAATCATTTATATTGGCACAACCCTTTGTGGTATTAATTGTGAAAATTCCCGTGAGGCATTATCCAACTCTAACTGTTGATAAGCATGACTCATGACTAGCTTTGTGTACATTGTCCCTCCTGCCAGCTTGGCGTACAGGTCTTTGGTTTTTGGAATGGGGTGCCTGTCTAGCTTAGCTACTTTATTAATCATCTGTCTGTAATCTCCACAAATTCTGATGCTTTGGTTGGGTTTAAAGATGGCCACTATGGGTGCTGCCCATTCTGAGAACTGAACAGGTTGTATAATGCCCAGCTTCTTCAGTCTGTTCAGTTTAATGTCGATGTTTTCTTGCAGGGCTTATGGTCTCGCCTTCATGAAGTGAGGGGTTGCTTCTGGATCCACATGAATCTTGGCCTGCAGGCCCTGGATTTTCCCCAGTTCATCCTTAAAGGTGGTGGCATACTTTCTCAGTAGCTCTGGTAACCCACTTTAACTCAACTGGAAAATTTCAGCCCATCCTAACTTAATTTCCCTTAACCAGGCTTCCATAATGAACAGTTACTCTGTTTATGTCTTTTACTTGAAAGTCTTCACCTGTATATGCTTTTAGCTTGGCGTCTGCTTCTTCTAAACTTAATTGATGTTCACCATTATTCAAATGTATGAAGGTATGTTCCCCAATTACTGTAGTGGAAGCTCCCGTGCCCACTTACATTCTAACAAGTTTGCCATTTACTTTCACTGTGATGAATATTGGTTCTGTCTTTCCAACTTTCAGATTAAACAACGAGTAAATGTCTGAATTTGTTGTTTCAGGCTCTTCTACATTGTAGGTTTCATTGGGTTTCTTCTTTTGTTTACAAGCCTGCTTGTATCTTTCCTTACACTGCCTCATCATATGTCCATTTCCTTGACAATAGTAGCATTCACTTTTTTTAAACTGCCAATTGCTAAAAGCCTGCATGTTTCCACTTTGATTACAACTATTCTTCGATTTCCCTGCTAAGTTATTTTTCTTTATTCTTTGGCTAGTGGGAGCTGTTTCCCGCTTCTCGGCAAAGTCTTGCTTTATCGTGACTCTTTCAGCTGAGGTTTCCTGCCCAATGTGTGGTACGGTTCAATATCTGCACTTTCCATGGCCAGTGCTATCTGTAGCGTCTTCTTGAAATCCAGATTCACTTCAGACCATAACGTTTTCTGAATAGTGTCCTCTTTTAACCACTTACTAAATGATCTCTGAGCATGTTGTTCAGAGTTGTACCAAACTCACAATGTTCTGTTAGCAGCTTCAAATTTGCCACATAGCATGCAATGGTCTCACTGAGGCTCTATTTTGTGAATTAAACCTGAACCTTTGCACCATGACTGAGGGCTTTGGTTGAAAGTGACTCTTCATGAGGTCCACCTTTGAAGTTCTTTGAATCTGGGGCACTGGGTGCCATCAAACTTCAAATCAGGCTGTAGGTTTTGCTCCCACAAGTACTCAATAGGATTACTCACCTCTTGTCATCCCCTGTAATCTCATTCACTTGAAAAAAGAACGTGAGATGTTCTATGTATTGAGACCAATCATCTGCGGTTGGTTCAAAAGGAACGATTCTCCCAAATTGTGGCATTTTCAGAGGGGACAGTTTCTTCAGTTCTGATGGAGCTTGCTACTTACAATCACTGAGTGAGATACAGGACCAATTTCTTTTTAACCTGATTTCTTCTGTTCGATTCTGTTTTATCCTCATCGCCAGTTTGTTGTAGGATGGCCCAGTTGTGCTATTAATGATATAGTTGATCTGTAGACACTTCTTGGATGGAAACATTAAGTTTATTTACAATATACTCAGCAGCAACTATACATGTGCTTTCAACTCCAACTCCATCTCTACACTGACTCCTGAGGCAGCCCGTGCTACTCTCCTATTGGTTTCCGCAGATCATGTGATCTTCCTTAACATGTATTATTCTTAAAGATACATTACACACTAAATAAAACCATAATTACTACAGTTGCTGATACACAGCTCAGGTCTCATTGCTGTACAGGAGTGTGGTGAAGACAACTGCTCTGCACACTAGGACTTCTGTTGACTTTTTGTTTTGTGGAGGTCTTTGGTCTTTGTTGTCAAACACTTGTTACTGTGGTTTGTAGAAGGCTGAGCTGGCACAGTTGATTTGGCATTGGATCTCCAATGGTAGCCTTTTGAGAGAGGTAGCTGCCAAGGTATGGGAAATGCTCATCATATCCTAGACTCTCTCCTTTAGCATATATGGGGGATGGAATATTGGCTGACCAGGTGTGCATCGACATATGAGTTTTATTTCGGCAACATTCAAGCACAGGCCAAGTCTCTTGTATGTAGAATTGCAAAGTTTGAGAGTGGCTTTCAAATTTGGTGCAGAGTGGGCAAAGACATTGCAGTCATTAGCAAACTGTAGACTGTGTATGTCTATGGTGGTCAGTTTAGTTTTGGCATGGACGCAACTGAAATTAAAGTTGGTATTTAATACTGTCACCAGGGGGCAGTTGATCTTTGAGGTGAATAGCCACTATTAGCCCCCATACCATTTACAATCTAAAACGCGGTCTTGCTCGACCCTGGTCTGGATTTTGAAGACATCTGTTTTAGATCTCCTACTCAAGACAGTTGCAGACATATCATCATGAAGCAGTTGTAGGATTGTGATGAAGTTTCTTGGACATCACAACTTTGGAGCACAATCCACAGAGTCTCACAATTTACTGAGTCAAATACTTTGGTCAGGCCGATGAATGCAATGAAGAGTTTCTGGTGTTCTTGACATTTTTCTTGGATTTGTCTGGCAAGAAAGACCATGTAAGAAGTTCATCTAACAAACCAAAATTCTATAGGACAATATGAGGACTTGATGATTGCCACATTTTGAGATCATTCAAATATTGGATGCAGGGCTTTAGTTGAATGGATGAGGATTATAGCGTGTTTAGCAAATTTAAATATCACTGCAGAGGACAGGATTGGAACCGCAATAATAGAAGAATGAACCCCATGAATGTCCAGGGAACAGTTAACAGTTGCTTTGTGTGTGATTCAAAACATTGTTATGTGGTGAACTGCCCACAGCAGAAAAGTAGGGTCTTTGAAATGAGACATGACACATAGAATTCTGAGACTGAAGATTATGATAATGATCAATTAGAATGAATTGTACTAGTCTAAAGGAGCTTTAGCCCAGTGACGTGTCTTAGTTGCAGACTCATTCAAGTGTGCAGTGTTGGATAGTGCTTGCATCTCAACAGCATGTGGAATAGGTTGATTAAAATTTTATCTGGATTCACTTAGTAGTGAGAATCAATGCAAGATTAGGGAGCATGAAAGTTCTACTTGTTTTAAGTTTGGTGATGAAAACTCATTGAGGTCACTAAAAAGAGTGACGATTCCATGCAAAATAGCTGGAGTAAGCCATTTTATCAGTACTGATGTAGTCTCTAGCGAGCCACCCTTGCTGTTGAGTAAACCCTCCATAAAAAAGGCACAAATGGATCTGGATGGAACATAATAAGGCAATTATTTTTGAAAAATGAATTGGATATACAGTTTATTCAATCAGGGCATTATTGCATCCCCTAGCAGTACCCGATGTTTCTAATCAGAGTGTTAGAGAAATGTTAGTCACATCAGGTGATAAGAATCAAAGAAAAAATAAAATTGTCAGGCAATTCACTCACCTTTCTTCTCAAAGTTTATAAATCCTGCTAACAGATGAAAGTGTGATTAATGAAGAGTATACAATGCTCTTAGAAGAGATTAGTGCAAATTGTGAAATCTGTAAAAAGTATCAGAGAACATTGTCACAGACAACTGGATGCCTTCCATTGGCACATGACTTTAATGAGGTAGCTGCCAAGGATCTAAAGGTATGGGACAAAGAAATATTTTCATTGTACACATTATAGACATGGCAACCGGATTTACTCTTTCTACAATGATACATGGTAAGAACAAAAAGATGATTATAAACAAAGTAGTGGAAAAAAGGGACCAGACTTGGGTCACCAGCTAAGTTTCTGACTGAAAATGAATGAGTTTAGAAATATGTGTGAAAACATGAACATTATGGTCATGAGTACTGCAGCTGAATGTCCTTCCAGCAATGGATTCTGTGTGAGGAGTTATGTGGGGGCCAATGAAATGCTGCATAGAATCTTAAATCAATCAAGTTGATGACTACTTTGGCATGGGAGGTTCATGTAAAGAACTTGCTTCAGATGGAGGCTAGTCTCTATTAATTGGCCTATGAGAAAAACCTCAAATTACCTTCTGCGCTGGGTGGTAGTCCTCCTGCTCTACAAGATATCACGATTAGTTCAATTTTTCCGTGCACATTTGAGTGCTTTACATGCCAGGAGAAGGGCTCTCATCAAGGCTGAAGCTTTGGAAATATTTGGAGAGCTCTAAGATCTTGAAGAAGACCATCTGAGATTTTAACTCAGAAGATTTTGGTACTTTACAAAAGAGAAGGTGCATGGGAATGGAAAGGCTCTGGTCAGGCAGTAAGTCAGAATAATAAGACAGTTGTCATCCAACATGGCAATCAATCATTCCTCACAGTCATCAGGATTGATTATAAAATCTCAGAATCTCAGCAGATGATAGAAGGTGATGAAGCCTTCTGTACATCACTTATTCATATGTCTTGTGATCATGGTACTGAGGTACAGAATACAATTGATCAAGGCCTGGATGGTGGTAAGGAGAGTGATCATGATGTACAGGAGAGGGCTATTGCATCCAAAGACCAACTGCCAGGAGTGGGAACTTGGGTGACGTATATTCTCGAGGGATGTAGTGAATGGAGGGAATGTGACAATTGTGAGAAGTTCAAGAAAAGCCACAGACAAGTTTAAATCTTTGTTGAAAAGACAGGATGATGACCAAGAAGTGAGGTCCATGGACTGGCAGAATGGGGTAAAAGAAAGGAAGGTAAGAAAGCACAATGTGAGTTCTAATGGTGGACCTGGGAGTGGGTCTTGTGTTAGAAAATAATCACGTACTGAAGAAAGAGTCTCCAACCATGCGAGAGAGATTTTATATTAGTAGTCCTGAAAGATGTTGAAGTGCAGGTACAGGCTGTAGCTTGAAGAGATTACAAAATGAAATGGCACCACAGAACAGTCACGAAACAGAACTAGAAGTAAAAGCCCTCCTGACTGTGAGGTTTTGTGGCTGGCAATAAACTTGAGGATAAATTAATAAAAGAGGCAAAACAAAGGAATTAGATAGTTGGCAGAGTTTGACGTTTATTCCAATGTACCTGATAGCGGACAGCCAACCTTCTCACATACATGGATTTGTACTGAAAAGGTCTTTGCAGAAGGGAATTAAGACTAAAGTGAGGCTAGTTGCTCAGGGTTTTTAAGACTGGGTGATACAGATGTTAGAATGGACTGTCCCATAGTGGGTAAAGTAATCCTGAAAGGCCACATATGAGAATATAGATCAATTGACATAAAAGCTGCGGACAGAATTCTCTCATTCCCCCATTGGTGCGATCAATGGGGGGAATAGGCCCAAAAATTGGTTTCACGCGAGCGTAAATTTTCCGCGGGACCTTCTGATGCTGCCCAC
The DNA here is from genome assembly GCF_017639515.1 of Carcharodon carcharias. Lineage (NCBI taxonomy): Eukaryota > Metazoa > Chordata > Chondrichthyes > Lamniformes > Lamnidae > Carcharodon > Carcharodon carcharias. The sequence goes on along the minus strand of NC_054477.1, from coordinate 56,877,061 downwards.
CGTGGCAGGTCGGGAGACCGGCGGGAAGCAGATTTGCATCCTGCTAATGGGATGCCAATTAAGGCCTGACCGGAATTGCCCCCCATGCCCGATTCTACGTTACGCCAGTGGGAAAACACGCCAGTCCAGACCTGTCTGGAGGAGCGAGACATGCAGAAGTCAGGACTTACCGCTAGGGCCTTGCTCAGTTCATGGACACCTGAGGAGAAGAAGGTGCTGGAGGCCTACAGCTTCCAGACCCTGGAGGAACACCGTATGCATTGTGGCATCGTATGCTGGGTGGATCCTCATGGACATGGCACTGCCGCGAAGCAGCTTTTGAAGGTGGGAGGTCTCCATGCAGCAGCTTCAACTTCGCTGAGGATTCGGATCTTATGGATTTCACTGATGCTTTGAACTTTCCTCGGAAGTTCATGGACTTTGTCATAGGCTGGTAAGGATGTGGTGAAGGTGAGGAGGGAGGGGAAGAAGAAGGTTTAGGTGTGAGTGGGAAGAAAGGTCTTGGGGGGAGGTGAAACTGGGGGGAGCAAAGGTGTCGAAGGGATGAAGTTGGGGGGGGGAGGGAGTTCAGAGGGGGGAATGTGTAAGGGGGAGGAGGAAGATTGGAAGGAGGAAGGTGTAACAGGAAAAAAGTACTAGGGAAACTAATGGGTCTGAAGGCCGATAAGTCCCCTGCATCTGATGGGTTGCATCCTAGGATATTAAAGGAAGTAGCTACAGAGATAGTGGATGCACTGGTAATAATCTTCCAAGAATCCTTAGATTCTAAAAAAAGTCCCAGAGGATTGGAGAATGGCCAATGTAACATCCTTATTCAAAAAGTGAGGGAAACAAAAAACAGATAACTTTACACCAATTAGCTTAATATCTGTCAGTGGGAAAATGTTAGAGTCTATTATAAAAGATGTAATAGCAGAGCATTTAGAAATGCGTAATGTAATCAAGCAGAGTCAGCATGGCTTCATGAAGGGGAAATCATGCCTGACAAATTTATTAGAATTCTTTGAGGAGGTAACAAGCAGGATAGATAAAGGGGAACCAGTAGATGTAATATATTTGGATTTCTAAAAGGCATTCAATAAGGTACCGCACATAAGGCTACTTAATAAGATAAGAGCCCATGGTGTTTTGGGTAGTATATTAGCATAGATAGAGGATTGGCCAACTAATAGAAGACAGAGAGTTGGGATAAAGGGGGCATTTTTGGGATGGCAACCTGTAACTAGTGGAGTGCCACAGAGATCAGTGCTGGGGCCACAATTATTTACAACATATATTAATGACTTAGGCGAGGGAAATGAATGTACTATCACCAAGTTTGCAGATGACACAAAAATAGGAGGGAAGGCAAGTGGTGAGGATGACACAAAGAGTCTACAGAGGGATACAGACAGGTTAAGCGAATGGCCAAAAACTTGGCAGATGGAATATAATGTGGGAAAATGTGAGGTTATGCACTTTGGCAGGAAGAGTAGAGGAGCTGAATATTATTTAAATGGAGAAAGACTGCAGAAGGCTGCAGCACAGAGGGATTTGGGGGTCCTTGTGCATGAATCCCAAAAAGCTAACATACACGTTCAGCAGGTAGTAGGGAAGGCAAATGGAATGTTGGCCTTTATTTTAAAGGAAATGGAATATAAAAATAGGGAAGTCTTGCTAAAACTATACAAGGCAGTAGTTAGACCACATTTAGAACACTGTGAACAGTTTTGGTCCCTTTATCTAAGTAAAGATATACTGGCATTGGGGGCAGTCCAGAGAAGATTCACTAGGTTGATCCTGGGTATAGGTGAATTTTCTTATGAGGAGAGGTTGAGTAGTTTGGTTCTGTACTCATTGGAGTTTAGAAGAATGAGAGGTGACCTTATTGAAACATATACGATTCTTAGAGGGTTGACAGGGTAGATGTTGAGAGGTTGTTTCCCATTGTGGGAGAGCCTAGGACCAGAGGGCATAATCTGAGAGTAAGGGGGTGCCCACTTAAAACAGAGAAAAGGAGGTATTTCTTCTCTCAGAGGGTAGTCAGACTGTGGAATTCTTTACCGCAGAGGGCTGTAGAAGCTGGATCATTAAGTATGTTTAAGGCTGAGATAGACAGATTTTTAATCAGTGAGGGAATCAAGGGTTATGGGGAAAAGGCTGGAAAGTGGAGTTGAGGATCATCAAATCAGCCATGAATTCATTTAATGGCGGAGCAGACTTGAAAGGCTGATTGGCCTACTTCTGCTCCTATTTCTTATGGTTTTATGGAGAGTACGGTTCAAGTACAGAAATTGGTGTAAGTTGGGGAGGAAGGTGTAAGGGATGGTGTTTGGAGGGGTGAAGGTGTACGGGGTGGGGGAGAAGGGAGTTTGGAGGGTAGAAGGTGTAACAGAGGAGAGTGGTACAAGTGAGGAGGAAGGTATAAGGAAGGGAGTTGGGAGGGGGATGGTGTCCGGGGGGAGGAGAGAATTTGGAGGGGGGATGGTGTAACGGGGGAGAATGGTATAAGTGGGAAAGTTGATGTAAGGGGGGAGGAAGGTGTAAGGGAGGGAGTTTGCAGGGGGGAAGGTGTCTTGGGGGAGGAGGGAGTATGGGTGGAGGCTGAAGTAAGAGGGGGGCAGGTGTAAGGTGGGGGTGGAATGTCCAGGTGAACATGCAAGGAAGGGGTTTGTGGAGTCAATGACTGCCTCCTGGGGAGTGAACTGAGCCTGGCATGGTAGTAGGGGATGGTTAGAGTAACAGGGTGCTGGTAGGCAGGGAGGCTGAGGATGCATCTGTAGCGGTAGATGGGGCAGTGAGGGTGGTTTGTGGGGACATGGAGACAAATGCGGACCCTGGGGTTGGGAAGAGGAGGTCAGAGAATTCACTGTGGGCAGGGTGGGGTTCTCTGGAAGATAGGGAACATGAGTGTTCTCCTTGACATTTGGAATGAGAAGGGTTCATGCTGGAAGGTGATGGTGAGGAGGTCGAAGGTTACGTCTATTGTTAAGGGGGAAAGGACATGGGGACTGGGGGAATGGAAATGGTGGGGAGCTCATCAGAAATATGACTACAACCATCCTTGAGATATCTAAAGTGAGTGGAGTCCCGTGTTGGACGGGCACAGGTGCTGCATGGGAGTGTGATGCAGGTCAGCTGGATGAAGGGTTCGTGTACGTGGGAAAGTGCTTGCACGAGGGACCAAAAGGCCCTGCCACACGCACACTTCTCCCTCCAGAATCACTCTTGGTCCGGCTGTTTGCAGCTAAACTGCTAGAGTTGGGGGGTATGCAGTGGAGGACTCGCGAAGCCTACATAATGACGCTGAAAAAGAACAGTAGACATTATTTAGTGAGAGGGCTTATATTTGCAGCATATACAGTCACAGTTTTCACCTGTGAAACTACTTGAGATCAAAATTTCTTGATTTGACTTTGTCTACATCTTCTAGGCGACATCCGAAATGGGGTGGAGGCAGCCTGTGGAGTTGTTTGCCCTGTTGCATTTTGATGACTTCGATGGCCATTCTCTGGAGATCTGAGGCCTGGAGGGCCCAGGCTTACTTTAGTTGTCCCTCTGTGGGCCAGCTGCTCCATCTGTGGTGACAGAGGAAGAGGTTGAAGGAGTCTCAGGCAAGGGGGATTCAGAGGAAGTGGACAACCTCTGAGAATACTGAATAGATGGCTCAGGGCTGTCCAGCTGCTGCTCTTCCTCCCTTTGAGTGCCCATGTTTGACTCCTTGAGGGGAAGATGCACCTGGAGGGATGTCAAGATGTCCCGTTCCCCTCTCGCGTTGCCGCTGCATGAACTCACCCATGGCAATGGCGATGGAGGGCAGGTCCGCGTGCATCCCCGGCAGAAACTGAGCATTTTGCTGGATGAGGATCTCCATGGCATCTGCCATCCTCCCCATGGAGACCTCCATGCGCTACATGTGGACACCGCTTCATCAGAGAGAAGGTAGACGGAAACCTCCGACTGGCATGCCACTCTATTGAGAACTTCCAATAGCTCCGCATGATGTTCCCCCGCCTCTTGCTGACTGTCCAACTTGAGTTGGAAGGGTGAGTCCAGATGCCCGTCATCTGACTTGGACCTCATAGATGCCTCTTCCCCAGCAACCCTCTAAGAGCCAGGGAGCTCGGCTGAAGTCGCCTCCTCCTGCTGTGGACACGTGTCCATGCAGTAACCACCAGATTGTGAGACCCCTCCTAAACTAGCACTAATACCCACTGAGGTGTATATTCCTGAGCTGGTGGAGCATGCAAGGGACTGCTGTGGCTCCCCTACAGGTGTGGAGCTCTACTATTCCGCTCCCTCCTGACTCATCTCTGGACTGCTGCTGACACCTGATGGGGAGTCCTCCTCTTCCTCGGGCCTTGGTCTTTTCTTGGAGGCACCTGTAAATGAGATGGAAGAGTGCAAGTGACAGCATCAGCTGCCCCCAACATGGAGGCACATTCGACTCACTTCTGGCACCATGTTACTGACCTCTTGTGCACCCCCTGGCCACCTGTGCAGTGTTGGTATCCCTGCTTGGCCTCCACCTCCCATCAGGCAGGTACAGCACATTCCTGTGCACCTCTATATGGTCCCAGAGGACACGCAGGGAGGCATCACTAAATTTCTGAGCTGGGTTGGCAGATGACCTTGCAGACGTCCCTCTGTTTTAGGTCTGAGATTGTCAATGTCCAGGGTGCCTTTTAAATATGGCGCCCCCCAGATATGATGGCAGGATGCACACCATCAAGTGCGCCCTGCCATGGAACACAGCGTGAAGCCCCTGGTGCATTAATTACATCGGGGAGGAAGCTATGGTGAAGTTTCCCATTGGCCTCTGCAGCAGGAAACATTTCCCCTCTGACCCACCATGGGACTTAGTCCTGGATGGGAGAATTCTGCCTTGTGTTCCTGCAGGTTGATAACTTTCAGGGAGAAGTGTTTCTGAAGCTGCTAAAAGAGGTGAATGATGCAAAGGGGAAAGTACAGAAACTAAAAAAAAATCTGTCAATGGGCTCAATGATGCTTTGAGGATGCAGAAATTTTCTTTGAGATCTGTTTTGCTGAAAAAAAAGCCATGTTCATCTATAAGCAACGCCCACAATGTTTTATTGGTGTCAAACAGAGAAATTTTCAAGCATCTTCATGATGCATGTTGATGATTTCATATGGGATGGTACTGTGGAATTTGAGAAATGTGTTATTAATAAAATTAAAGAAGAATTTAGGATTGGGTGTTAGACTTCAGGTACTTTTAAATATATTGGTTTAGATATTAAGCAGAGTAAGTCTGGAATAATTTTAAATCAGAAATCCTATTTAGAGTGTATTTCTCCCATACCAGCTAATTGTGCTAAATCATCACATTATGGTTATGTTATATCTAAAGATGAGACAGGGCAGCTGCATAGTTTGATTGGACAGTTGAATTGGTTATTCAATCTGGCTGGCAGTCTTCCATTGTCTTAGTCGAATTACTGTTTATTGTTTTTTAAAATCCAGCCATGAAAAGAAGAATTAGAAAATGTATATATTTTAAAAAAGGTTATGCTCATAATAAGGGTCAATCCATATTCTTTCTTCACTCACATTTTGTAGGATGTGCATTATCCCTCAAGGATCAATTATCTATTTAACATTTGATGGGAAAATTATCTTTAGTATGCCCCTTGTATAGAATTTCCCCTAAAATATTTGACAAGTTGAATTCCACATCCACTGCTTATATTAGACACAATGGCCAGAATTTTTCCATTGGCGATTTGGGGGTGGGGCCCTCTTTCTGACGGGAAAATGATGCGGGATGATGTTGGGGGAACGCCTGACGTCATCCTGCTCCATTTAAATATTCAGGAAGGTGGGCGGACAGTGAAATCGTTTGTCCGCCCGCCGCCCTGTCAATGGCCAATTGAGGCCATTGACAGGATAATTAAAACAATTAAAGGACCTGCCCGTCCAACCTTAAGGCTGGCGGGCAGGCCAGGAGCCCCGGCGGGCTTCTGAGAAAACATGAAACATCACCCACTGACGGGATGAGGTTTCATGTCTGTTTTAAAATACTTTAATAAAATTTTAGTCATATTTTTTAACATGTCCCATCTCATATGACACATGAGGGGGACATGTTAATAATTTTTTTATTTTTCTATTTTTTAAGTTTATCAAACTGTCAGCGCTCTCCCTGAGGCAGCACTTAGCCTCAGGGAGCAGTGTGCTCTCTCATGCGCATGCACGAAAGAGCGCACTTTGACAGTTGGGGAATCCCTCCCCCCCCCACACTGGAAGCCCATAGCGCTTCCCGTCAGGTGGCCCGCCCACTCAAAATGGCGGCCGGGCCCGTATCGGCAGCGGAGTTTGGCTGCCTGCTCGCCATCGAGCCGGTGGGGCCCGCCCGGCCATCGAGGGCTAAATCCTGCCCAGTGTTTCTGCAGCTAAAATACTCTCAACAACCTTTTTTATTTTCTTTAGCTTTCAAGGCTAAAGCATAACATTTCCTATTTTCACCCACCAAAAATATTATGGGCAGACTTTTTGTCCCCCGGGTGGGCGCATGCCCGATCCGATCGGGAGTGCAATAGTGTGCAATGATGTCGGGCGAGCGTCCTGATGTCACCGTGCACTCTTGCAATCTTTCGGTCGGTGGATGCATGTGAGAGGTGGCAGCGCACCTGCCGACAGTTAAAAGGCCTATCAAGGCCCTTAGTTTGTATTTTTCACTGCCCACTGAACTGTTTGGTTGGCGTGTGGGCAAATGTGCCAGGTGGCCTTTACATTTTTTGTGAAACCTCATCCATGGGTGGGGTGAGGTTTCCGTAATTAATTTTAAAAAGCAAAATTATTTGGGCAGGATTTTCATGATTACCATGTAAAGGTGTGTGAGTCCGCTATGCCGACATTTTTCCCGAATTTGTAACATCTTTGACCTTGTTTCTAAAAATCTTCAGCTCCTGGAGACAGCTCTGTGCCTTCAGGGTGCTTTCAGAGAGCGTATCCCCATGCGTGCGCAAACCACAGCGCTCGCGCTCCTCCTTCCCCCACCCCAGCAGCTCTGAGGCTCCCAGTGCACCTTTTACGCTGGCTGGCCATTAATTCGCCAGCTAGCGTGAAATCGCAGTCAGGGCCTGATTGTGGGCAGCAGACCATTTCGTGGCCACTCCTCGGCCCGCCTGCTGAGCCTGCCTGCCGAGTAGAAAATTCTCCCCTATGAAACCAGCTGGATCCAAATACCATCAGGAAGAATAGCATGTGAAGTATCACTAAAAGTAACTAATTTTATATTATTTGGGTCAAGTTCTCAAGTATGGAAACTTAAGTACTCATTTCTCTGTATTTCTTTTTAATGTTTACGCTGCTGCTGCTTGTAGCTACTCCTACCACGAGCTCTATTCTCATGGTATGTCGCACTCGTCTGTCATGCACCATCTTCACACATCCACTGTAGCTTGTCCGCAATTACTCTGTGACATCTGTGATCCAACTATGCCTAGGTTGACCCCTCTTTCTGCTGCCCTCCACTTTGCCCTCTAGCTTTTTTGGCATTTTATCTCTGATCAAATGGCCGAAATACTGACATTTTCTTTGCTGGATGCCACTTTTTAGTGTTCTTTCTTTTCTTGCAAATGTTTTATTTGTCCTTTAAACATCCTCAACTTTAGGGCGTTTCATTATAGTAGTTAGTTCCAATACATCAAAACCAGCACCTGGTCTTGTCTGAGTACATAACCAATTCAACTGACCAATCAAGCTTTGGAAGTGCTCTGTCTCTCCTTTGGATATAATATAATCTGTGGAGTGTGAAAGACATCATCTTCTTTTGGCTTTTACACTATTCAAAAGTTTCTGAGATGAAATATCAAAATGCAATTACCTGTTCTAAAAACAATGACACCGGCAGACATGGATTAATCAAATTCCTCTGGAATATACAGCCAGCAGGACTTTAAGAGCTGTTTACCAAGCCAGAGAGATTGGAGCTCAGAGTGCTGTACTGAAAAGCTGCAATGAAACTGTTTCCTCTCTCTCTCTTGAAAGTATTGTATCTGAATTTGTGAAGTAACCATTCTGAGAAGAGAAATCTACTACAAACTGATATCTTTGGGCGATAAAACATGGAAATTTGCTGCATGCAACTACACCCAGGAAGACAACTGAACAAAATGGCCACAACATGGAATCACCAGGTTGAGACCATCCAAAGGAAAGTTAACCATATATTTATCTGTTTTATCTTCTTCACAAACTGTCAACAAATCTTTAAGCCTATCCTCTTATTCTACCATCTGTATTAGAGTGTATGTGTGTGTATGTGTGTGTGTGTGTGTGGGCCCAGGGAATGAATGATGGTTGTGATTTACCTAGCTTTTTTAAATTCAGGATATAGTTTTAATAAACTTATCTCGTTCTTTGTTTAAACTCAGAAAACCTGCCTGACTAATTCTTTGTAACCTGACAGCATGGATAGTGGGAATCCTGTAGCATTGGCAAAGCCTATCCACTTTAAATTCACAAATAACCCTGTTACAGTCAGACCTGGAATGGTAGAATAGGGGAGTAATTTTTACCCTTTTCTTCATGCGGTCATAACACCTTGCTGGCTTGAAACAAAAATTGGAGAGTAAGGAAATCTCCTTGATCAAAAGGATTGATACAAATCATTAATTATCTGATTGTTGTGCTAAGAAGTGCTCGTGCTAAGAAATTGCTGGGTGTCCGAGAAGAGGGGCATCTCGTAGTATAAGGCTTTGTATAGAATATGGAAATAATTTTTCTTTGATTTTGATTCTTTTGTTTTGAAATATTTTTTGTGCATGTTAAATGTTAAGTTTTAATTAAAGACAAAGAAGGGAATCTGTTAATTGTATCAACTGATATTAAGTACATGATGGAGGGCATTGATTTGATGTTTACTTGAGCACATGTAAAGAGCCACTTACTAATATAGGGAGCAGAGTTTAATGAGGATACCAGGGGACTGATGGCTGCCACGAAAACTGGCAACACCCCCACAGACCCGATCTCTGAAAGCCTGAGGGGATTAGGACCCTAATTGACAGCAGGAGCCCAACCGCTGCAGCTCCTGGCTCCATGGGGGGCATTTAATTGCAGGATTTCTCCCAGTTGGGCAGAAATCCAGTCTTGGAGAGCTGAGGGCCAATCAGAGGGCTGACAGCTCTCCATTACTGGCAGCGCCACTGGGGCTGTTGGCTGCTGCCGTGTCACCAGCAATCATCATTAGATCCCTGAAGGCGAGATGGAATCGCAGGTAAGGGGTTGCCAACAAGGGGGAGGGCAGGGGGGTGCATAAATCAGAGGAAAGGGCAGGGGATTGATTCTCAGTTAGCCACCCCCCCCCTTCCCGATGCCAGGTCTCTCAATCAGGCACTGAATGTCTTTGAACAGGGACCATTACCCACCCCCAATACCCCGCCCCCCATCCCACTTCAAGACTGCAGGCAAACCCAAAAGGGTTTGCTACTTGGACTTCTTGCATGGCGAGACCCTGCCTGCTGCTGGTTGAATACCACTGGTGATGGGATGAGGCCGTTAAGCACATCAATTGGTATCTGGATGGCAAGGCCGCCTGCAAGCCTTCCCGCTCGGACTTAAGAAGGAAAGTGGGTAGGTTGCATAGTCCTAACCCGGCACCCTCCCGCCTGATTTGACGACAATCCCTTGCCTCGGGACTTGCTTTGGGGGTGGAGTGGGGGGCATTAAATTTTACCCCTGGTGTGATCCGAATGAGGAGGTATATATCTGTAATGTTTCACTCTGTGAATAAATCTATTCCAAGAAAAGCCTGTGACTGGCTTCTTCCTTCACCAACCGGCTATTAGGAGTATAATTACACACATCCATCTAATTCTTTGCAGGCCATGGCCATACACAACATAGAAAGCAATGGCTCCCTGGGGCACACCCCTTGATCACATGAGAAAGTTGTTCTTGACGTCACAGGCATGGGGCAGGTCATGGTGAGGTGCGACCCTGAAGGAAATGTTCTTTACAACATCTTCACTCATAAACCTCTTGGTCCATGTTCACTTCTGCCTCATTGCACACACTTGGTATTATGACTTCAGTTGTTTTCAACAGCCAGACATCACTCTCCACTTGCTTTTCACTAAAAGCTAAACCTATTCCCTCTCTTTTATATCAGCTGCTGAAAATATCAAGGTGCCTGCAGCACTCCAGGGAGAGGAAGCTGGCCTTCCTGATTGAATGCAGCAAGCACCAGCTCAGAGCCTGGCACCACACATATATTAGAGGCTAGGTTAGAGGAAGGATCTCCCTGAAGTGAGTCGCCAAGCAGGAGTGTGTAGGAGCTAGGTAGGGGTTTAGAATGCCAAAGGTGCCCGCTCATCAGATTACATCCTAGTTCTACTACAAAGGGCTCAGTAACTGGTTGATAACTGGCTAATGTGCATACATTAAGAAATGTTACATACACTAGGCAGTCCACCATTGAATTTATAATCTGTGTGGAATCCTTATTCTAATATTAATATTAGGCTTTGCACAAACTCAACCCTTTTTGCAGGCCTCATCCAATATGCCCAGCTGTACAATTCTACAAGTCTAGGTATGTATGTTGGCCACCTTATTGTAACTTTAAATGACCATTTCATGTCTGAGAAACGTGCATGACTCAATCCAATTTCTCAGACCACACATCTGGAAATGGCAGCTTTGGCCAGTGTTGCAAGTTTTTATTGGGTTCTGTTTAGGATGGAATTCCTGTTCACTCCAAATATGGCCCATCATGTTGAAGATGACTGGAAAAGGGGCAGGAGATTCTGAAACCAGGAATTGCTTATTCTAAGTCTTTCTAATACCATGTAACCTGGACACTGGGATGAAACCAATATATTCAGGTCTGTTCAGTGGTGGAAATGGGGCATACCTGGGGGGGTCCAAGCCTGGATCAGGGTCTGAATGTCCCCACAATTCCTCCCAGCTGAGTGAGGAACCAGATGGTCATTTGTTCTGGCAGCCAAAGTAAATCCAGCCCTGATATATGTTGTAACAGCCTAAGCTTTGTCACAACGACTTTGGTTATGCTGAAGTCTCACTTGATTCTCGGAGATCACTGGCTTGACAAAAGGGTTGATTCACCAGAGAATGATACAATGCAGGGAGTGTGTAGGTCACACACAGGAGAGATATCAATCTATAAATTCCTGGGAAGTCAGTTGGTTTCCCTACTTTGTGTAAGTCAATGACCATTGCCTTCCACCGTGCTTTTGGATTTCATGATATTGATGTACAGTTTCATCAGCCATTGGGGTCCCTTGGGCCTCTGTTGATGAAAAAATTTGGGTAGATGCCAACTTTTTTAGAGTGTGGCCAAGAGTTCTCCTGCTGCCATTTAAAGTAATGCTTTCTGTAACCTTGGAAATTCTAGTCAAGTTAGGAGTGACGATCACTTAGCAATTTTTTCAATGCATTTGTACCAGCAGAGTGGTTTTGGGGAACTTCAAGTTCCAGTTTGGGAACCCTTACAGATTTTTGTTCTCTCTGACCTAAGGACAATGAGGCAATTGTACCAACCCCATGAATATCACTACTGGTTCAGCACAAACCAGGGATTAAGTGTATGGTTTACTACCACTGTGCAGTTATCTAATAAATGTATGGATCATTACCATGGCAGCTGATGTATTTATGCATTGAGTATATGGTTTACTGCTGTAGAAAATGAGTGAATACCTGACTTATTATTCCAGCAGATGAAATTATTATTCATTGAGTGTTTTGCTCACTACAACAGGAGGTGGTACGTTTATCCGACTACAAAATTTAGATAGTATAATTATTCATGGGGTGTTTGGCTCACTGCAACACTAGATAATATATTTCTGTCATGAAGAGATTAATGTATATAATGTTATTGGAAATTATATTTTAAAATAGAGTTTAATGGTGTCTGTCTGTGTGTATGGGCAGAATTTTCCCCCCATTTGGAGGGACGTTTAGGAGCGGGCGCCCGAAGACGCACCTCTGATCAGTGCCCCTGATTGGGGGCGTGCTGCCATTTTACATGGGAAGGCCAGTTAAGGCCCGCCCAGTGTGACATCCACAAGGAAGCACTACGCGCTCTCTGTGTGGGTGGGAGGGATTCCTTGAGCCGAGAGTTTGCTCTTTCCTGCATGCGCGCGAAAGAGTGCACTCATCTCTCTGAGGCTAAGTGCTGCCTCAGGGAAATTGGCTCTATAATAAAAAATCTGAAAAATAGAAAAAAAAATTTCCCTGACATGTTCCCTCATGTGACACTGTCACATGAGTTAGGACATGTCCATCGCTTTTAAATACACTTTAAGTACATTTTTAAAAACCTATATGAAACCAAACCAACCTCCCCCCCCCCCCCCCCACCTGGTGGATGCCATTTTAATGCTTCTTCTAATGCCCGCCAGGGTTCCTGGCCTGCCCACCAACCTTAAGGTTGGATGGGCAGGTCCATTAATTAGTTTAACAACTTTGTCAATGGCCTCAATTGGCCACTGACAGGTCGGCGGGTGCACAACTGATTCTGCTGAGACTCCACCTACCTGAAAGTTTAAATGGGGTGCGGTGACATCAGAAGTCCGCCCAATGTCATTCCGCATCATTTTACATGTCGGTGAGCGGGAAATCCGGGCCTATGTGTGCGTGTCTTGTGTCTTAATTGGAGTAAAGCCAGCTGGTCTGGGTGCTTTGATGTATAGAAAGAAGTGGGTTTGAGATGGTAGTTAGATAAACACGGGGAAGTTTAGAAACATTGGCGTTAAGGGTGTACATTTGCATTTGTTGAATAAGGCATTCAAGAGTGGGAGTAAAATCTTGCACCTAGCTGGGAGATGCCAAGCAATGTCTATATATTAGTAATAAAATTAGTGGGATGAAAATATTATTGTTAGGAGGTGTATCAATACAAGCCTGTTGATACAATGGAAAATTTACATTCAAAGGAAAAGCTAGGTATAAACAGAAAGGAGCTTGTGTGCATAAGGCAGAAACATTTAAGACCTAACCAGCCTCTAAGATTACAACTGTGTCTGCAAAGAAACCAAATTGCAAGGAACCTCATTTTGAATTTGCAAGGTCAAATGTGCTTTGCCTGGTGTCTGTTTAAAGTCTATGGGTTATTGTTGCCTTGGTGAAGATTTACCTGGGAGTGATTAATTTAGGGATTTGTTTATAAGCTATTATGGTAACAATTTGTAGACATGTGTATATGTTTAATTTATTTTTAAATTAGTAAATGTTTCATTTAGTTTTATATGAAAAACATCATTAGCCTCGGTGGTATTGCTACTGAATTCAAAGCCTGCATCTCAAAACACACAAATTGCAAAAATTGTTACAGTTGTTTCAAATTTCCCTCTGGGATTTGAACAACTCAGCATTTACCATCGACTGTGTCATAATAATAAGATTTTACTCCCACTCTTGAATGCTTTATTCAACAAATGCAAATGTACACCCTTAACAACTATGGGCAGAATTTGCCCTCAGTGAGCAGGGGGCGGGGCCCACTCTCTGACACATAAAATGATGCGGGATGACGTTGGGCGGAACCCCTGACGTCATCCCAGTCCATTTAAATCTTCAGGAAGGCAGGCCCGCAGCGAAATCAGCCAATTGAGGCCATTGACAGGATCACTTAAACAATTAAAGGACCTGCCCGTCCAACCTTAAGACTGGCGGTCAGGCCAGGAGTCCCGGCGGCAAACAGATAAAACATGAAACTTCGTCCAGCGGCGGGATGAGGTTTTGTGCAGGGTTTTAGAAAGTTTAATAAAGTTATAGTGTAAATTATGAACATGTCCCATCTCATGTGACATTGTCACATGAGGGGGATATGTTAGGGATTTTTTTTTCTATTTTTAATCTTTTTCAAAGTGGAAGCGATCTCCTTGAGGTTGCACTTTGCCTCAGGGAGATGTGCGCTTTTTCATGTGCATGTGCGAAAGAGCGCACTCTCGATTTTAGGGATTCCCGCCTGCCCGTACAGGAAGTGCATAGCGCTTCCCGCCAGACGTCATGATGGGCCTGCCCCGTAAAATGGCGGTGCGGCCCGCTTCTCCAGCAGGGATCAGCTCCCCACCCGCCGGAGATTGGGTCGGGTCCGCCCACCCGACAGGCAGAAAATTCTGCCCTATGTTTCTAAACTTCCCCATGTTTATCTAATTACCATTTCAAATCTACTTCTTTCTATACATCAAATCACCCAGACTAGCTGGCTTTAATCCAATTAAGATACACACCCTTACACTAGATAGACACAGACACCACTAAACTCTATTTTAAAAAATAATTTCCAATAACATTAAAGACATTAATCTCTTTATGACAATTTACTATTGAGTGCATTTCTCATTACCACATTAGTATATATACTGTAGATTTTGAAGTTTAAGTTGACCTTTGAAGCCTCAAAATCCCTCTAAAAATAGAAGTCGACTTATACGCCAAGGATAAAAGTAAACCACCAGCATGGCTTGGGTGTGTGTGGTTGCCATTCTGAAATGTTATCAGCATCTGACGCAAAGAGTGAATGTGTCTTAAACTCTTGCTCATCTTCTCAACACAGCTCATATTGCTTGCTTGATCCCTTGTGCCCATTCATAAGGTACCAGTAAGTAAAATGTGCATTTATGGGGTATGGGGTGAAAAATTGAGGCTGGCTATGAATGCAAATATAGAATGTTGTGGCTGAAAGACGGAGCCAACTTATACTCCGAGTATATGTGAAAACATGATTTCTGAAGCTGGAAAAATGGGGCTGTCTTGTACACTGGGTCAATTTATATGCCATGGTTTACTGTATTTTGCCACTGAACCAGGAGAGGAGCTTAGATACTTCTTTTACTGTAATATTTTAAATGGTTTAAGAAGAGTATTTCCTGAAGGTGGGTTCTATGAGGTCTATTGAAGTTGTTATTATAAGCTGACAATATATAATTTTATGATTATCAAAGTAGTTTATGTGTCTTTAAAAGATTTGGCATGTATAAAGACTAACTGAAACACACATTATTGAGATGCCGCAAAAAGCATTTTTGCTTGTATCAGTTACACATTCCATGGATATTTTTTTAAAGTGTTAAAGTTTGCTTTTGTCTCCTTGAATGTCAAAGCAAGCAACAAAAGACAGCGCACATTTACAAACAAAAGGAAAGCTGTCAAAATGACGATGAGCCAGTGAATGCGAGTGTAAATGCTGACCCACCAGCAAATAGATGTATTTTGGTATAATTAATCTGTGTGTGAATGTGACTGCCAGCCATCCTTTGATTTTCAATTTTTCATTTGTGGGCTTGACTTTTCCATTTGGACAGGTGACACTCTTCAACCATGCATAACCCAACAAAACTGTTCCCATATTCCAGGAAAAGCTTGATGATTATCTCTTCCAGTTTTGAACTGTATGTCCTCCCGAATATATAAGATGGCAGAATGATTTATGAATTTGCACCATGTTTTCACATCCCTCAGCAGTTCTTCAGTTTGATAGAGATGTAATTAACTAGTTAGTGTATCTGAAAGCAGACATTGGGCCTTTATAAATGATACCAATAATAAAGTGTGCTGTTACTGCACAACTTTCTTTATTTTTTGCAGTTGAGGTAACTTGAAGCTGCATTTTTAATCACAAGACTTTTTTTTACCAAGCTACAAAAAAAATTTGCCTTACGTCTTTCTTCATTTTTCTTTTAAATATTTCATATTATATTTATCCTTTCATGTTATGACTTTTATTAAACCATATGAACATTCCTATCAATTTAATGGCATGTTGGTTCTGCCAGTGGCTCAGTTGCTAAGTTCATTGCTTAGTATGAAAGTAAGCTGGGAGAGTCCTAGCTCTCTCTTCCAAACTCAGCTGAATTACTTGATCTTTGCTAAGATACTGATTGGGGTGATAAAAGTTTGGCCTCAGCATTCCAGAATTAGGGAGGGAGTGGAAATTGGCCAAGGTTACCCATTCCAAATTATTATCCAATAATTACTGATGGCAAGTTTGTGTGTGTGATTTCCCTCTACAGTCAAACAGCCTGCTGTTTGGCCTCTCACATGAGGATTGACCACTTCAGATATTTACCACAGAGTAGCCAGTGTTTCTGGAACCATGCTCCAATATGAGTCACTTTTTTTTCAGGAATAGAGGAGAACAAATTGGGAAAAAAAAAAGATTTGTGTATCCTTTTGGGAAGTTGAATGGACAAGCCAAATTCTGGATCAGTAGGAAGTGCTTGCGATGAGGTACAAAAGACTATTTATCCAGTGCCTTAGCACATCTCTCAGGAACACCTCAGAGTGTCTCACATATTGCTTTGAAGTACAGTCTTATGTAGGCAAACATTTCCATACAGCTGGATCTCAAATTAATCATTTGACATTGACAGTAAAAATCCAGTCATTTGACCTCATGCCTATGTGGTGTTTGCACTGTGATTAAATTATATCATGTAACTAAAAATAGCTTCAAAGGCTATTTTATTATCAATTTGCCAACGTATTTAACTTTTGAAGCTGACTTACATTTATGCCATTACAAAAATACAATGTAAAATATTTAAGTCATCACATGCTGGGATTAACTAAAAGATCTTTTAAGCAGAGAGCATATACTGTGTAACTTTTAACATTTCTTTCTAACCTACATTCAGTGATCCTTTACTCTCAATGGGCAGCCCTACTTAAAGCAGGATTGGGAGCATGAGCACTATTGTGTTATGTCCCTATGTCTAATCTTGAGTCCTGTTGAACAAAGTTTCCTACAGCAAATGTGGGATCACTGAGATAAAAGCAAAATACTGCAGATGCTAAAAATCGGAAACAAAAACAGAAAATGCTGGAAAAACTCAGCAGGCCTAACAGCATCTGTGGAAAGAAAAACAGAGTTAATGTTTCGAGTCCATATGACTCTTCTTCAGAGCTAAGAGAAGTAAAAATGTGATGAAATTTATACCGTGTTTGGGGGGTTGGGGGGGGGGGGGGGGGGGGGGGGTGGGGTGGGGGGTGGTGCAGAGGGTGGAGCAAGTGAATCTGGATAGAAGGCCAGCAAAAACTGGGGGCAAAGGAGAGATTGACAAAGATATCATGAACAAAAGGACAAAGGGGTGTTAATGGTAGTGGTGAGGGCTAAAGGAGGTGCTGATGGTAGCTTTAACATCAGAAAGCAGAATGTGATAATAGCAGGACAAGGGTATGCACTCCAGAAAGAGCAACATGAATAAGTGACAGATGGCCCTTGTGGGGGTGGGGTGGGGGGAGGGGATGGTGGCGGGAAAAAGATCTAAAATAGGATAAAAGGTGGGGATAGAACAATAAATAAAAATGAAAATAATTGAAAACAAAAATAAAAATAAGTGGATGAAAAAAAGTTAAAAAATAAAAATGAATATTGAAAAAAGGAAATAAAAAAGGGGGTGAGGATGGAGGAGATAGTTCATGGTCTGAAGTTGTTGAACTCAATATTAAGTCCGGAAGGCTGGAAAGTGCCTAGTCGGAAGATGAGGTGCTGTTCCTCCAGTTTGTGTTGGGCTTCAGTGGAACATTGTAACAGGCCAAGGATGGACCTGTGGGCATGAGAGCAGGGGTGGTGTGTTGAAATGGCAAGCGACAGGAAATTCTAGGTCACGCTTGCGGACATGAAGGAGGTGCAAGTGAAGTGCTGCTTCAGCTGAAGGGAGTGTTTGGGCCCTTGGACGGTGAGGAGGGAGGAGGTAAAGGGGCAGATGTTGTACCTTCTGCGATTGCAGAGGGGGATGAGGTGTTAGGGTGTGATGCAGGAGTGGACCGGGGTGTCCCAGAGGGAACCGTCCCGACAAAATGCTGACCGGGGGTGGGGGTGAAGTGAAGATGTGTTTGGTGGTTGCATCATGCTGGATTTGGCGGGAATGGTGGAGGATGATCTTTGAATGCAGAGGCTGGTGGGGTGATTAGTAAGGACTAGGGGGACCCTATCATGGTTCTGGGAGGGAGAGGAATGTGTGAGGGCAGAAGCATGGGAGATGGGTTGGACACGGTTAAGGGCCCTGTCAACCACAGGGGGTGGAAAACCTCGGTTAAGGAAGGAGGAAGACATGTCAGAAGCACCGTTTTCGAAAGTGGCATCATTGGAGCAGATGTGACGGAGGCGAAGGAATTGAGAGAATGGGATGGAGTCCTTGCAGGAAGCAGCTGTAGGAAGGAGCTGAAGTTGCTCCTCATACCCTGCTTCCTGTAAGGACTCCATCCCATTCTCTCAGTTCCTTTGCCTCTGTCACATCTGTTCTGATGATGCTACCTTCAAAAACAGTTCCTCTGACATGTCCTCCTTCTTCCTTAACTGAGGTTTTCCACCCACTGTGGTTGACAGGGCCCTCAACCGTGTCTGACCCATCTCCTGTGCCTCTGCCCTCATACCCAGAACCATCAGAGGGTCCCACTTATCCACACTTTTCATCCTGCCAGCCTCCACATTCAAAGATCATCCTCCGTCATTTCCGCCAACTCCAGCACGATGCCACCACGAGGAACATCTTCACTTCACCAATCCTATCGGCATTTCATAGAGACCATTCCCCACTGGACACTCTGGTCCACTCTTCCATCACTCGCAAGACCCCTCCCCTGGCACCTTCCCATGCAATCGAAGAAGGTGCAATGCCTGTCCCTTTACCTCCTCCCTCCTCACTGCCCAAGGGCCCAAATACTCCTTTCAGGTGAAGCAGCACTTCATTTGCACCTCCTTCAATTTGGTCCACTGCATTCGCTGCTCCCAATGCCGTCTCCTCTACATTGGACAGACCAAATGCAGATTGGGTGACCGCTTTGCGGAACACCTTCAGTCTGTCTGCAAGCATGACCCAGTCCTTCCTGTCGCTTGCCATTTCAATACCCCATCCTGCTCTCATGCTCACATGTCCGTCCTTGGCCTGCTGCAATGTTCCAGTGAAGCCCAACATGACTGGAGGAACAGCACCTCATCTTCCGATTAAGCACTTTACAGCCTTCCAGACTCAACATTGAGTTCAACAACTTCAGATCATCAACTCTCTCCTCTATCCTCTCCTCCTTTTTTACCCCTTTTTACAATATTCATTTCTATTTTTAAATTTTTAGTTTTTATCCACTTATTTTTATTTATTTTCATTTTTATTCATTGTTTTATCCCCGCCTTTTATCCTATTTTCTATCTTTTTTCCCACCACCATTCCATCCCCCTACCCCACCCCCACAAGGGCCATCTGTCACTTATTCATACTGTTCTTTCCAGAGTGCTTATCCTTGTCCTGCTATTACCACATTCTGCTTCCTTACCTTAATGCCACCATCAGCATTCCCTTTAGCCAGCACCACTACCATTAACAGCCCTTTGTCCTTTTGTTCGTGACATCTTTGTCAATCTCTCCTTTGCTTCCATCTATCGCTGGCCTTCTATCCAGCTTCACCTGCTCTACCCCCCTACACAATATAAATTTCATCACAAATTTACTTCTGTTTAGCTCTGAAGAAGAGTCATATGGACTCGAAATGTTAGCTCTGGGCAGAATTTTGCCCTAGGTTGGCGGGCGGGCCCCACCGACTCAACGCGGGCGGGCAGCTGAACTCTGCAACTCTGCTGCCGAAGCAGGCCCCGCCGCCATTTTAAGTGGGCGGGCCAATTAAGGCCCGCCCAGTGGCCTGCCTGATGGGAAGCGCATAGCGCTTCCTGTGTGGGGGGAGGGGAGGGATCCCCCATCCGTCAAAGTGCGCTTTTTTGTGCATGCGCGCGAAAGAGCACACTTCTCCCTGTGACTAAGTGCTGTCTCAGGGAGATCAGAGAAAGTTTTACAAACTTAAAAAGTAGAAAAATAAAAAAATTATGAACATGTCCCCTTCATGTGACAATGTCACACGAGATGGGATATGTTAATAAATATCACATAAAATTTATCAAACATTTTTAAAGCAGACATGAAACTTCATCCTGCCAGTGGATGAGGCTTTATGTTTTTTCTAGTTCCCTCTGGGGCTCCTGGCCTGCCCGCCAACCTTAAGGTTGGACGGGCAGGGCCTTTAACTACCTTACTTATCCTGTCAATGGCCTTAATTGGCCATTGACAGTTCGGCAGCTGGACAGCTGATTTCGCTGTCCACCCTCCTTCCTCAATATTTAAATGGACTGGGATGACATCGGGGGTTCCTCCCGATGTCATCCCGCATAATTTTCTCGTCGGCGAGTGGGCCCCGCCCCCAAATCATTGACAGGAAAATTCAGGCCTGTTTTCCTCTCCACAGATGCTGTTAGACCTGCTGAGTTTTTCCAGTATTTTCTGTTTTTGTTTCAGATCACGGAACCTGCCTGTAAATTTTGAATTCCATTCCTTGCATGATAATTCTTTCTATTTTTTTTGCAATGTATGAGCATTCTTTGAAGAGATAACAGAGGACAAATAAAAGTAATGCAATGGATGTGGTTTATATGGATTTTCAGAAAGCAATTGATAAGAACTCACGAAAGGCTAATGGTGGAATAAAGAGGAATATGTCCACAAGGACAAAGGGATGACTGGATGGAAAACAGCAAATGGAAGGGAGTAAAAGGAAACTTCTCGGAGTGATAAGATGTATTGAGTGATTCTTTGTATCAGTTTATGTTGGGGCTGTTCTTTGAACAGAGGAACTGAGGATACAATATAAAATCTTGCTGATGACATCAAGTTGGTGTATCGCAAATTGTGTCAAAGGCTGTGAAAGAGTTCAGGAAGACATAGATGGGTAATAAGATGGGCAAATAGATGGGAGATGGAGCTTAATATAGAAAAGTTAAGTGATATGTTTTGAAATAAGAATATTGAAAGGAAAAGTACTTAAAAAGCCAACCTGCAACCTAGATCTCTGACAATGTCACTCTAGGAGGAATATTCTTGGAGGGTTGTAAATGGCCTTCCTCTAGAATCTTAGAATTATACACAGAATGAGGCCATTTGGCCCATCATGCCTGTACCAGCTCATTGAAAGAGCTACCAAATTAATCACACTCCCCTGTTCTGTTCTGATTAACCCTGTAAATTTCTCCTCTTACATTATTTATCTAGTTTTCTTTTGAAAGTTACTAGCGAATTTGCTTCTACCGCTTTTTCAGACAGTGCTGGAATTTTCCCAGAATTGCACTAAGGTAGTGGGCGGGTAAAATGGAGTCCTACCCGCCAATGAAAATGGTGTGTTTTCACGCTCTATCTTCCCGAACCCACCTCATTATTCATGCATTCCTGGGAAAAATGCCGTTTCCATGGCAGGTGGGCTCTCAATCACTTGCTCGCTATCACCCAGCTGTTGCATCACGCTTGCTGCCATCTTTAAAAAGCAGCCGCCAGCAAACCGCTCATCGCCACCAGCTCATCACCGCTGCCTGGGAGACATGGCCAGCAAAGGCAAAAAGACTGCAGCCCCCAGCTTCAACGACGGCTCCCTTGAGCGACTACTGGATGCCGTGGAGGCCAGCCGGGATGTGCTGTACCCCTGCTCTGGTCACAGGATGGGAGTAGTAAAGTCACCAACCCAGCTTGGGAGGCGGTGGTCAGCGCAAACGCCCTGCAGAGGAGGACAGCCACCCAGTGTCACAAAAGGATGAATGATCTCCTCCTTTCCACCAGGATAAGTCACTCTTTTCATTACTTCCAACTCACATGTTCACAAACCAATCATACATCCACAGGGCCCTCACTAACTGCCAGTTCAAGGGACATCACCATACACTCTTTCACTCACACGCACCGTCATTGTCCTCATCCCGTCCGTGGGACCACTCACAACCCACACATGCCAGTCATACTTATTATCTGGCCTGGCAGGTGTCCTGATAAACACGCCCCATCTCTATCCATGCAGGACAAACTGGCTCGCAGCAGGAGGGAAAGGTCGCAGACAGATGGAGGGATCCTGGAAATCAAAGTTCTGACAGAATTTGAAAACAGACCCATCCAGCTGGCTGGCAATGACCGGGACCAGTCCTGTGCTGACAGTGAGGTCGATGCTGCTCTGCCAAGTGAGGATCCAGCAGTGCAACATCCACCAGAGAATCATGCTGTGAGTGATGTGTCCTGTTTCACAGGCCACTGCCATGACTAATTATCTCTCCTTGCTTCCACAGGCACATCTGGGAAGCAGCTGATGGAGTCCATGACCCAGGGCCTCCAATCAAGCCCTGAAGAAATCTCTGAAGAGGAATCTGAGGGCACCCTCCTTGAAGTCCTGTCACAGTGCTCACCCACACCCTCCACTAGCGCAGAGACACACACCTGGACGGGACTTAGCTTTAGTGTAGCCTCAGGGTCACAATCTAGTGAGCACATCGCACTTTCTGATCCACAGCAGGTGGAGGTAAGGACTTCGCAGGTCCCCAGCACTTGGAGGACTGCTGGAGGCCAGAACATTGCTGAGTCCGAGTCAGATGACAAGCCTCTGGACTCTGTCATGGCACAGTTGCTGGAGCTGCAAAGGCAAGCTTTTGGATGCCCGCTGCACTCCTCAGATTGCAAGGCACGATAGAGGAGTCCGTCCGTCTTCAGGCTGAGGAGGGTGCCGGCATTGCAATCACCAAGGTCAACACTGGCAGGATGGCGGCCGCCATGGAGACCTTGGTCCAAGGCGTCACTTCTGCACTGTTGTACAGGCTTAACTCCGTCATTGATACCATTGTTGGCCTCCAACAGTGTGTACGTGAGAGGGGCTCTGGGCAGCTAAATCTCACTGCAGCTACCCCTTCCGCTCACGGAGTCAGCCAGGAGCCTGCGGGCACCCATAGGGAGGAGGACCAGCAGGTGCACACCCTGGGCCCATCCACCTAGGTGACTTTGGGAGTGACAGGCCCATCTGACTCCCCTCTTCCTGTGACCTCTGCGGTTTCAGTTTCACAGGCTGAGGAGGGTGCCACTGTCACACAGCAGGACCCCAAAAGCAGGCTGGGGCCCTCCAAGTCTCAGCCCTCCAGACGACGCCCGCCAAAGTCATCACAGACAGGGCGTCACATTCAGCAGGCTGCCTCCACCTCTGCTATAGATGTCCAGGCAGCACCAAGACGTAGCAGCAGGGTTAGGAAAGTTAGGTAAAAGTAGTTGCACAGCCTGGGCACAGATTTTGATCGATTGTACATACTGTTCACTATTGTAAATAAACTCCGAAGAACATCTCCCTGCTTGTGGCTCCTTGTTCTGATGAGCAGTGCTCTTGTCACTCGGATGTGAATCCTTTCTGCACAAGATAAAGGCAGGTGTGTCAGTCCAGGGCCTCTTCCCTGTGCTTTGTCCAGTCTTCAGACCATGGTGATGGTCCAGCCTCACAATCCCTGGAAACATTACTGATGCCTGCGCCTCAGCAGTGCTGGTCATTGCTGCCAGCATGTAGTGAGCAGACACCACGGAGTTCTCTCATACTCCCTGTGTGCTCTCAGCGCCTTTAAGGTGGGGCTAGCTCCCATCACATCAGCAGTTGCGACCAATGATGCTGTGCACCAGCTCCTGAAGGGCTGAGGTGCTGAAGGCAGACACAGCATCAGATGCATCTAAAGTTTCATGGCTGCATCTCTGAGATGACCCTGATTACAGAGCGCAAGCGGATTGCTCTCAGCCAGACAGGAGTCAGACATTCTCAGAGACTATGTGAAGACCTATGGAGAGTCCTCACTGCATATTGTCATCATCCTCCTGCGATCGAGCGACTATTAGGGCCTCAACTGCATCTCCATGATAGGTGCATTCTCACAGTCAAACGTTCACAACTGCGATGCAAAGATCTACAGGGTCACCTCACTGCATGTCGTCATCATCCTCCGCAAAGCTGCAGATATGTGAGTCTCCCAAGTGCGCCTGCCTCAACTAGCAGGTGCGAGAGCCTCATCCCCATCATCGTCACCACTGAGAACCCCCTCACCCTCATCCCCATCGGCATCCTCCTTATAGGAGGAGATGTGCAGCTCTTCCATCTCCTCCAGCTTCTCACCCCATTACAGGGCCAGGTTGTAAAGGTCGCAGCAGACGCGATGATGTGTGACACCCTCTGCGGATTGTATTGCAAGGTTCCCCCAGACTGGTCCAGGCATTGGAACTGCATCTTCAGCATCCCGATGGTCTGCTCCTCCAACTTCCCAGCTGCTGCATGTGCCTCATTATAGCGTCGCTCTGCTCCTTGGGGACAAGGGCTACCCGCAGAGGCCGCCTCATGGGTGTTATCAGCCACGGCCTCTGTGGTTCGCCTTTGCCCCCAAGGAGCCAACCCTGCAGCCTTTGTGGACCCTGGAAGACTGCAGGGATCTGCAAGTGACTCGGGATGTAGGAGATGTGGACACTCCTTGGAAATCAAGCGCATACCTGCAGGATGTGTCTCCGGTGGTCGCATACCAGCTGCACTTTCAATGAGTGGAAGCCCTTGCAGTTGATGAAGTCCACTGTGTGTAGCGATGGAGATCTGGGCGCCACATGAGCGCAGTCAATCGCATCCTGCACTGCGGGAATCCTGAGATCAGGGCGAATCCAATGGTCCTGGGCGAAATGCACAAAGTTGTGTGCCATGGAGAAGATGGTATCCATGACCTGATGGTTGCATTTGTGGGTGGCAGATTGTGAAATCCCACAGAGGTCACCTTTGGAGCCCTGAAAGGAGCCACTGACATAGAAATTGAGTGCCGTAGTCACTTTCACAGCCACTGGCAGTGGATGCCCTCCATGTACCCTTGTTCACAGTCACTGGCAGTGGATGCCCTCCATGTCCCCTTGGGGCCAAGTTCTGCAGTAAATGGCAGATGTGAGCCACCAGGTCCCTAGACCTGCACAGTTGTTGGTGGCACTGGTTCTCAGTCATCTGCAATAACGGCAGGCAATGTCAATAGACCCTGGGTGTCGCTAGGTGCCGAGTAGCCATGGCTCACTATTGTTCTCAGTCGCCCTCTCCTCTGTCTTCTATGGTCTCTGTAGACCATCAGGCATGCAGCTAGGTGACTAGGATCCATGATCCTGACGTGGTCCTCCTGCAGCATGAAAGAGAGAGAGACAGACATGGTTATCATGGCTGTACCTAGCACCTTTCCTGGCCCTGTGTGACCGCCCCTTAATGCTTCCTGGAGAGTGCTGGTCACCTCACGGATGGCCAGAGATGAGTGCGCTGCATGGCTACCCTGTCAACCTGCGACATGGGGGACACTGGTCCAAATCAGGATGCTGAGATTACAAGGATCTGTGAGCACCTCCAGCAGTGACTGCTTCATGGCCAGCATTGATGAGGAGATTGTACAACGTGTGCAGTCCAACTGCTCCACAGTCCAAAAAAGTGGTGGCAGACTCGAAGACTATGCCGGGGGGTGGGGGTGGCGGTGGGGGGGATAAGGTATGGAGCGCTTGGTGGCCTATTAGTGCCTCTGAAATACTTGGATGGGCGGGCAGGTTAAGAGCCTGACGCCAATCATATCACTGTGATTGCGTCTGATCTGTCTTAGTTGCAGAGGCATGGTCAGTTTATGCAGGCGTCCCTAATGCATGGCCACCCCCTCGCTTACCCTGCCCCCCACCTCGATTGCCTGTGCGTGGGATGCAGCGCCAGGGCAGTACTTGAACACCCATCCTTCTGCAGTCACCTCCGAAGCTGGCCAGCATTTGCCCCAGAAACCCCTCTCGCCTCAGCAGTTGCCTCCAAGGCTGGCCAGCACTTGCCCCCGGACACCCCCCCTCATCAGCAGTTGCCTGTGGGACCAGGCATCAGTTTCCCCCCGGCACCCCTGAGGCCTGTAAACACCAGGTGAGCTCTGGAGAACGCTGCTGCTCACTTACCTCTGTTCCCCCAAAGTGAAGGCCGCCAAGTGCACGTCACCTGCGTGCTGTTGTGAAACACATCAGTGTGCTTTCCCGCCGGCGTGGACGGATGATATGGCGGGGTTTCAAGAGCCTGGCAGGCTGGCCTTTTAATTATATGCTAATGTATTACAATTAGTTCCCCGCTGACCGATTGCGGGAAATGTGACCCGCCGTTGGTGGGCTAGCGGAAGATTGCGATCTGCCTTCACACCGATGTGAAGTGGGTCCTGCCATATTTTCTGCGCACGCCACGTATCATGGCCACCACTAGCGGGCTCGGAAAATTCCTTCCAGTATCTTCCACTGCATAACAGCTTGCTGCATTATGAAAGCTTCGACATCCTTCCTAAAATGTGCCCAAAAATTGGATTCATTCTTCAGCTGGGGCCTAACCAATGTTTTGTAAAGAATTAGTACAACTTCCTTACTTTTGTACAGTGATCGCAAACTGGGGTCTGCAGACTCCAGGGGCTCCTTAGAAAGTTTCCAGCGCGTCCACAAAACAAAGTGAAAATGCTTACTGAGCAGGGCCTGCCTTAGGCTTGGGCGATGTGGGTGGCTGCAAAGGCCACCTTAGTCAGGAGATGCCATGGTCTAGAGTGGGTGAATAAGCCATGGTCAAAGGCAGGCTTGATGTGAGTCAGGAGGCAGGAGCAAATTATGACAGTTGCTGGTGGGCTTGGTGTGAGCCAGGAGATGGGAGCAGAGTGTAGTAGATGGGGGCAGGCTGTGTGTGAGCCAGGAGGTAGGAGTGGAGTGCTGCTGTCACATGTGCAGTGGAGAATGGGCTGGCTGTCATGTCTAGGAGGGGAACGAATCTCAGAGAAGCGCTGAGAAAGGCACGAGGATTGCCAGGTTAAGCAGCAGTTACCAAGACTGATAATGGGTGCCAGTGTGTTCAGCCTTGTTCAAGAGGGGGGAGTTATTTTTTAAACTTTTCAGTAAGACATACTTAAACTCAAAGAAAGGTTGCTAAAATACAACTTTGCCATGTTCCGCCTGGAAGTGAAGAATGATTTACAAGTGTCATTATCAAACATCACACATGGATAAACAGATTCTGCAGTAAAAAACAAGCACACGCATCTCACTGAAAACTAGCAAATAAATACTCGTTTCCTAAAAATCATTATTAAAACGTTCTTTATTTCCAGCATTTTTATATTGTGTTATTTAGTATTATAATTTAGATGGCAGGTCCGTGATTACTAATTCATTTGAAAAGGAGTCCTTCAAAAAGCTTGAGAACCATTGTTGTAGGCCTGCACTTATCCCAAAGATCCCACATGCCCAACGCCTTCTCAACTTGTCCTACCACTCTTGAAGATTTGTGTATATACACCCTCAGATCTCTCTGTTACTGCACCCCCTTTAAAATTGTACCATTTAGTTCATATTGCCTCTCCTCATTCTTCCGACCGAAATGAAACACTTTACATTTCTCTGTGTTAAATTGCATATGTGATATGTCTGCCAATTTCACCAGCATTTAGGTCTTCCTGAAATCTTTCAGATCTTGTGCAAACTTTGAAATGCTGGACTGTAAACCCAAGTGCAGGTCATTAACAAAAATCAAAAAGAGCAATAATCCTAATACTGACCCCTGGGGGACACCACTGTATACTTCCCTCTAGTTTGAAAAACAACTGTTCACCACTACTCTTTGCTGTGGGCAGAATTTTCTATGCCTGCTGGAGTTGGCGGGTCATGGCGGGTGTTAGTCCAGTGAAGACATGGCCTTGAAAGCCAAGAAGTGTTCAGTGATCCATCACTGGAATGCCTTTCGGAGGCCCGCCATGATGTCCTCCATCTGCCACTCTGGCCGTAGGAGGTCCAGTAACCTCACCACTCCATCTTGGGAGGCGGTGGCAGTGGTGCTTAGTACTAACGCTGCACACAAGAGGTTGGCCATCCAGTACAGAAAAAGGATGAATGATCTCGTCCGTGCCACCAGCGTAAGGCAACCATCTCATCATTCTAAACTCACACACTCAAGCCTATCACAAATTCACTGGCATCTCACTCACTGCCAGTGATGGATCACTGAACACTTCTTGGCTTTCAAGGCCATGTCTTCACTGGAGCAGTCCTGGGCTGCAAGCATTGAGAACTGTGTGCACGGCTGCAGTTTAGATACCGACCTGGAGTGAGGAAACGCTATGGTAGGCAATTCAGAGGCCACCTGCCAGCGAGACAGTGTGTTTCCTGTGGCTGCGTAATTAATGAGATGGGATTGGGATGATGCTGTGTGAAAAGCCGCCATTGCGGCTGGTGGGTAAAATGTCCTTTTTCCCAGCCACTACTGCACTTAATGCAAACCTGGGATGATTCCACCCTTTGTCTCTTAGCCAATTTCATATCCATATAACTACTGTCCCTTTAATCCCATGGGCTTCAATAATCAATGCTTCTATAAGATTTATCTTATCTTTACATGTGTCTTATTTCGTCACTGTTATAAGATGTTGAAATTCAGCCCATTAAATAATAATTAACACTGGAAAAGTGATTGTGTTTTGCTGCTGAAACCCTCGTTCATGTCTTCGTTGCCTCCAGATTTGACTCTTGAATGCACTTGACTATCCTGGCTGTCTTCCCACAGTTTGCCCTCCATTAACTTGAGGTCATACAAAACTCTGCTGCCTGTATCTTAACTCACATCAGATCCAGTTCACCCATCAACTGTGTTCTGTGTCTACACTGTCTCTCAGTTAAGCGATGCCTTGGTTTTAAAATTCTCACTCTGGCTTTCAAATTCCTACATGGCCTTGCCCTTTCCCATCTCTGTAACTTCTCCAGCCCCACAACCCCCTGAGGTATCTGCACTCTTATAATTGTGGCCGGTTGAACATTCCCAATTTTAATCGCTCCACCATTGGTGACCTTGCCTTCAGTTGCCAAAGCCCTAAGCTCTGGAATTCCCTACCTAAGCCTGTCTACCTTATTTTCCTCCTTTAGAGCAGCTCATAAAGCCTACCTCTTTGACTGAGCTTTTGGTCATCTGCCCTAATATTGCCTATGTGATTCACTGTCTTTTTTGTCTTATGATGTTCCTGTGAAGCACTTTGAGAAGTTTTATTGTATTGTCATTCTTGTTGTTGTGGTCATTGTCATCTGTTCATCCTATTGAGTTACATCACACATTCAAGCAATGCCTTGAGCTACTCTATCTCTACATTAAAGTGACTTTTGCGTTGGGCCGAAAAATAATGGTGTGTTCAAGATCCACACCAATATCAATATGCAAATTGGCTAGCATGTTCAGTCGGTGAAGATATATGCTGTGGAACTCCAGAACCTGCTGGTCAATTTACGCCACTTCACCATTTGCTATGAACAAGTGACCTCTTTCCCTTAGCCTCACCATTATGTTTACGAACTTGCTGGGTTTGCACATTGGTTGCCCATTAAACTCACCACAATAAGCTAGGGTTCATAATTGAGGCTAATAATTAACTTAATTAATGTAATGATGTGATCATTGTTAATGGAATGCCCAAAAGGGAACAATTTAAGCTGTTGAGTATCATTCCTACTTGTGGTAAATTGTTATAGATTTTAAGAAATTCAGACTTCTACATTTTTCCTTTCTGTATTTTCTCTCTCCCAATTCAACCTTTCTTTCCCTCTCCTTCTTGCTCTTTCTATATGTGATTTGACTCTAATTCACCCTCTTTCCCAGCCTTCCCTTTGTTTCTTTCTCAATTCTAGAACCTCATTGTTTACAGTTGTACACTATTTGTCCTGTTGCCCACTAAGGTCTCAGATGTCCCTTTGCCCTCGTTAATAGGTTTGGACTTCCAACAAAGGCAAATTATATTTAAGCTAAAGGATGCAGAGAAAAGTCTAACAATAACATTCGGCCAACACTGAGTAATTTAATCTACTTTAGAACTCATGAACTAATCCACACAAAAGGCTCACAAAAAAGGAATATTCTGTTGTATCCCATATATAGGAAGGAATCTTGTGGAGGCAACAGGGATCTTGGCCACCAGTCTATATGTACACACACACAAGCACATGAGAATGGGATAGGAAAGAGAAGAGTTTTACAACTAGGAGTAACTTAGAACAAAAAACCCCCCAAAAATAGGAATATTAATTCACATGAATTAGAGTCCAGAATGTCAGAGTCCAGTGAGGGTTCCTTAGTGTAGGAGGTAAAGTTCAGTCAGGTTCTGCTAGCTGAAAGCAAGGTTTGCTGAATTCCTTCAGAGTTGGTGGTGACATAGCAAGATGAGGCTGGTATACAGAAACTTGGTCCACACTACAGGCAATGGCAGGAATCTTCCAATGAACCAGGCTGCAAGGAGGTTGAGACATGAGACAGGCTTTGTTGTCAGCCTGGAGTCCAGCGTTGATAGGCTGGATGTTTAACAGCAGACTGCCCTGGGAATCCAGGTATGTAATATTAAAACTTTCCAAAGGCCAGAAGATTTTAGGTCATGTTATGTTGCCTATTGATGAGTCAGTTTCATGTTAACAATCAGTTTTTATGGCCGGAAAGTGAAAGGAAAGTAAGTAGTCATGAAAGAGAAGGAGCAGTTGGAAATTCTCAGGATGTTTTTCATCATGTGACAGATTTGGAAGAAGCCTTAACCACTCTGCAGGAAGAAGTGCTGTTCCAATAAATAAAGTTGTCTTAAAAGCCTTTGGAATTCCACTGTCGAGTGGATGCTGTGGTAACTTTGCTGGATTGCTTATTTAAATCTAAAATCTATTTTAGACTGTTGCCTTAAAATGGGTATGTAGTTGGGAGCCATTTTAAATAAGAATTTTGGGAAGAGTTAAGACTAAATAACCGGGTAACTGTAATCATGTGTGTGTTTATTGTTTTATTCTTTTTTCTTTTGTTGACAAAAGTTTTAATTTAATTTAAAAACCTCTAAAGGTGTTAATGGACTCAATTCTTATGAATTCAGTGCACGAGTCTTCTCGTAATAAACACAAATTGTAAAACTATTGTGATAGCCCAAATTTTCCTTGTGGATTTGATCCACCTGGCACATATCACCTGTCATGTCATAACACCCCCCACAAGAGGAAACATCCTCCCGGTGTCCCCTCAGGATCTTATATGTTTCAATCAGATCACCTCTCATTCTTCTGAACTCTAATGGGTATAGACTGAACCTGTTCAACCTTTCTTCGTAAGACAACCCCTTCATTCCAAGAGTGAGTCCAGTGAACCATCTCTGAACTGCTTCTAAAACAAATATATGATTTTTAAAATAAGCAGACTGAAACTGCACTCAGTAGTCCAGGTATGGCCTCAGCAAGGTACTCTGCAGCTGCAGTAAAACTTCCCTACTTGTATATCCTATTCCTCATGCAAATGGAATGTTGGCATCTATTGCCTTCCTAATCACTTGCTGTACCTGCATAAGAACTTTATGTGATTCATGTACCAGGACATCTAGATCCTTCTGTATGGCATGCCTTCCTGAACTCTTCATTGAACCAGGGTTGATCCACTGGCTTGATGGTAATGGTAGTGTGGGGGATATGCCGGGCCATGAGGTTAAGGATTGTGTTCATGTAAAATTCTGCCGCTGCTGATGGCCCATAGACCACTAGCTGATTTCAAACAGATCTAGCAACTCAAGACTGGGCATCCATGAGGCGCTGTAGGCCATCAGCAGCAGCAGAAGTGTACTCAAACACAATCTGTAATCTCATGGCCCGGCATATCCCCCACTTTACCATTACCATCAAGCCAGTGGATCAACCCTGGTTCAATAAAGACTGCAGGAGGGCATGCCAGGAACAGCACCAGGCATACCTAAAAATGAGGTGTCAGCCTGGTAAAGCTACAACACAGGACTACTTGCATATCAAACAGCTTAAGTAGCAAGTGATAGACAGAGCTAAGTGATCCCACAACCAACAGATCAGACCTAAGCTCTGCAGTCCTGCCACATCCAGTCGTGAATGGTAGTTGACAATTAAACAATTCACTGGAGGAGGAAGATCCACAAATATCCCTATCCACAATGATGTAGGAGCCCAGCACATAAGTGCAAAAGATAAGGCTGAAGTATTCACAACAATCTTCAGCCAGAAGTGCCGAGTCAATGATCCATCTCAGCCTCCTCCGGAGGTACCTAGCATTACAGATGCCAGTCTTTTGATACACTCCACATGATATCAAGAAATGGCTGAAGGCACTAGATACTGCAAAGGCTATGGGTCCTGACAATATTTTGGCAATAGTACTAAAGGCTTGTGCTCCAGAATTTGCCACTCCCCTAGCCAAGCTGTTCCAGTACAGCTACAACACTGGCATCTACCCGGCTATGTGGAAAATTGCCCAGATAAGTACTGTACACAAAAAGCTGGACAAATCCAATCCAGCCAATTACTGCCCCATCAATCTACTCTCGATCATCAGTAAAATAATGGCCCTTTCACCAACACTACAATCAAGTGGCACTTACTTAGCAATAACTTGCTCACTGACACCCAGTTTGGGTTCCATCAGGGCCAATCAGTTCCTGACCTCATTACCGCCTTGGTTCAAACGGGGCCAAAAAAGCTGAACTCCCGAGGTAAGATGAAAGTGACTACCCTTGATATCAAGGCAGCATTTGACCAAGTGTGGCATCAAAGAGCCCCAGCAAAACTGGAGTCAATGGGAATCAAGGGGAAAACTCTCCACTGGTTGGAGTCATATCTAGCACAAAGGGAGACAGATGGCTGTTGTTGTTGGAGGTCAGTCATCTGAGCTCCAGGACATCACTGCAGGAGTTCCTCAGGGTAGTGTCCTTCACCCAACCATCTTCAGCTGCTTCATCAATGACTTTCCTTCCATCATAAGGAGAGAAGTGGGGATGTTCGCTGATGATTGCACAATGTTCAGCATCATTCATAACTCTCAGACACTGAAGCAGTCCATGTCCAAATGCAGCGAGACCTGGACAGTATCCAGGCTTGGGCTGACAAGTGACAAGTAACATTTATGCTACACAAGTGTCAGGTAATGACCATCTTAAACAAGAGAGAACTCTACCATCACCCCTTGATGTTCAATTGTATTACCATCACTGAATCCCCCACTATAACATCCTAGGGGTTATCATTGACCAGAAACTGAACGGGACTAGCCATATAAATACAGTGGCTACAAGAGCAGGTTAGAGGCTAGGAATTGTGCGACGAGTAACTCACCTCCTGACTCCCCAAAGCCTGTCCACCATCTATAAGGCACAAGTCAGGAGTGTGATGTAATACTCCCCACTTGCCTGGATGAGTGCAGCTCCCACAACACTGAAGAAGCTGGACACCATCCAGGACAAAGCAGTCGGCTTGATTGGCACCACATCCACAAACATTCACTCCCTCCACGCCGACACACAGTAGCAGCAGTGTGTACCATCTACAAGATGCACTGCAGGAATTCACCAAGGCTCCTTCGACAGCGCCTTCCAAACCCATGACCACTACCACCTAGAAGGACAAGGGCAGCAGGTAGATGGGAACACCACCACATGGAAGTTCCCCTCCAAGTCACTCACCATCCTGGCTTGGAAATATTTCACCGTTCCTTCACTCTCACTGGGTCAAAATCCTGAAACTCCTTCCTAACAGCACTGTGGGTGTACCTACACCACATGGATTGCAGCGGTTCAAGGAGGCAGCTCACCGCCACCTTCTCAAGGGCAACTAGGGATGGGCAATAAATGTTGGCCCAGCCAATGAAGTCCACATCCCGTGAATGAATAAAAAAAAGAGTTCTGCAATGTCTCTCCATTTAAATGGTATACTACTTTTCTATGCTTCCTGCCAAAGTGAACAAGTTCACGTTTACTCACGTTATACTCCATCTGCCAAATTTTTGCCCACTAACTGAACCTGTCTTTATCCCTTTGCAGACTCTTTACCTCCTCTTGACAACTTACTTTCCTACTTATCTTGGTGTCGTCAGCAAATTTAGCTACCATACATTCAGTCCCACTATCCAGGTCACTGATATAGATTGTAAATAGTTGAGGTCCCAGCACTGACCCCTGTGGCACTCGATTAGTTACAACTTGCCAATCTGAAAAATATCCATTGATCCCTACTCTCTGCTTCCTGTTAGCCAACCAATCCTTCATCCATGCTAATATGTTGCCCCCTACACCATGTGCTCTTATCTTGTGTAGTAACCTTTGATATACTACCTTATCAAATGTGGTTTGGAAATCCAAGTACACTACATTTACTGGTTCCCCTCTACCCACCTTGAAAGTTTCTTTGTTAAAGAACTCTAACAGATTATTTAAATGTGATTTCCCATACACAAAGCCATATTGGCTCTGCTGATCAAATTGTGATAATCTATGTATCCTGCTATAACTTCCTTAGGAATGGATTCTAGCACTTTCCCTATGACAGATGTTAGGCTCATTGGCCTATAGTTTCCTGCTTTTCATCTTAAATAAAGATGTTACATTAGGTATTTTCTAATCTGCTTGAACCTTTCCAGAATTTAAGGAATTTTGTAAGATTATAACCAATACATCTGCTATTTGTACTGCCACTTCTGTTAAGGCCCTAGAATGCAGGGCATTCAGTCCTGGGGACTTGTCAGCCTTTAGATCTAATAGTTTTCCTAGCACCCTTTCCCTGGTGATGGTGATTGTTTTAAGTTCATCCCTCCCTATCACTTCTTGATTTTCAAGAATCTTTGGTAAGTTTTCTAAGTGCTCTACCGTGAAGACGGACACAAAATACCTGTTCAATGCCTTCGTCATTTTCTTTGTTTTCCATTACCCCTGTTTAGAAAAAAAACAAAAGAAAATTAAAACTGTTACACTTCCAGTTTTTCCAATTCTGAGGAAAGATCATTGACCTGAAATGTTTACCATGTTTCTCTCTCCACTGATGCTGCTTGACCTGCTGAGTATTCCCTGCATTTTCTGTTTTTATATCAATAACGCAACGGGCACTTGAAATAATTTTGCATAAGAATGACTGATTGGTGGATCACAATCCCTTAACAAGGTAAAGAACTGCTGTGGGGAAGTTAATGAAATTCATAGTCAAGGACATAGCGAAACTTGAGCTGATCAGAAAGATCCAACATGGGTTTGTAAAGGATAACTCGTGTCTAACAAACCTAATTGAATTTTTTGAGGAAGTAACTGAAGTAGTAGACAGAGATGTAGTTTAACAGATGCCATCTGGCAGTTAATATAAAGTTCCATATAAGCGACCATTAGTTAAAATTAAAGCTGATGGGATTGAAGGCAAATTAATGCCCTGGTTAGGAGATTAGTTAGGTGGTGAAAGACAGTGAGTAGGGAGAATGGGCATTACTCAAATTGGAAGGAAGGAAGGAGGCCTTAACTTGTCACCATCTTTATCAATACCTTAGATAACATAATAGGGAGCCACATATCCAAATTTGCTGATGACACCACAAGTTGGTGATATTGTGAGTAATGTAAATGGGAGCATGAAATTACAAAGATACTTTGATGGACTGAGTGAATGGACAAAGCTGTGGCAAATGGATTCTAACAAATGTTTGAGGTAATCCATTGTATTTTTCAGATATGGAACTTCAAAGTGATTTTGGGCTCCATGTGCACAGATCACCAAAATGTAGTGGTCAGGTACAAAAAAATAGTCAAAATGGTTAAAAAAATATTGGTCTTTATACTTCAGGGACTTGAAAATAAACAAAAACAGAAAATGCTGGAAAAACTCAGCAGGTCTAACAGCATCTGTGGAGAGGAAAACAGAATTAACGTTTTGAGTCTGCATGACTTCTTTGGAGCTAAAGAGAAGTAAAACTGTGATGAAATTTATACTATTTAAGGGGGCTGGACCAGGAAGCTGGAAAGAAGGCCAGCGATAGGTGAGGGCAAAGGAGAGATTGACAAAGTTGCCATGAACAAAAGGACAAAGGAAGTGTTAATGGTAGTGGTAAGGGCTAAAGGAGGTGCTGATGGTGGCATTAAGGTCAGAAAGCAGAATTTGAGAATAGCAGGACAAGGGTAAGCACTTTGAAAAGAACAACATGAACAAATGACTATATAAGGGGGCTGGACCAGGTGAAGCTGGAAAGAAGGCCACCCTTGTGGGGGTGGGGTGGGGTGGGGGAAGGGACAGTGGTTGTATTGGGAAATCACTTTAGTTTCTTTGAGGCTCAAGGCTTTGTTGAGAGAGATGATCTGACTATCAGATCCTTGAAACATTTGAGAAAAGATGATTTATGTGTTGTAGCAGAGCACATCGGGATCAACTAAGATCAGGAACTAAGAGAGATGGGATTCTTGAAGAATTGGCTAGGTTCCTGGAGCCCGGGGAATGAAGAGCACCGGTTCCATTAATGATCAAATGCAACTGGCCAGAATTGAAAAAGAAATAGAACTAAGAAGGATTGGCTTAGAGAGGGAGTAATTAGAAAAAGATGAGAAAAGAGGTAGGGAAAGAGGCAAGAAATAAAGAGAGAGAGATGAAAAAATTCAAAATGCAGCATGAGTTTTGATTATGTAAACTTGAATTCATGAGGAGAAGTGAGGATGACTCAGAGAGAACTTCTCCTAATTTTGATAAAAGCAAAAAACTGAGGATGCTGGAAATCTAAGACAAAAACAAAAATGCCTGGAAAAACTCAGCAGGTCTGAAAGCATCTGCGGAGAGGAATACAGTTAA
The DNA here is from genome assembly GCF_017639515.1 of Carcharodon carcharias. Taxonomy (NCBI): domain Eukaryota; kingdom Metazoa; phylum Chordata; class Chondrichthyes; order Lamniformes; family Lamnidae; genus Carcharodon; species Carcharodon carcharias. The sequence continues at coordinate 56,840,657 of NC_054477.1, read as the reverse complement.
CTTTTCGAGTCCATATGATGCTTCTGTTGAAGAGTCATACAGGCTTGAAAAGTTAACTGTGTTCCTCTCCGCAGATGCTTTCAGACCTGCTGAGTTTTTCCAGTTATTTTTGTTTTTGTTTTCTCTTAATTTTGATTTGGTGGAGAATATTTACTTTGTGTCCTTTGAGAAAATTGCCAAGAATCTGAATTGGCTGAAGACCAGTGGGCTATGCTCCTACACAGGGTGGAATCATCCCAGATTTGCACTAAGTGCGGTAGTGGGTGGGTAAAATGATGTTCTATCTGCCGGCTGCAATGGCGGCTTTTCACATCATATCTTCCCAATCCCAATGCATTGATTATGCATTCCCGGGAAACATGCCATTTTGATGGTGGACAGGCTCCGATTTGCCTGCCACGCCATCATCTCATGCTCCATTATGCCAGGCACCACATTTAAAGTGCAGCTGCGCTCAGTGCTTCCAGCCCAGGACTGCAGCAAAGAAGACATAGCCCCGAAAGGCAAGAAGACTGCAGCCCTCGAGTGCTGCCTGGATGCCGTGAAGGCCGTTGTGATGTCCTCTACTCCCAGTCTGGCTGCAGGAGGGGCAGCAACATCATCACTGCTGCATGGTAGGAGATGGCAGTGGTGATCAATGCCAATGTTGCACAGAAGAGGTTGGCCATCCGATGCAGAATCTCATCCGTGCAGCCAGGGTATGGCAACCATCTCATCATTCTAAACTCACACACTTAAGCCTATCACACATTCACTGGCATCTCACTCACTGCCAGCTCAAGGGACACCATCACGCATTCTCACACACATACACTTACATGTCCATCTGGCCTCATCTCCTCTGGAGACTGTCTCCTCAGCCCTCACCATCTTGAGGCCACTTGCACAGACCTACATTTGCCAACCCCCACCCACTGCACCACACACCCCCACCCCACCCCAACCACATGCCCTGGGATACCCTCCTTCCCCAGTATGGACCTCATCCTGCAGCCTCTTCCCTTGTCTGAGGCCACTTCTCCCCCTTCCCCAAGCAAGACCTAGCCCTGCAATCATTGAAGGGCAGATGATCCAGTCCAGGGGTGGGTGGGCGGGGGGGGGGTTTGGTGAGGGGTGGTGCTGAGTCAGGAGGGCTGGCCTTATAAAGATATGCTGATGTATTACAATGAGGTTCCTGACGTGCGATGGTGGAGAATGCAGCCCGCTATTGGTGGGTTGAGCGGACGATTGCAAGCTGGCTTCACGACATCAGGAGACCGATTTTTGATCTTCTCGTCATATTGTCCGCTCACACCATGGAATACTCCTGTCGCTGGCTGGCATGGAAAATCCCGGCCATAGTATTTTGATAAGGAAAGCTTTGGAGGTGCGCTCATTGCATTTGGCAGAGCACGTGATTACGAGGAAGTAAAGATCGCTGTTCTCAAAATCTTCTGTGTTGTCGCAAAAGACCTATAGGCAGAAGTTTAGAAATTGTGAGAAAGATAATGGGCCAGATCTATGTAGAATTTGCCAGGGGAAAGGAAACAGCATTCAATAGGTGGTGGAGGCTGATGAAGGCGGAACAGAACTTCAATAACATAAGGGAGATGATGTTGATGGAAGAATTCCAAAATAGTGCCCCTTTGGTGTTAGGTTTCACATCAAAGACCACAAAGTTCGTAAAATAAGGGAAGCTTTGGTAACAGCAGACGATTGTGAGTTAACTCATAAAATGATTACTAACAGGCCTCACTTTGGAACCTTCTAGATAAACTTGAACAAGAAGATAGCCGATGATGAGAATGAGTCAGTCCATGCTGAGAAAGGTGGAAAAGGTAAGGCCCGGGCCTTTTTCGAGTTAGTGGAAATGAAGGTTCGGAGGACCAGCAAGGGGACCGATATACTACCTTTGTCATAAGAAAAGGCACGTGAAGTATTAATGCTGCAAGTTAAAACCAAGCCTGTTGTATTTATCCAGTCAAGCGGTGTTCCCCAGGTGAGAATTCTGTTTTTGTGGTTTTATCTCGGGATTTGTTCGCTTCTTACATTGAAAACACATTTATTTATGCAGTAACTTCTATGTTCTATTACGGTGTCGATTTGCTTGCGAACTGGTTGCACACTTGTCTGTCGGCAGGTGAGTCGATTACAATATACTGCAGACGCAGAGACCAATATGAAATGAAGCACATGCCATTTACCTACACAGGCAACAGAGCGAGAACATAATGTGCGCTTCTCCAACCAGACCCTATTCTAGACTAACATTAACATGATAGCCTGCACTACACAGCTATTGGGTCTTACAGTCACATGGTCAATCTGCTCACATTCTCTTAAAGGTGTATTACACCTCCGATTACCACACTATCTATATACAAAGGTTAACCAAGATCAAGACCTAGTTGGAGTTGCTCTCTAAGATGTTTCTCAATTATCTCTCTGTGAGTGAAGTCACTGTGACATAGCTCCTTATGTACATGCTCAGTAGCTATTATTAGAATTAACCCTTTACTGTCTGAGCTTTGGCCATTTTCCATAAAATCTCCTTATGTGTCTCAATACTGAATTTTGTTTAACGGCTTTCCTGTGAAGCACCTTGGGATGTTTTACCATATTAAAGGCCTTATATAAGTACAAGTTGGGAGTGGTGGGGGAGTTTACGACGAGGGGACATAACCTTAAAATCAGAGCTAGGCCATTCAGAAGAGAAGTTCTTCTGCAACCTTTGCGCTTCTTCATCCGAAGGGTGCTACAAGTATGAAATCCTCTTCCACAACAGAAGATGATAGCTTAATTCATAATCTTAAATTGTCAGATTTTGCTAACCTAAGGGTATTAAAGAATATGAAGCCTAGGTAGTGGATGAAGTTAAGACACATATCAGCCATTGTCTCCTTGAATGGTGGCCGGGCTGAATGGCCATATTGCTGTTTATATGTTGCTATGCCAAGGTCTGGTCACTGCGTTAAGTTGCTTTCCATGTTTATTTCCATGAACTATTTTAGTACTGGAAAAAGTAGGACCACTCTGTTAATTCCAAAGCACAAAACTAGTGCTCCTAAAATAAACATTGTGTGCACAGGACTAGGGCCTATATATTTTACTGCAGGGTGAGCTGCCTTCTTGAACTGTAGACCATACCGCTGCAGTGCCTACTAAGACTGCAGTATTACGGGTGTGACGTGTAAACATATTTCTGACTAGGAGGGTGCTGCCCCTCATATTGGGCAAGGCAGCTGCACAAGTGACGGCATAAGCGAAGAATAATTTCCATAAATTAAGGTCTTGTGCTTTTGCAGCCCCTCTTTTGGATTTGGAATCATCCCAGTGTTTTGCTCGCCATGTGCTAAACTTGCCTAACATATTATGGCACTAACGGGCAGGAAGTCACCCATAGCCTATCTGAAAATGGAGCCGGGTGGAACAGGAGTGGTCCTCCTGAGCCCATATTAAAAGAATACAGCTGCTTATCCCCACCTCTTGCTTACTATTGACTGCTCCTCTTCCTTCTCCCCCCAACCCTGAGACCACTGGTCCCTTCATTCAATCCCTTCCTCAGCCCACCCCAACACGCCTGGTTTCACCCTTGCCTCATCTACATGAGGGCTGCTGCTAGCCTCATAGCTCCCTGATCTTCAACAACACTTTGCTGGATGAGCTGCCTCTTATACGCTGCAGCTTTTCTACTTCTAAGACTCAATATTGGGGTTGTCCCGAGTCTCACCATTCAGGCGCAGGGACTGTAGCCCAAGGCTCCTTCTTGCCCAAAAATGGGCATGCTTGAATTTCTACCCACTAACTTTTCAGGCCAATTTTACACCTCACTGTGGGGAATGCTTGCAGAAGTTGCAAAACCTTCTGCCTTCCACTGTTTTCCCACCATATCATATCAGGAAATTCCAAATAGTCTTGTTGGATGTGCAGCCTCCATCACCCCAAACATGGTCATTGGTATTGGAGAGGGGTGTGACAGGTTTAAGTTCAACTTTGGCCCTTGGGAATGGACCCTGGCAGCCTGCGAAAGTCCACCACAATTGCTGCCTCATGCGACAGGATAGGACAACATTTGAAAGGTGTCTCCTAATGATATGGATGCCCCAGCAGGGCGACTTAACTTAAAGAGATATATGGAAACCGCGACCTTTGTGAGTATCAGTACAGAGTTTGATTTAAAGTCAAAGATTTGTTTTTAATATGAATACAGAATTTTCCTAGGAGGCTATGGGAGGTTTTAATCCTAACTTTCATCCTTTTGGCACATTTCTTTTTCTCTTTAATTGCAAGCATAGTCCCACTTGAGAGAAAATGGCCATTAATGAAGAAAACAATACTGTCACCTCCAATTTGAGTTTGATGTTATTCGTGTGGAAATGTACTGTGGTAAAGCAGAGTGCTACGTACCTTTAAGAGAATGTAGTTAATTGACCATGTGACTGTATTGACCAATTGCTACACAGCGTGGGCTACTTGGGTAACAGGAAGCCTAGAGCTGGAGTTGATTGTAGAAGCACACCTGGTGTTAGTGCTCTGTTCTTAGTTCCAATAAACCACCAGTGATTGTTCAGTTAATCAATCTCTCTGCCTATATTGTTTCAAACACCAACTAATGTGTTAATATCAAAGGCACAGCTAGCGTTCACTGGACAAAGTGAACCTGATAACCAAAAACATAAAACGTACGTTCTCATTGGCAGCTTTGACACAAAGTAAGGGTAATGGAGAATATTAATATGTGAGCCGACCACAAACATAATTATTCTTTACATCAAAAAAGAAACCTGTAGCATAAAGGTCCTTTGAACATCTTTTAATCTAGTGCCAAGTGGTCTGCTCCTTCGAAGCTGCATTTATTTAAGAAAATTAAAGCCGAACGACAGAATGAAGATAACTTTGTGGTAATTAGTAGTTTATGTTTCTAAAAAAAATTATGCTCTGCACTTTGAAGTGAACTATTATGAGGGTAAGATTAAAACCTTCTCAGATAAAGCACTATTAAAAAAATGAATGCTAGCTTTTCTTCAAGACGCTGATTTTCTAGATTGGGGTTGGTGGGTCATTCAGGGGTGTGGTTGATGTATTCCCCTCTTTGCCCATCTGGAGGCAATGTGAATGCTGCAAGATGAGTCCTTTAAGGCATTTGCTCTCTCAGATTACCTTGCGACTTGCAAAGCTACTGTGAATGTCAGTCAAGGCTGTGATTCAGCTTTTAGTTATGGTCTAACACTGCTGTACATTGGTATAGTTAAATGCAAATCAGAACATTTCCTCTGATGGTAAACAAAAAAACAAATGCAGTTCACTTGCAAGCAAATCTTAGGCTAGAAATCTGTTCACATTTTATGGGTGATGGGCTGGTGCACAATGTGTCACTTGCCCACACCTGTTGCCACAGAGGTAAGCAGCATGAAAGTTTTGTGTTGTCTCCTCATTTAAATGATTACAGTGTGACCTGCATGCGGAAAAGAGGGCCTCAGAGTGTCTGCAAGGCCAGCACGCATTCCAACTAATCTCCAACATTTAAAAGAAGCCTGTCCCTTTTAAGGGGATGCTACACTGCATGACAGGGGGTTTTTGCTAATTGATGCTGGTGCAAATCTGATCAAGGAATATGGGGAACCAGGTCAGGGAGAAGGCTCCCACATTCACAGATGTGGTGTTTTGGGACCCAGGTGAACAGAGGAAGAGAGGCCATATCTTGATGCAGATGTGAGGAGGCCGGCAAGGTAGACCCTCTAAAGGGAATGGGAGCAGGTGGCCAATTGGAGGTCAATGCCTAGAGTCTGGCCCTGAGGATCTGGTAGCAGTGCCTAAAGAAATCTAATGACTTCACATACATGGTCAAATCAGTGAATGTATCTTCGTTTTACAGCTGTCATTCAGAAAGCTTACCAGCCTGTCATGGTCTCAGTGCATCAAACCCATCATTCATATCACGGTATTCACTAGCACTCAGGACTTGTGTCTAACGTTCACATACTCCACCTCACCCATGCACATATGCCAATGCTGCCAGCCTCACACCCACCTCTTGCTATCTCCAAGTATCTTCAGCTATCAGCTATGGCAGATACATCACCCAAATACAGAACTGGATTTTGCACTTCTCTGCTGGCATGGGGCTTGGGGGAGGTGGGGCAAAGGGGGCCGGGCGGTATGGGGGCAGCACGTAAGATCCAGTGGGTGGTCTTCCCATCGCCTACCTGCCAACACCCAGTCTGATTGAAATCATCCTGCGGGGGATGGCGGAGGTGCCGGCAGCCCACCTATCCTTGGGCCCATTTGAGGCCCTTAAGTGACCAATTAAGAGACTCATCCCATCACCGCCAGTATTTTACCTGGGGTGGGGGGAAGCCCATGCCATGCAGGATGGTGATGGGCAAGGGGAGGGGTGGAGGGAGAACCTCCTTGGGCCCATTGCAGGCAATCCTCCCCCCAAGGTCATTCCCCACTATAACCTTCTCCTCTGGCCTCTTGAAGCCTGCCTATCACCTGCCTATCTCCCTCATGTCGCCCTTGCTGAGACCCCTGACGCCTGACTTACCTGGGGCCCTCAGCATGGTGGGAATGTCAGTCATCCCAGCTGTCGCCCCACTCCCAGTTGGTGCTGCTGGGAATACAAAGCTGCTGACTATTCGATTGCTCCCAGCGTTAAGTTGCTATAGGCAGTCGTCGGGATCGTGGGTGGGACCCCCTCCCTGACTTCTTAGCTGGTGTTGGGAGGGAGGGCAGGGACTACTGGGCACTGTAAAGTCCAGCCCAGTGCTACCCAATCAGTGACATTCTGCCTTGCAGGACAAGGTCACCCTTAACTGCCAGGAACAACAGAGAACAAGTGGTGGGCTGGCCTGACTCTGTCCATTGAGCCTGATGGAGGAGCTGGTGCTATGAATCCTGGGACCAGCTGTGGTGGAACTTTTGGCATCTTTTTAAAAATTTGTTTATGGGATGTGGGCATCGCTGGCTAGGTCATCTGGTGTCTCCAAGGCCATCAAGGATAATGCTGAGTTACTGTTTTATGCCCCTGCATTATCTGGCATGAAGTGAAATTTGCAGATGGTAAGCCTATGGAATACCTGCTTACCTCCTCAACCCCACCCACTTCACCCCAACTAACCCTTTGTGCTTTCAGTTGTTCAGATCTTCTACTTGGCCCAGCCACAGCAGAAGGAAGAGGGACAATAATTGCACACTAGTAATGTGGAAGAAGTACTGTCACTTGATCTGACAGTTGCAGTCACAGTAAACTGGCACAGTGCATACCTTTGAGGATAGTATAGAGGTGGGATCTGCATACCGTGAGCTGAATTTTATGGCTACAATAGTGACCCTGTCTACTGGCCGGAAAGCCAGGAGCAACCCCATCGCAGCCATTTTCGGAAATCCCGATGGAATTCAATGTTAATCAGGCAGTTAACTAGCTACCTTCAGGCTTCCATGTCTTTAATTGTTAACCAATCAGAAGGCTGACAGCTGTTCAGTCCCATGATGCCACTGCAGCAGTCCTGGTGCAGCCACCATGGAGGTGGCCCCAGAGTGCAGTTTAGTTGTCCCACCAAATTAGACAGGGCCCGGTGAGGGGATGGTCTGTTGTTAGGATAATGGAGGTCGTTCAGCGAGGTGGCCCTTGCCGTTGGGCCCTCTGTGAGCCACAGGATACCCAATCAGGAGGGCATTCCCTAAATCTCTAGGAAGCTTGCCAGCTTTTACTGTGTAGCCACCCAACTTGGCGTTTGCCCACTGCTGCCATTTTTGGCCTTCTCCACCCCTGACTTAACTGGGGAGATTGGGGAAGGCTGCGGGCTGCAGGCACACTACCCTCCCTCCTGATTCTACAGCCCCTCCCACCCCATAACCCTCTCCTGTGAGAGAATAAAATTCTGACCAGTGTGTCTGTGGATACCAATGGGCTGCAGTCAGGCCGAGGGGAAAGCATAGTTTTGTCGGCTGATCAAAGGGCAGGTTTGCACATCAGTTCTGCTCCAGGTAACTCACTTGAGGCCTTCAATGAGGCAGCATACACAACAACGCTGATCAGCATGAGCACCAAGATGCTTCGTGTATTTGAGGCCTACCAGACCAGCTGCTGTCACTGTCAAGGAGCATAAAGGAGTTCCACTCCAGCAGGACAGAGGGCATTGCGCAGGACTTGAGACCCATCCTTTCACTCGTGGGTGTGGTGGGCAGCTCCACGATAGCATCACAGACCCAGCCATGTGCCTGCTGGCTGCTGTCTTAGCTTCCACTGTTGCATAGGCAGATGCCACCTCATGTGTCAGTGCTGCAGTGGAAGCTCAAACAGAGGTCATGAGACCCATACCTGTTTCCATGCAAGCTCAGACCTGCCATGAGGGCTCAATGCTCTCAATACTACAGGCTCTCACAGCAGTCCAGCAATTGGTGCTCCAGCAGATTACCAGGATAGAGGAGGTGTTGTCCAAGGGGAGTGGCAGTAGCTCCGTGGGAGCACGAGCCTGCTGACCTGTCAGGATCACAGCATTTATGGACTCACCACTGTCACTCTGTTGCCTCTCAGCCAATCAAATAAAACTACTGCCACCCATGCCAAGATGATACAGTCCACAGCTAGGTCCTCAAGACCTTCAACTTCTTAAGTTTTAATTTTATCAAATTTCCTCCTTCCTCCTTTATGGCAAGTGTGTACTATGGCATGTAAAAGATATTGAGCATTATAAGCGTTAAATAGAAGATTCAGTGCTGAATAATGTCATTAGAGAGTCCAATAAATAATGAAGCATGACTCAAAGGTAATAATCACATCTTCGGGCTCAGCTTAAATGTGTAAGCCATCTAAGCTTTGTTGTTGTGGTTTTCAACATCACATGAATTCCAAAATAAGATTAGTCACTCCTGTTGAAACTGAAGCATCTTCTATTTGCTCAAAGAAAATAAGCAAATTTAAATTATATAGCACTCAGATCATTCCAAAGTACCTCACAATTAATTAATCACTTTGGATAGGTGATATTTATGCAGGCAAAAGCAGCGACCAATCTGCACACACAGTCTCACAAGCAGTAAATGAAACAAGTGACCAGCTCATCCAATCTTATTGATGTTGATTGAGGCATGAACATGAGCAAGGGAACTAGGAGAACTCAGGACTCTTCTTCTAATAGTGCTTTACATTACTTGAACCTTGGGCATAGGCAGACAGGACCTTGGCTTAAGATCTTATTTCAAGGTTGATAACCCTGGCAATGCAGCATGCCCTCAGTACTGCACTGAAGTGTCAGCCTCGATTATGAGGCTCACACCTTCTAATTCAGATATAGGAAGGCTACCAACTGAGTCAATGTGAATGCTAAAAAAAATATAGCTATTGATACTAATAAATGTTTATCAGTAAATGTCTAGAGCAGAACAGTGATATGTTTTCTTTTCTTCCTTCACTTTCTTGCCAGTTTTCTCTTCATCTTTCTCTCATGGAGGTGGTGATTTGGGGGGTAATGGGAGTGGATAAGATAAATGAGTTCACTGGCATTAGTTGCCTTTTTTTATCTTGCAGAAGTGGCCAATCTTGATTTGTGAGATTTGATATTGGCTTTTGGCAGGCCATTGACAATGGAGGCAATCAAAGATGAGCTGGATCTTGGCTTCACCATTGTCTACCCATGAGCATTTGAAGTTGACCTAAATTAAAAAGAATATCATATGGGTGCTGAAATAAAAACAGAAAATGCTGGAAAAACCCAACAGGTCTGACAGCATCTGTGGAGAGAGGAACAGTGTTAATATTTCGAGTTGTATCATCCTTCTTCAGAGCTAAAGAGAAGTAGAAATGGGATGAAATTTATACTGTTTAAGGAGGGTGGAGCAGGTGAAGCTGGATAGAAGGCCAGCGACAGGTGAGGGCTAAGGAGAGACTGACAAAGATGTCATGGACAAAAAGGCAAAGGGAGCGTTAATGGTACTGGTAAGGGCTAAAGGAGGAGCTGATAGTGGCATGAAGGTAAGAAAGCAGAATGTGTTAATAGCAGAACAAGGGTAGCACTCTGTGGAAGAACAACATGAACAAGTGACAGATGGCTCTTTTGGGGGTATGATGGGGGAGGGGGCGGTGGTTGGAGAAAAACAGTGGAAAAAGGGATAAAAAGACGGATAAAGCAATGAATAAATGAATAAAAATGAAAAGAAATGGGTTAAAAATAAAAATAAATTTTTAAAAGGGAATTAAAAAAAGGGTGAAGACGGAGGAGGCAGTACATAGTCTGAAGCTATTGAACTCAGTGCTAAGTCCAGAAGGCTGTAAAGTGCCTAGTCAGAAGATGAGGTGCTGCTCCTCCAGTTTGTGTTGAGCTTCACTGGAACATTGCAGCAGGCCAAGGACGGACATGTGGGCATGAGAGCAGGGTGGTGTGTTGAAATGGCAAGCGACAGGAAGTTCTGGGTCATGCTTGCAGACAGACCGAAGGTGTTCCACAGAGCGGTCACCCAGTCTGTGCTTGGTTTCCCCCAATGTAGGGGAGACCGCATTGGGAGCAGCCAATGCAGTGGACTAAATTGAAGGAGGTGCAAGTGAAGCCCTGCTTCACCTGAAAGAAATGTTTGCGCCCTTGGACAGTAAGGATGGAGGAGGTAAAGGGGCAGGTGTTGCACCCTCTATGATTGCATGGGAAGATGCTGTGGGAAAGGGATGAAAATTTGGGAGTGATGGAGGAGTGGACCAAGGTGTTCCAGAGGTGATGGTCCCTACGGAATGCTGACGGGGGGCTGAGGGGGAGAAGTGTTTGGTGGTGGCATCATGCTGGAGTTGGCGGAAATGGTGGAGGGTGATCCTTTGAATGTGGAGGCTGGTGGGGTGAAAACTGAGAACAAGGGGGACCCTATCATGGTTCTGGGAGGGAGAGGAAGGTGTGAGGGCAGAGGTGCGGGAGATGGGTTGGAAACAGCTGAGGGCCCTGTCAACCACAGTGGGGGGGAAACCTCAGTTTTGAAAGTAGTATCATTGGAACAGATGCGATGGAGATGAAGGAACTGAGAATGGGATGATGTCCTTACAGGAAGGAGGGTGTAAGGAGCTGTAGTTGAGGTGGCTGTGGGAGTTAGTGGGCTTGTAATGAATGCTGGTAGGCAGTCTATCACCAGAAATGAAGAAAGAGAGGTCAAGGAAGGGAAGGGAAGTGTCGGAGATGGACCATGTGAAGGTGATAGAGGGGTGGAAATTGGGAGCAAAATTGAAAATTTTTCCAGGTCCAGATAAGAGCATGAAGCAGTACCGATACAGTCATCGATATACTGAGAAAAGAGTTGTTGGGAGGGAGCCTGAGTAGGACTGGAACAAGGAATGTTCCACATAACCCATAAAGAGACAGGCATAACTGGGATCCATGCAGATACCCATAGCCACATCTTTTATAGGAGGAAGCGAGATAAGTTTAAGGAGAAATTGTTCAGTGAGAGAACGAGTTCAGCCAGGCGGAGGGGGATGGTGGTGGATGGGGATTTCTCAGGCCTCTGTTCAAGGAGGGGGATGGAGGTGTAGAGTGATTGGATGTCCATGGTGAAGAGGAGGTGGTTAGGGCCAGGGAAATGGAAATTGTTGATATGGCGTAGGGCATCAGAGGAATGGTGGATGTAGATGGGAAGAGACTGGGCAAGGGGAGAGAGAATGAAGTCAAGATCGAATGAAATGAGTTCCATGGGGCAAGAACAGGCTGACACAATTGGTTTACCGGTCCTGTATGTGGATTTTGGGTAGGAGGTAGAAGCGGGCTGTCCAGGGTTGAGGGGAATGAGGTTGGAAGCTGTGGAGGAAAGATCTCCAGAGAAAATGAGGTCAGTGATGGTCCTGGAAACAATGGCTTGATGTTTGATGCTGGTGTTATGGTGAGACCATGGGGTGGGGGGAAGAAGTTATCACTCAGCCTCTGCGAGGTAGAGGTCAGTATGCCAGACAACAACAGCACTGCCCTTGTCAGCAGGTTTGATAACAAAGTCAGAATTGGACCCAAGAGAATGGAATGCAGCAAGTTCAGAAGGAGACAGGTTAGAGTGTGTGAGAGGAGCAGAGAAATTGAGATGGCTGATGTCAAGCCGACAGTTCTCAATGAAAAGATCAAGAACAGTTAAGAGGCCAGAGGGAGGGGTACAAGTGGAGGGAGAATACCGGAGGCAGGTGAAAGGATCCGTTGAACGGGGGCTGGACTCTACACTACCATTAACAGTCCCTTTTTGTCCAGGACATCTTTGTTAATCTTTCCTTAGCCTTCACCTATAGCTGGTCTTCTATCCAGCTTCATCTGCTCCATTTCCCTTAAACAGTATAAATTTCATCACATTTCTATTTCTCTTTAGCTCTGAAGAAGGGTCATATGACTCAAAAAGTTAACTCTATTTCTCTCTCCACAGATGTTATCAGACCTGCTGAGTTTTTCCAGCATTTTCTGTTTTTATTTCAGGGTTTCCAGCATCTGCAGTATTTTGCTTTTATCCTCTGGTTGCTGTTGTGTGGAGCTCTGTGGGTATATGCATACAGAATTGTGCAGCACTCTGCTTGTTCAAAGAATAGTGGGGACGATTTCCCTCTGGTAGCACAAGCTATGTCAAAAAGGTGAAGGATCAAAGCTAATCCTGTCTTAATGATAATGTGCTAAACTGCTTCCGTGGACCCAAAGACAGACTGGGCAAGTGTATGAGGTACAAAGAGAAGAAACAGACAATTGTAGTGACACTTAAATTGAATTTTAGTCTCAAGAAATAATTCCACTCAGGACATTATCGGTCAGTTGAAACTGGAGATCCAGCTCTGAATTCTGAGTTGATATCCAGCTGGATGCTTGTGTTAACTGGGTATGGGTTTTGGGAGTCTATAAACTCCCGCTGTACAGGGCTGGTGATGATGGCCATGTATGGAGCCTTCCATATTGTGGCCTGTCTTCTCCAAGGGAGAAATGTGAAGATATGAAAACAACAACCTCACTTCCTGAAAAATTTTTTGAAACTGTTGATAGGATCATACAAGATATACTCTTGCACACAATTTTCATTTTAGGTTTGAAACAGTGATTCTGGAATGTTTTGGGAAAGTAAATCCTGTTACAGGTTACAAAATAATTTTGAAGTTTTGATCCATCCTAGAGAAAAGCATTCCCCATCCTTAGTGCTAGTGGGCCTCTTTAGCAATCCTACTTCTTATGAAGATTAGCGCTGTTATTTTTTCTTTTGAGAAATGTGAATGCCTCTTGGTACACCTGCAGCAGTCAGGTAGGGCCGAAGATTACTATGAAATTCTTTAAGTCATTCCAAAGAAATGAGGATTACTCATTGCAGCAGTTCTGATGCCTGGAAGAGTAATCATCTTGACATAGGTGGGAACCTCTTCATACTATGTTAAGGATATTTATTACCACTTAGCTGAAAGCTTAGCATGGAACCAGTGGGCAAGCTGCCAAAATATATGGTCTTTGTGCAGATTACTTTTAGCAGAGGTAACTCAATTTCTAATGTTTCCTCTGATACATTAGACACGTAGGGAGATGGTACAAACTAACATTAATAAACATTGCACTGATTAAATACTTGGTTTGAATCCTGATCATACTGATATTTTCTTTACAGCTATCAAAATGGAAAACATTTGGTACCTGCCATGCATGGCTGTATTGAATGCTTTAAGAAATTAGGGAGCTATTTATTTTGACAAATGTAAATGTATTAAAAATATACAATGGAGGTCGCATTAACTGTCCTGGTTCAACTTTACCAATCGCTAAAGGAAAAAAAAATGATCGTGTGAATAAATGAGAAAACCTTTGGTTAAGAGGGAGTGATTCTTAATCAATTGGTAGTTGAAATAAATGCGCAAAAAGATTTCCTGTGACTCTATTAATACTGGCTACCAATGTGAAATTTTACTGTTTCTCGTAAGGCATTTTCAATTTAAACAGCAAACATATTTCAAATAAATCAATAGACAATGATAAGCAGATGGTCCCCACTTAGAAGCATTATATTTGAAATAAATCCTGCATCCTAAACATTGCTTGTCAGTCCCTCCTGATAAACTGCTGGCAGGCAAATAATATAAAATGCTGTGTAGAGAAAGAAAGCAAATGCAACTGTGCAAACTACATATCAATATAAAACAGTTAGAAGTGGTAAAAAAATATAGAGAATAATGGACACCTGGGAGTGATTACAAGGCAGGAATATAATCGAGGGGTTCATGTGACACTATAAATCATGAGAGCAAAACCTGAGCACTTTATAATAGTCATTCAAACCCCCCTAAGATGAGATTACAGTCTTGAAATCACACCTGGGTGTCTATAATTCTTTTTTGTATTATAAGCAATTATTTTTTTGGGGGGAGGAGGTCATTTCCATTTATTTGTTGACAGTATGATTGACAGCAGATGACAATCAGCTTGCTCCCTGTCAGCACACAATGTCTTCCTTACTGAAGAATTTAGGATTATTATACCAATACCAAAAATTTGTCAAGAAACAATTGGCAGTTGATCACCAGGGAATAGTAGGGCTGAATTTTCTCTTCAGGTTAAACAATTTACCAGTGCAGCTGAAAAGGCATGGTGGCATGACAGGAACATCAGGGGGCTGAGCAATTTCTTCAGCTGCCCGCTATCAGATGCCACTTCTGTGATTTCCCATCAGAAGTGAGGGTGGCTGCCTGAGCTGTCCAGCCAAACATGGGCAGATACAGAAAAACTAAAGTCCATGGAAATCAGGGGAAAACTCTCAAACCTCCCTGTCGCTTGCCATTTTAACACTCCACCCTGCTCTCTTGCCCACATGTCTGTCCTTGGCTTGCTGCATTGTTCCAGTGAAGCCCAACGCAAACTGGAGGAACAACACCTCATCTTCCAACTAGGCACTTTACAGCCTTCCGGACTGAATATTGAATTCAACAACTTTAGGTCGTGAGCTCCCTCCCCCATCCCCACCCCTTTCTGTTTCCCCCTTCCTTTTCTTTTTTTTCCAATAAATTATATAGATTTTCCTTTTCCCACCTATTTCCATTATATAAAAAAAAATTATTATTTTTTTTTACATCTTTTATGCTCTCCCCACCCCCACTAGAGCTATACCTTGAGTGCCCTACCATCCATTCTTAATTAGCACATTCGTTTAGATAATATCACCAACTTTAACTTTAACACCTATGTGTTCTATTGTACTATTGTCGTTGACATCTTTTGATGATCTGCTTCTATCACTGCTTGTTTGTCCCTACAACCACACCACCCCCCCCTCCACCTCTCTCTCTCTCTCTGCCCCCCACACACACACCTTAAACCAGCTTATATTTCAACTCTTTCTTGGACTCGAACTCAAGTTCTGTCGAAGGGTCATGAGGACTCAAAACGTCAACTCTTTTCTTCTCCGCCGATGCTGCCAGACCTGCTGAGTTTTTCCAGGTAATTCTGTTTTTGTTTTTGTTTTGGAAAACTCTTCACTGGTGGGAATCATAACTAGCACAAAAGAAGATGGTTGTGGCTGGTGGAAATCAATCATCTCTGTCCCATGTGTCACGACGGTGGGAAACTGTGACTGTGTGAGACCTACCTAAAAATTCACCAGCTAACCATAGGCATAGGGATAGGCATAATAAAAAATGCTTTCCCAAAACACACAAGAAAAGATAGTGATCAAAAATGGCCACCACAAGTCACCTGATGTCTGACACTAAGACCACTTCTCTGGAAAGTTTCTATATGAATTGCATGTCGCATGGAATTTCACACCTGGGGGTGTCAAGGTCAACCTCAAACAGGGACTATGTTGAAAGGAAAGCATTAAAAATGCAAAGTGCTGGACTTTGATCTGCTGTAGTTCTGTCAAGACAATGGAAATGGCTAACCAGCCAGATACTCATCAGACATTCAAAACTCCTTGGGGAGGTAAATGATCTCTCTCTCTCTCTCTATCATGCTAATAAAGTGTCTCCAATAAAGACCTGAACCAAGTCAACTCCAGAATTCTACAGGAAAGCAGCTAACTTTAAATAGCCACAATGTGCGACCAGCTGAGGGGGGCAGAAGATGGGGGAGCCAGTTCACACCTCCTCACCTGACCATAACAAAATTGGGGACTTGTTTCTGAGATTTGTTCCTACAGACTAAAGAAAGAATTAGAGTGGGGAAAGTAAAGTGTTCCTTCGAAAACAACTTATTAACTGCAGAAGGGTTTTCTTTTGTCTGTAATACTAAAGTGTAAAAATGTTCACATGTGATATCAGTGCTTTTCTAGAAGAGAGGGAAGTTACTTATGAGGATTTAAAAATTACGTCCCTCAAAGAACTAAAAGGGCTAGCTTGGCCCCTAGGATTAGAACTTCACCTGAAAACCAGAAAAATCAGAAATTTTCAAGAGAGTGGCCAAACATCTAGAGGTGGAAATTGAGGAATTAACTGGATAAATTAGCGGCAGAGAAATGAAGATTGGAACAGCAGAAATTGGAACTGGAATTTCAGGAAAGGGAAAAAGAAAGAAAGACAGGAAAGGCATTGGAGAGAAGAGAGAGAGAATTCCAGGAAAGGGAAAGGGAGTTTAAATTAAAACAGCTCGAACTGCGAATCAGGGATCCCACTGTGTCCCTTGAAGAGACCACTAGGTCAGATTTAAGGGCTGAAGCACTCAAATATGTCATTTAATCCACAGTTTGATGAAACTGAGGTGGACACCTTATTTATCTCTTTTGAATGGTTAGCAGCAGTTAAAGTGGCCAGTCTAACGCTAGTGCCTGCTATTGCAAAGTAAGTTTTCAGGAAAAGCTCACGAGATTTACACCCTCTTGCCTGAGGAAAGTGCCACAAGCTATGGGGCAACAAAAAGGACTATTCTAAGTGTGTACCAGTTAGTGCTGGAGGTGTACCGTCAGAAATTCTGTACCCTCAGGAAATGGTCTGACCTGATGTACCTGGAATTTGAAAGGCTTAAGCAGCTTGCTTTCAACCAGTGCATACGGGCACTTAAAACGTAAGCCACCTATGAAATCCTTTGTGAAATAATTCTCCTTGAAGAGTTCAAAAACTCAAGAACACACATAGAGGAACATAGAGTAACAGGGGCCAGACAGGCAGCAACACTGGCTGATGATTATGAGCTGACCCACAAGGCCTTATCCCAAAGGAAAGCCTTCCCTAGTCACCCTCAACCAACTGAAAAGGATAGGAAGTGAGAGGAACTGAGCACCCATGGGAGACACAGGACAGCTGGATATGCATGGAGCCCTCCTCATGTCTCACAGGTGGATATCCATTAACCGAATCAGGCAGCAGAAGACATTCTGTGATTCACAAGTGTTTTATTTTTAAACTATAGTTCAGTACAAATACCAGTTTCCGTTCTTCCCTTCTAGATCCTCTTCTTCACCGAAAGCAGCTCCCACTACTGGGGGGAAACCCAGCTCTTAAGCACAGGTTTCAATGAGCATCAACTGCTCTCAATTCTCTCTGAAGCTCATCCTGGTTTACTCTTAAAGTGACCTGCATTTCTAACATTGTCACTCAGGCCAGAAAGGATGGTGCTGAGAAGAAAAGCAAGGCCAGGAAGCCTGTGTGTTTTAACTGCTGAGAGGTAGGGCACCTTGCTTTGACTGCTGGATGTTATGGGAAACACCCATGGGATTTACCAGGGCACATGAACGCCGCATAGAAAATGGGAGTCAGTCAAGAGCATGGCAGACCAAGCTATGGCTCTGACTGTGGCAGCAAATCCCTATCGACGCACTACTGAAAGTACTGCTGAGTTTAAACAAATCTCTCAGAGTTACAAAGGTTTTGTATCTGAAGGAAGGGTGCCCACATTTTCCCTAGGGTGAGGCGAGTAAGCCTATAGTGATACTGATGGATACAGAGGCCAACTAAACTCTACTGCCGGGAAAAGGCATGACTTTTCCACCAGGGAGTGCAGTAAGTGTCAAGGTGTTGGTAAAGGGGACTGAAGCGGGGTTCATGCCCATCCCCTTGTACTGGGTGCATCTGGTGTGCGACTTTGTTTCAGGATCGGTGACTGAGGGAGTTGTCCCCAGTTTGCCTGTGGACAGGGTTGATCTGCTCCTCGGCAATAACCTGGCAGAATAAAAGGTAATAGCATTCCCAGTAGTCTCAGAGGAGCTGAACGAGGTCAGGGAGACAGAACAGCTGCAGGAGAAAGTGCCTGGCATTCTCCCTGGCTGCGTGGTAACGCAGTCTATTGCCAGACAAGCTTTGTCAGTGGAGGTTGAAGTGGCACTGCAGACAGATCACCCTACAGCCTGGTTATGGGAAACCTTTTTTGTGAGTCTAGAAGACCCTAAGGAGGTAATAAATAAATCTTTCTTGGTTGCGGCTCGGCAAGCCTTTAAAAGAATTAGTGCAGACTGCCCACTCTGAAGCTGAGGCAAAAGCAGTCCCTGAATACTACTACATTAAAAATGAGGTGCTGATGAGGAAATAGAGACCCCATCCCAGATCTGCAGACAAGGAGTGGACAGTAATCCATCAGGTAGTGGTGCCACTGAGGTGCCATAGGGAAATATTACATCTAGTTCATGTAATTCTGATGGCTGGGCATGTTGGTATACGTCCGAGTCGCATCAGCCAGCATTTTCACTAGTCACACCTCCCACAGGGATGTAGTAAGGTCTTCGCAGAACCTGCCACACCTGCCCGGTTTTGGGGAAATCTTAACTTATAAAACCTGTACCTATGATCCCCGTGCTGGCTTTTGGGGAACCATTCAGCAAGGTGCTAGCTGGCTGTGTGGGAATCCTGCTCAAAACAAAAGGGGGCTACTACATGGCTACCCAGTTTCTAGAGGCTGTTCCCCTGTGAACCATATCTGCCAAAACAGTGGTGGGGGAGTTAACCCAACTCTTTACCAGGTATGGGCTGCCCACTGAGATCCAATCAGATCAGGGCTTAAATTTCATGCCCAAAATATTCCAGGAAGTCATGGGTAACAACCAGATCCTAAAAACAATAATCAGGGCAAATTGCAACGAGTAACCCCATGACTAGGATAAAGGACTAGGTTTTCTTCTGTTCGCTACCAGGGACTTACCCAATGAGTCCA
Organism: Carcharodon carcharias; assembly: GCF_017639515.1. Lineage (NCBI taxonomy): Eukaryota > Metazoa > Chordata > Chondrichthyes > Lamniformes > Lamnidae > Carcharodon > Carcharodon carcharias. Next base: position 56,821,635 of record NC_054477.1, on the reverse strand, counting down.
CCGATTTTACTCTGTTTGAATTAGTTTACAAACACCAAGCACGAGATTCTCTGAAACTAAGCAAGGAGAGGATTTTAGAACAGAAGGAGGAAGTCTCCATGTTAGACTACGTAACAGTGTTCTGGGTGTGACTCATGAGAGCCTGTGACGTGGCCCGAGAACACTTTAACATCTCCCAGAGGGCTATGAAGAAACAGCAGACAAACATGAACCTTTCAGCCAGGAGATTATGTGTTAGTGCTCCTACCAATACTAGGTAAAATCTTAAAGGCCCAGTTTAATGGCCCGTACAGAGTAGCAAAGAAGCTCGGGGAGGTAAGTGATCTAGTTGACACCCCAGACCACAGGAAAAAGCAAAGGCTGTGTCATGTCAATATGATAAAACAATAGCACAGCTGAGAAGGGGACAAGCAGGTAATGGTCTGTCCCATTGCCACCGACCTAGAGGATGAGTGTAGCAGTGAGGATGAATTGGAGGGAGACATGGGTGAGGCCCACATTGAACCCCCTACTACCCATCTAACCAACACAGAGATTCTAGTGAACTTAGACTCCTTATTGACCCACCTAAGTGAAGAACAGTGAGCAGACTTGATGAGGCTGTTCACTGCATTTAAAGCCTTATGCAGAGACAAACCAGGCTGCACCGCACAGCTCTACATGATGTGGATCTGGGAGAGGCCCCTCCCATAGGCAATATCCCTGTCATCTAAGCCCAGAAAAACTGGCCCAGGTTCCGGACGAGATTAACTACATGCTGGAGCACCAACTAATAGAGCCTAGCAGTCCTAGCTGGAGCTCCCCAGTTGTGTTTGTGCCCAAGCTGGATAGCCCCAGAGGGCTCTGCGTTAACTACTGAAAACTTAATGCTGTGACCAGAATCAACTCCTACCCAATACCCTGGCTGGAAGACTGCATAGATATGGTAAGTATAGCAGCCTACATTACCAAGATGGATTTACTCAAGGAATACTGGCAGGTTCCCATGACCACCCGAGTGAAGGAAATCTCTGCCTTTGTAACTCTAGATGGGTTATACCAGTGTCGAGCCATGCCATTTGGACTCAGAAATGCCCCAGCCACCTTTCAAAGGCTAATGAACCAGGTAGTGGCAGGTTTACCCAATTGCATCGTGTACCTAGATAACCTCCTAGTGCACAACGACACCTGGGAAATTCACTTTGAGCAACTGGAAGCCCTCTTCCAGAAAGTACAGTCAGCGGACCTAGTGGTCAATCCTACAAAGAGTGAGTTCGCTAAGGCTCAGGTGACCTACCTAGGACACGTAGTGAGTCAAAGACAATTGCTGTTCAGAGCTGCAAAGGAAGTACTGTTTCCCATTCCCACAACAAAATGGGAAATCATGAGATTCTTAGGAATGTGCGGGTTCTACCACAGATTTGTCCCAAACTTCAGCACAGTAGCTGATCCAATGACAGACCTACTACAGAAAAAAAGCAAAAGTATTATGGACTGAGAAATTCTGGACAGATTTTGAGAAGTTGAAAGCCACTTGAACAAACGAACCAGTGCTAGCAGCTCCTGGCTTTAACCGAGCATTTAAAGTAGCCATCGATGCAAGTGACATCAGGGTAGGCACTGTCCTTCTCCAGGAGGGTGAATCATGAATAGAAGACCAATCGGATACTTCTCCAAAAAACTAAATAAACATCAGAAACAAAATTTCACAGTAGAAAAGGAAACCCTGGGTTTATTACTGGCTCTCAAGCACTTTGAGTTATATGTCCAAAATGGATAAAGAGAGACCAGAATCTATGCTGATCACAACCCTTTAACCTTTATGAAAAAATTCAAAGCTCAGAATGTAAGGTTATTCCATTGGAGTTTGTTTCTCTAACCATATCACCTAAAAATCATCCATATTGCAGGGAAGTCAAATGTGATTGCGGATGTCCTGTCCAGAACTTGAGACCCAGTTAGAACTGAGGAGATAACTTTGACCAAGGCTAAGAGAATTAATGGGAGCTCATGTGTTTGTTGTTTCATATATTTTTCCTTTTTTGCTCCTTGTAATGAAATGAGACTGGACCTCATTTCATTCTTCGTGAGAGCGAAGTGACACATTGGCGGAAAACTGTGACTGAGTGAGTTCTACCTACAACTTCACCAGCTAACCACAGACATATTGAACTGTTTAAAGAAGACCTGTTGTATAAAAAGTACAAGAAAAGACAATGGTCAAAAATGGCTGCCATGGGTCACCTGATGTCTGAGATGAAGTTGACAACTTCTCTGAAAAATTTCTATAGGAGTTACACTGCAGACCTGTTGTATGGAATTTCACATGGTGGGTGGGTGGTGGTGGTGGTGTCAAGGTCCACTACGAACAGGGACTCTCTTGAAAGGAAGGTATTAAAATGTAAAGTGCTGGACTTTGATCCGCAGTCATTCTATCAAGACAATAGGAACTGCTCACCAGCCAGATACGCATCAGGCATTCAAAACCCCTCGTGGAGGATGAAATCACCCCCATCTCCTGTTGATATCTATCTTGAAATGTATCAGAAGTTTCAAAGATGAAAAGATCAAAAAATGGGATGACTTGGCCTGCAAACCTGACTGCAAGACATGCTAATCGAATTCCTTTCTGGTAATATACTAACAGGAGTTTTAAAAACTGGGTTTGCCAACCAGAATGAGAAATAAGGAGGAGAAAGAAATATGAAAATCATCTAAAAACACTGCTGGAAGAGAGCAGTAAAAATCTCCCTCCCTCTCTCTCTCTGAGGTTAAAAGAGTGTCTTAAATAAAGTGCAGATCTGAACCAATTCAACTCCAGAATTCTACAGGAAACTAACTAACCATAAATAGGTGCAACATTTAGCAATCTAAGCCTCAATGATAAGCAAAGGACTTAATCATACATTCTTTTAACTTTTTATTAGACTCTAACTTTCTTACTTCTAATATGTGTGTGTCTATGAGGCTGTGTATGTGTTTGTGTGTGTGTGTATGTGTGAGATTGCTTTTATTATTTTTTCTTGGGTTTAGCAGCTAATAAGCTTACTCTTTCTTTGACTCAAGAAAACCTGGTTTGATTGGCTCCTTATTAACAAATAAATACATTTGGATTGGAAAAGGCATTTATGAGGAAGAGAAATATTAAAACCCTTGTTGTGATCAAACGAGGAGGTTGAATAGAAGAGGAACTAGCTCAGTCCTACTCACAAGTTTGTAACACAGGATATCGTGCAGGAGTTCCTCAGGGTTGTGTCCTGGGCCCAACCATCTTCAATTGCTCCATCAATGATCTTCCCTCCATCATAACGTCAGAAGTGGGGATGTTCACTGATGATTGCACAATGTTCAGCACCACTCACGACTCCTCAGATACTGAAGCAGTCTGTGTCCATATGCAGCAAGACCTGGAGAATATACAGGCTTGGGCTGTGAAGTGACAAGTAACGTTCACGCCATACAAGTGCCAGGCAATTACTATCTCCAACAAGAGAGAATCAACCATCTCCTTGACATTCAATGGCATTACCATCACTAAAACCCCCACTATCAACATACTGGGGGTAACTATTGTCCAGAAACTGAACTGGACCAGCCATATAAATACTATGACTACAGGAGCAGGACAGAGGCTGGGGATTCTGCAGTAGTAATTCACCTCCTGACCCTCCAAAGTTTGTCCACCATCTGCAAGGCACAAATCAGGAGTATAATGGAATACTCCCCACTTGCCTGGATGAATGCAGCTCCAACAACGCTCAAGAAGCTGGACACCATCCAGGACTGCCACTTCATCCATGAACTTAAACATTCACTCTATCCACCACTGATATACAGGGGCAACATTATGTACCATCTACAACGTATACTGCAGCAACTTACCAAGGCTCCTTCAGCAGCACCTTCCAAACCTGCGACCTTTACCACCTAGAAGGACAGGGCAGCAGTTACATAGGAACACGACTATCTGCAAGTTTCCCTCCAAGCTACTCAACATCCTGACTTGGCAATAAAATGCCGTTCCTTCACAGTCGCTGGGTCAAAATACTGGAACTCCCTCCCTAACAGCACTGTGGATGTGCCTGCATAACATAGCCTGCAGCAGTTCAAGGAGGTGATCACCACCACCTTCTCAAGGGCAATTAGGGATGGGCAATAAATGCTGGCCCAGCCAGCGAAGCCCACATCTCATGAACGAATAAATAAAAAAACTAATTAAATGCAAATAACAAAATGCATCATGTAAGGTATTTCTGTCCTGATTGCACTAGGCTCGGTGAGTAATGGGAGAGAACACAAATTACATCTAAGTGAAGTCTCAGTGTTCTACCAGTGCCACCAGCCATGTTAGCCACAGCAGAAACGACAGCATTTTACCGTATCCCTTCTGCACCCCACCACCTGAGGCAGCCAGACTTGGCAATGGTGCCTGAGATTGGCAAAATCATTCAAAAGACTGTGTCCTTGAAAGATCAGCCTGGCTCAAGAGCACAGACTGGGAGTGTGTTTGGAAATTCTAAGCCACCAATCTTCTATCACCATTGCAACCTAGATAAGAATCTGTTCCTAATATGTCCAGGAGAAATTACAAATGTATAAAATTCTACACAATAAAATTAAATGGAAAAGAAACATTCAAGATTTTATAACTGTTTACTAATGTCTGACTCCCTACTTTATTTGCCTAATTAATGGATTATATTCTATAAAATTGTTGGGCTTGACATTGTTTCTCTGCAATTTGTTTCAAATTCACAATCTCGTGGTTGAACAACCCATGTTGATGATTTTATGTTTTTTGTGTCTATCAGCTATAATGATTGATGGCCTCCAACCACAGGACAATTTATCATTTGTACACATGGGCTAAATATTTCTGTTGACCACAACTGAGGCAAGGCACTGGGGAACAGGCGGACTTGGACAAAAGTGGGGCGATGGGTGTGCAGGATTTTGTATATAATAATGTCTGACTCCCTACTTTATTTGCCTAATTAATGGATAATATTCTATAACATTGTTGAGCTTGATTGTGTTTCTCTGCAATTTGTTTCAAGTTCATAATCTCATGGCTGTGATGGCGTAGTGGTATTGTTGCTGGGCTAGTAATCCAGAGTCCTAGGGTAATACTCTGGGGACCTGGGTTTGAATCACACCACAACAAATGGTGGAATTTTAGTTCAATAGAAATCTGGAATTAAAAGTCTAATGATGACCCTGGAGCCACTGTCGATTGTTGTAAAAACCTATCTGGTTCACTAATGCCCTTTAGGGAAGGAAATCTGTCGTCCTTACCGGATCTGGCCTACATATGGCTCCAGACCCACAACAATGTGGTTGACTCTTAAATGCCCTCTAAAATAGTCTAGCAAGCTACAAGCCACTCAGTTATAACAAACCGCTACAAAGTCCAAAAAAGGAATGAAACCGGACGGACCACCCGGCATCGGCCTAGGCACTAGAAACGACAACGGCAATCGCAGCCCTGTTGAGCCTGCAAAGTCTTCCTTACTAACATCTGGGGCAAGTGCCAAAATTGGGACAGCTGTTTCACAGAATAGTCAAGCAACAGGCTGACATAGTCATCCTCATGGAATCATACCTTTCAGATCATGTCCCAGACACTACCATCACCAGCCCTGGGTATGTTCTGTCCCAACAGCAAGTCAGGCCCAGCAGAGATGTGAAAGTGTAAAACAGCTTCTGAGGACAGGTGGCAAAGTTGTACATCACCTTACTGGATGGTTGGATGAATACATGGGCATGGAACTGCATGAGGTGTGTTGTGAGGGCAATTGCTGAATTTGCACTTCAGGTCTCCCTCCTCAGGGAGCAAAGAGCAAGCAACTATCTAGAAGACCAAGGAGAAGAGGATGGCTCGTTTAAAGGAATCTGATAAGGAAATAATATAACAGCATCATGTATCTTGAGGAAAATATCAGCAAAGCTTGGGAAATGACTGGTACTGGTCTGAACTGGTCTTGTAGACCTTAAAATGGAATGCCAGTTCGGGCCAGTATCAGCCATTTTGAAGTTTTACTAGCTTTTCCTTCTGGCACGGCCCAAAAATGTCTTGCTTCAACTAATGGCATACGTGCCAAGATTTGAAAAGATTGAGGTTATGCCATTCTTATTTTGCTCTTGGCAAAGTCCCAAAAATCCTTGATGTGTGCTGCATGTTGGGTAATTGTGCTATCCAAGGAGAAGTGTGCATGCAATAATTCAAAGAGGAACCTCATGGGCTTGAAGGCCCACATTAAATGAATGAGAAAGAGATGGAGGGCAACATAGAAAAAGAAAGACTTACATTTATATAGCTCCTTTCATGACCTTTGAGTGCCCAAAGCATGTTAAAGCTAATTAAGCACTTTAGAAGTGCAGTCACTGTTGTAAAGTAGGGAATGCAGCAGCCAATTTGACATGTAGCAATGTGAGAAGCTGCTTTTTTGTGATGTTAATTGATGGATAAATATTGGCCAAGACACCAGGGAGAACTTCCCTGCCCTTCTTCAAAATAGTGCAATGGAATTTTTGTGTCCATTTTAGAAAGCAGCCTTAGCTTCAGTTTAACGTCTCATCAGGCGGCTCCTTCCAACAATGCAGCACTCCCTTAGCATTGTACTGGAGTATCAGCACCAATTTTCTACTCAAATCTCTGGAGTGGGACATCAACCTCCAGCCTTGTGACGCAGAGTTGAGAGCGCTACTAACTGAGCCACTGCTGACACCTGACACACAAGGTAGGATTTTCCCAGCCTGGAGGTGATGGGCTGGGAGGGGTGGGGCTTGGAGAATAGCTGAGAACTGCCTTAAGAAAGCTCCTTGATGCATTCCTGTTGGAGGGAATGTTTCCCAGGGTTGGGATCAGATGCGTGCCGATCAGAGGTGGACAGAAAATTGAAATAACCAAAGCACCGTTAAGGATAATTTTCTCAGCCTGTTGGCTATTTGTCAATGCTGGAGTGGCCTCCCACATGTCAGGAGGCTGCTAATTCATGAAGATAGGTGTCAGGGGGTTCTTCAGAGCTGAGTATCCGTGTCCCAAAGAAGGGGTCGTGGGTAGGGAGGGCCCTCCTATGGCCACAATAGGCCATCCAGAGAGATCTACCTGCTTTGTCCCTCTGATATTTAATTTTATACATGATGAGGTACCCTCTCAATCTGCCTCAACATAATCCACCTCTCCTGGTGGAGTTGCCAAGGCTTCAGAATTTCTGGTTCAATTAGACAGCTGCCTCTGGGAATATCGCCCATTTGGTCCCAATGTCAAGGTACCGAAGCCAGTGGTAAAATCTAGCCCATTGATGCAAATAGCATCCAGACAGGGGGACTGGTGTGATACTCTGTGATTTCAAACAAGCTCCCTATAATGGAGCTCTCTGGCCATTAACCATTGTTTTTCCATACGTCTCCCACACATTGTTGCTGTCAATAACATGCCACAATTTCCCTCAATGGAGGCAAATTTGGCATTTTTCAGTTCCAACTTCACATGCACTATCGATGTAACAGAGAAACAAAAGATCTATATATATTTTATACCATTTACGTAGAAGATGTGGCCTACACTCGTGCTTCCCTTTGGTGATCCTTTAAGGTGTGCTTGTCCTATTTCTTAATGTTAGTCTGTGCCTAAGTGCTCTCTAACTGAGAGAAGCAACTGTGGTGGCAGGTTGCTGCCATGTAGCATTGTCCAGGTGTCATTGTAATCTCCTTCAACCTAGGTGCAATATCATATGGAATCAATTGGGACCATGTCTGACAATACAGTGATTGCAAGCACTTCGGGCATTTCCTCAACCTTTTCACAAGCTTGACTTGAGTGGGGGAGGATGTGGTGTCACTTTGAGTGGAATTCACCTCATTGTAGCCTATTTTATCACATTGCCTTGTCTTAGCATCCTAGAAGCAGCATCAGCAGAAAGCACTGAAGCAGTCTGTAGGATGTCTCTCTTTGCCGAAAGCCTACAATCATTGCTTTTTCTAAATGATTGTCCAGTCTGTCCAACCCAGGCATGGCAGATTTCCAAGCAGAATACCAAGCCATAACAATTGTATGGAAAGCCATTTTCCATTTGTTCTCTTGCTAGTTTGATTCTTCCATGCAGGAGACCAGGGAGATGTTTATTTGTTCCATGGCTCTGTGCATTTCTGTAAATCCTTGTAATGCAAAGATGATAGAGCTGCACATTTTCTGATAATTGCTGCAGCTGCACATAGGGGCCTCACAAACTGCAACAATTGCCCTTTGCTCCTGCATCAATCTGAAAGCAGGTCCAGTAGGGTACCAATCCCTGTGGCATGGACTTACAGCCTGCATAAACTTTGCTTCTTCCACTTCTGACATTGTTATTTGATCCTCCTCACTTATGATTCATGATTCAGCTAGTTTCTTTTATCCATTCACGGGGTGCAGATATTACTGGCCAGGCCAGCATTTTGCCCATCCCTAATTGCCCTTGAGAAGATGATGGTGAGCTGCCTTCTTGAACCACTGCAGTCTATGTGGTGTAGGTACACCCACAGTGCTGTTGCGGGGTGGGAGTGCAGTTCCAGGATTTTGACCCAGTGACAGTGAAGGAACAGCGAAGGAGATATAGTTTCAAGTCAGGATGGTGAATGGCTTGGAATGGAGCTCCCAGATACCTTCTTCAAACTCACTAGCTACAATCTGCAGGGTGTTTGTATTGTCTTTGCTGGTGCTATGATGTATCAGGATCCATTTGAGCCACCTTTCCTTGCATTACCTTGGGAGGAACCTACAGGCCTGAATTTTTCAGTTGGCAGGCGGGCTGAGTGGGAGTGGGAAGGGGCAGTCACCGAGCCGATCGCTGCCCTTTTTATACGGGGCCCAGCGAGCTGCAGCGCTCAGCACTACCTGTGCAGGCGGGGGTGAGGAGAGAGAGTTGGGGTCAGTGATCTTTCGTGCATGCGTCTGGAAGAGCGTTTTAATCTCCCTGAGGCATGGAGCTGTCTCAGGGAGATTGAATCGCTATTGAAATTATTAAATAAATGTGTTAAATAAATAAGTATTACATGGGATGGGACAAGTTTTTATATTTCGGAAAATTTTAAAATTTAATTAATTAAATTTAATTAATAAACATTTTAGGAAAACTTATCCCGCTTGTGGGACCTTACGGCTGGATGGGCAGCGTTAACAATTACATTAATTACTTCCTTCATGGCCTTAATAGGCTGCTTAAATATCGGCGGGTGAGTGGCCGACTCCGGCATGTGCCCGCCGAATGAAACATCACAAGATAGCGATGCCGTCGGGGACACATGCCCGACGTCATTGCGAATCATTTTGCGTGTCAGGCTTGCCCCCGCATGCTGACTGAAAAATCCTGCCCTAGAAATAGAGAAAAAAATGATTTACAATGTTTCCCTATGGCAATAACTTAAAAGAGAAGTAAGATTGTAAGATATTTTATATATGATGCAACTGTTGAACTATATATCACTGCTGCGAGGATTCAGGAAGGGGATCAGGGTATTAAGACTCAGTATTAATGGAGGTCCCTTGCAAGGAGGTGGCACTATATCTCCGAACATGCCCTATCTCAGGGTCTCTACAGCTCCACTGCCAAAAAAGCAGAATATTCATGTTGTTATTATGTGGCAGGCAATGTGTACCAGGCAGACCAAATCCACAAGGGAAACTTGCCCATGCTATCAGAATGGTTTTGCAATTTGTATTCATTATGAGAAGATTTGTGCACTGAATTCAGAAGTAATGTGTCCGCTAACACCTTTAGAGATTTTAAAAATTAAATTAAAGTATTTAGTAACAGAAGAAAAAAATTCAAACACATACATAAGATTACCGTTACTTGATATTATAACAAATCCAAAATTCCTAATTAACCTGACTCCCAACTGCACACCCCCTTTAAGACAACAGTCTAAAATAGATTTTAAATTTAACTAAGCAATCCAGCAAGGTTACCGCAGCACCCACTCGATAGTGGAATTCCAAAGGCTTTTAACACAACTCTAGTTACTGGACACAGCAGACTTTTGCAAAAGTGGCTAGAGGCTTTCCCCCAAGGCTGCTTTACATGGTGTACCTTTCAAGATGTTACACAGCCATCCCCCTACATAACTTGCATCCTTCTTTCTATATGTTTGTCTCTCTTTAATGTGTAAAATCCCATTGTTCTACAGGTCTTCAGTAATTTACTTTCCCCATTATATAAAAATCTTTCATGTTGCCAATGTTGTCAGTGCCTTTGGGAAAAATAAACATACTGCTTGGCCAATTTATTTTGTTAGTTGTAAACATCCTACCATCCCCTTGAAAATTAAACACTTATCTAAAAATGCAAGCTTCATTCACACCTTATCTGTGGAATCCTCATCCTCGCTTGTCCATCTCCAATTCAAAAGTCTGCTTTACACTTACATTTTTTGGTAACTTCAACTTTGTAGTCTATCTGACTCTAATTCAATTAAATTAGTCACACAGACAGAACCATCCACATTCACACCCATAAGCCTATAATAATATTTGGAAAATATTATAGTTTTGTGACAATGTAATTTCACCTGCTTCACGATGACTGCCAATCCTACTTCTCTCCCTGTAGCTATGTGCAGCCTTGACATGGAAGTGGAACCCAGTACAAAAGGTAATAGGAACCCATACAACCAGATCATCTTCTTTCTAGGGTTTTCAAATGATGCAGCACAGTGTTTCTATAGACACTACTTTATGTGAGCAAAGCTTGGAGCTCCTGCGTGTGAAATGTCATCATGCCCAATGTACTGAAGTCCTTCACCCACAGTTGTACACAATAGTTCAGTGAAATGGGGTCAATAGCATCAGCATGCTCCCATCATGGGGCCACAGAAGAGAAACATTCTAGTGAGAGCATGGCTTCAATGGGTGAGAATAAGCATGTTCACAAAGTAAGATATATTTGCCTTCATGCTTTTCCAGATACCTGAAACCTTTTTCTTACTTCTTCTAAGCTATTATGGGCCTAGAAGTTGTAATTTCCTCTTTTGTCTTCGGCCTCAGGCAGCTTGCAACTCTGGCATAAACTTTCCACAAAAAGTCATCTTCCTTTGCCACATCTTCTGCAGAAATGCATTTTCAGTAATGAGGGTCGTTTTGACCACAATATTCCTAGGGCAGAATTGTCCCAGATTTGCATTAAGTGCGGTAGCGAGCGAGAAAAATGACGCTTTACCCTCCTGCCACAATGGCAGATTTTCATGCCTTATCATCCCATTCCTGCCTCATTAATTATGCAGCCACAGGAAACACGCTGTCTCGCTGGCGGGCGGCCTCCAATTTGCCCACCATGCTGTTACTTCATTGCTTCCTCACGCAGTGTGCCATATTTAAATTGCAGCTGCGCACACACTTTTCACTGCTTGCAGCCCAGGAGAGCACCAGTGAAGACATGACCCCAAAAGCTAATAAGAGTGCAGCCCCCCAATTCAGTGGCGCATCCTTGGGACGCCTTCCGGCTGCCATGGAGGCCCACTGCAATGTCCTCTACCCTCGAGCTGGCCGCAGGAGACCCATCAGTCTCACTACTCTGGCTTGGGAGGTGGTGGCAGAGGTGTTCAGTGCCAATGCTGCACACAAGAGGTCGGCGACCTAGCGCTGAAAACAGATAAATGGACCTCATCTGTGCTGCCAGGGTAAGGCAACGATCTTATCACTCTAAACTCACACATTCACAAGCCCATCACACATTCACTAGCATCTCACTCACTGCCAGCTCAAAGAAATCACCACTCACTCTCTCACACATACGCTCACATCACCATCTGCCTCATCTCCTCTGGAGACTGCCTCCTCAGCCCTCACCATCTTGAGGCCACTTGCACAGATCAACATGTGCCCCCACACACACCCTGGGATATCATCCCCTTCCCTAGTAGAACCCTCACCGTGCAGCTTCTTCCCTTGCCTGGGGCCAATTCTCCCTCTTCCCCAAACCCTAGCCCTGCAGCCATTGAAAAGCCACCCCCACTTTATAGCTGATCTGATTGGTAGAGCCTGTGAGCCCCCCTAAAAGTGATATGGTGTTCCCCGTGAGGCCGTGCACTAATGACTGTGAGTGCTGCCTGAAGCAAGGTAGATAAACAAACCTTGAAGTGCCGAGTGAAGTGCAGCTGGCCAGGTGCATATCGCTTATGTACAGTTGTGAAACACATCCACGTGCCTGGATGATCCAGTGTAGAGGGCTGATGGGAGGTGGTGGTGGCATAGTGGTATTGTCACTCAATTGGTAATCCACAGTAATGCTTTGGGGTTTATATCCCACCATGGCAGACAGCGGAATTTGAATTCAATAAAATTCTGGAATTAAAAAGTCTAATGATGGCCATGAAACCATTGTTGTAAAAACCCATCTGGTTCACTAATGTCCTTTAGGGAAGGAAATCTGCTGTCCTTGCCTGACTTACATGTGATTCCAGACCTACAACAATATGGTTGACTCTTAAATGCCCTCAAGATGGGTAATAAATGCTGGTCACAAGAACAAATAAAAAAAATTCTGGCAAGCAGCACTTGTAATTAGATGAAAATGTATCAAAATGACATCCTTGATGTTAGACAGCAGGAAAGGCATCATACTGGTTTCACAACAACATAAAAACAATTTTTGGCCTTCTCACCATATTGTTTAAGAGCTCCCCAGGTTGTGTGACAGGTAACCAAGCGCCCTTTTATGTCTAACTCTCGGTGCAGGGATTCTATTCTGATGTTTTGCTAAATTCAGCAAAGGCCAGCCATCCTCAGCGCCGATAAAGCCGTGTGTGAACAGACAGTCTGAATGTTGCTGCTCTAAGAAAACCAAGGGTTGTTTCCAAGATAATCAATCCACCTCCCTATTTTCTGTACCAAATTTAGAAACCATATTTAGGCCAGCTTTCAAACTGTTCTCTCCTTTTATATTCTTAATTTACCATTGTAATTCTACATGCCCTATAATGCAATTAAATCTATCACTTTTACATATGGTTGAAATATTTTCCCTGACCACACAAATGAAAGTAGTCTTTTTGCCAAGCAGAGATGATGATTTGTGAATTAGTGACCATCTTTGGGACCTTTGTTTCAGCTCCTTAAATATTTTCCGTGACTTTATTTTTGCCCCTCTCCCCTTTCTTGCCACTCTCATACTTGTGTGGTGCCAGCTGTATCTTTGGTGTTGAAAGTGAACCCATTTATTCTCGTGGCATCTCGCTTATCTTATTTTCCAATTAAGTTGTCAGTTAGAAGAATCCACCACCCCAGCTGAATATTTTCCAGATTTTTCTCAAATAAATTTCCATTTGTTCCACTAGTCTGGATGAGAATGTTATAAATGTTCTGAATTAATATCATTAGTGGCAGAATGTTAGAGACAGAACGTGATGCTTCTTCCTATCATTAAATTTGAATGGTAGAAACTAAAGGTTATAATATCAAGATAACAGATTCTTGGGAAAGATTACAAGGTGGGAATGTAATTAAGAAATTCCTGTGCACTTGAGGAATGACTATTCTGGGGGCAAAAGCCAGGATAATTATCCTCAAGTCTAGAATCTTGACTTATTCATAGGCCAATTTCATAGGGATACTACAAAATATCTCAAAGCGATAATACAAGTTTTTAGCTTTTGGTATTTCCTAAATTTTTAAGGAACTGTGAGTTAATCCTGTGCCTGACAGAGAGGATACACAGGCCTGAGTTTCCAACCATAACGATTGATGGACCATCATGAGTTGTAGCTCCGTGACTTCAGGTCACGTGTTTCCAAGTTACAATATTCCCATTGAATTTCTTCTGTTCCTGTTCTGTCCCAGTGCAAAATATTAAATGGATTCTGAATTCTGTCACAAAAATATATATCTGGTGAGGGTCACAGGTGAATGGGCATATTGAGACTAGTCTTCACCTTTACAGCCTATGTGGTAACCTGGTGGAGTGGAAAATGGAAAACATTCCCATTTTAAGTATTGAGTTTCTTATCAGCTACTATAAGGACAGGTGGAGTACAGCTAGATGCAGAGTAAATCTCCTGCTGCTGTATTCCAGCTAGCTTCCTTAGCATCATGTTCCAGACAGCATCTCAACTGCACCAGTGTGAAATCTCTATTTCCTGCATCAGCTATCCTGTGGTCTATTTAGCGTGTTTGTTAACTTAGGGCCGAATTGGGTTGGTATGGAGGTGGACGACCAAAAGAAATGGTGCCAACAGCCTGCGTACTGGACTGCCATCACTGTTTCCAATGGAGGGAGAGGAGAGAGTGAAGTCATTCACACCATTAGTTGAACACATTTATGAAATTAAGGAGCTCGTTAGGAATTTCCCTCTAACTTCCCGGGATTTTCATGGGGGTAGTGGCCATTGGGAGCTATGTAAATCTGAACAATTTCAGCTTGTCGGGAACAGGGCCAGCAGTGTTGATAAGGTTGTATGTGATTTTTTAAAAATGGAAGTTTTGATGATGATCTATTGCACATCAATTAAATTTTAATAATATTAACATTTCCCTACCTTGTCCCAGGTCCTAGCTCTGTGGCATAGAGGCTGTGGCATAGTGTATTCTCACTGGACTAGTATTCCAGAGAAGAGTCATTCGGACTCAAAACGTTAACTGTGTTCCTCTCCGCAGATGTTGTCAGACCTGATGAGTTTTTCCAGCTATTTTTGTTTTTTTCCCAGAGTTCAAATCCTACCACAACAGATAGTGAAATTTGAATCCATAAAAAACCTGGAATTAAAGTCTCACAATGACCATGAAACCATTGCTGATTGTTGTGAAAACCCATCTGGTTCACTAATGTCCTTTAGAGAAGGAAATTGGTCTGACCTACATGTGACTCCAGACCCCACAACAATGTGGTTGACTCTTAAATGCCCTTGGGGCAATTAGGGATGGGCAATAATTGCTGGCCTGGCCAGTGGTGCCCACGTCCAATGAATGAATTAAAAATATCTGCTCTGGCCAATTAAATCATGTAAACTGAGTCAGGCCAGAATGTGGCCTGATTCCCTTGAGTCCTGCCTTCACTCCTGTTTCCCACCCCTTCCACTAATTGGCCAGCAGACCCATCCCCTCTCCACAGTGGAGTATAAAAGTATTGATCAGTTCCCAGTTTGTGTTGGAGGTGGGTTCTTCTCATCTCCTTTGTGAAAATTCAGCCTTGTGTCAGAATTTGAACAAAGCTTAGCTGTTGGTATTGCATGCTCACTGGGAACAAGTATAAGACAGAGCAAATTTATTTACTATATGGGTTAGCTAGCAGGAAGGTTGGAGTCATTCATTTCAGTTTGTGATGGTTTTAGACTTCAGTCCAGAGGTGAAAGGTCAGTGTGCTAACCTGCAACACCCAACCCCCTCATACATGTGGATTAGCACATTGTCATGTGACTTCTGCAGCAGCAAATGAACAGAATAACGAAAAATTAGTTCAAGAAAGTGCTATCTCCATTAAAAGATAAAGATCTGAAGAAAGATTTCATTATAAAATACAATGTGAGGCTTGCATTGTTATTTTAACGAGTCTAAATTGAGGATAAGAAAGTATGAAAAGCAAGCATAAAACCCACACATTATCAAAATGTTATCTTAAGTAAGGGCACATTATCTTTCCCTTTAATTAATATTCAGTCATGTTGCTTTAGATGAAACATTCTTTTAAAGTATCCATTTACTAGTTTTCAAAATTAATCCTCTTGGCTAACCAGTTTTTTTAAAAGCAAAAATATCTCACAACCTGCTTCTGCAACTGTACTCACTGTCACTGCTCCAGGCTTTGTGGGATATGTATTAACAGGGTTGATTTTCTGATCTCACCGACTGGCCAACCTCATGGGATTTTCCAAGACCCGCCTCATTTAGTCAGTACAACAAGCACCCAGCTTGTTTGGACCTGGCTGCAGGAGTTTACTGACAATGGAAGGTAAGAAATATCAAGCAGCTACAGCTCTTAAAAATGTCAGCTGTTAATAACTGGGGCTGCTTCAGTGTTGCTGGGACATTGTGATGAGCCCTGTGAGACTTTGGGGAACATAAACAGGGTGGTGTCCATAGGTGGCAGATACAGTTCAATGTGTGAAGTAACATATTTTGTAGATAGGAACAGGAAATGCATTTTAAATGTAGTAGTAGACCAGAGTACCTTAGTTGCAGATACATAGGTATTTGAGGATGGTAGCACAAGTAGATGAGGTCATTAAAAAAAATTGTATCTAGGGGTAGTAATTTGCAGCACTTGAACAGGGGCGACGTGCATTGATGGTGCGCCAGAATGAAATGGCTGGATTATCGTTCTAAATGAGTTATTTTGCCCTCTTTAACAACTCATCTGTAGGGGCCTAACATATTTAGCCATTACCAAGACCTATTGATAAGTTGTGAAGGGGAAGCAGTTGGGAGGGGGATGAGGGCGGGCTATCAGCTGTCACAGTTGTTTAGTGAAGCCAGGGTATATCGGGAAGCTCTGTTTTTTAAATGGATACCTGTGAGTTTTTCAAGCAGGTCAGGCAGCTCAAGACTCGGACATATAGGTCAGAATATGCATTTCCCAAACCCTGAACAGTCTGGATTGGAAACGGCTGCAGGAACCTCTTGCATTCGTTTCAAGTGGCTGCCCAAAAGAAGACACCGATCCAATTTTTCCCTGGCTCAAATGGCTGGATAGATTATGTTGCAGGCCTTTGTCCTGCTAAATTGGATATTATTGTACCTGTTTCATGCAGCAATGCTGAATTTAGACCCCATAGAACACAAAGGTGTGGAGCTAATGTTGAACTTGTGCAAGACTTTAGTTATAGACTGCAGTGGAATATTTGCCCTGCATTTTCATATCGCTATCACCTGATCTCCTGTGGAACTTTCAGCAAATTCAGGGCCACTCTGCACAGTTCTAGATACCTCACTATGAAACCATAGATACAGCATCATTTTATTAGGATCTTACCAGGGAAGAGGGTCTGCAGTTATATCAAAGGACATGAGAAGTAAAAGCTTTTGTCAATGGATCTGAGAGGGTTAAGGGGGTAACCTAATACAGGTTTTCATGATTATAAAGGGTTATGAGAAAGGAAAGAGTGGCAGATTTTTTTGATTTTTTGGCTAGGTGGTAACAGTCAGACAAAAAATTAACATAATCATAAAAAATATTCAAGGGTAGGGTGGAAAAAAATTCTTTATATTGAGGGTGGTTAGAATTTGGATTTGTCTGCAACAACCCATCGTTCAAGGAATGGCATCCTTCTGTGCTGTAAACACCTATGGTTCCATGGAGAGTTCATAAATATTTTTAAGAGGACATTAGAAACGCTCTTGCAACAGAGAAGTATTAAAGCGGATAAGCAATAAGGAAGAGAATGCGACGGAGAAAAACATCAGCACAGGCTTTGCAGGCTGAGTGGCCTGGGCCAAGGTCAGAGGGCAGGCAGAAGACCCTGTATGAATGGGACCAGAGAAATCCAGCCCTATTATACTTCCGTTTAACATCAAATGGAGTGCAATTCTAATGTGATGTCACACTGGGTTTGTAAGGTGCTCAGGGAGTTTGTTGGACGCCCTGGATGATTTGTAAATCCACTTGGCCTTAATTTAAACATTTGGCAAGGAGATTTGCCCCTCCCTATTCTCTAAATATTTAAATTTCCAGCTGCTGGGAGAGAGCTTTACCCATGTGTGTATTCAGGCATGCACAGAGCTCTCTCTGAAACAAGACAATTAATGTTCCAGCCAGGCAGGAGCCAAGAAATGTAAACAGGTTCTGCCTGGTTGGAACCCAAACTGCAGCTCCGGATCTCACTGGAAATGCATCCTTGAGGTGAAAATAGAAACCAAAAACTTGGTAGACAGTTTAGAATAACTTGGTTTTCTTCAATATCTCCTCTTGCAAATTGTTTATTACCAGCCTCAGGTACTAAAGCAAATTATTGAATTTGGGTACAGTAACAATATTCTGAGTTTTAAATTTATTCGCTCTGCCTTCTTTGCTTTTGGTGGATTGTTCAAGTGGTATGCCATAAACTGATGCCTCTTTGTTCAGCCAACAAAATATGGACACAGGAGTTTGCACTTTTCAATGTTGGGTTTAACAAGGCTCAATGGTATCATCTGTGGCTTAGTAGTCACATTCTTGCATCTGAGTCAGGATATCATGAGTTCAAGTCCCACTCCAGAAATGTGAGCATATAATCCTAGGCCAGTGTTGCCCAAATTGTTTGCCACTTACCACATATAGAAAATTGGCTACATGTGATGTGGTGAATTGATGCCATTCATTTTTAGTGCCACACAATACCCAATTGTGTTAAAGTTGCAGCGATAGGTATGAGTATGGGTGTCATTCACTAGGCCGCTATTTGTCATCCATCTCTAATTGAGCAAGATGAATCAGTTATGGTACTGCCAGACAGGAATCACGTATCGATCAGACTGTGACTATGTTTATCAGAATATAGTTCTGTTGTCGGGTTTCAACTGACCTGGAAGCTGAAGGCCAATTGATCAATGAAACAATGTTCTCTCTGGGTGCCTCTAAGTGATGATATATTTAGATATGCAGGACTGCTCTGTGAAGCACTAGGAAAGCAGGACTTGCCTTCAGGTAGACAGTCTGATTGATCTCCCAATCTTTTTGTGGAATTTAATGATACAGGGGATGCTAACTGAAGAACTTGGTTTTGTTGAGCTGGTAATTGGCAGTTTTTGCAAAGAGGTTGAGGTGCGTGAATGATGATCCACACTGCATGGCTGCCAGACATGAGAATTGAAATGTGCAATTTTAGCAAGCTGGTGCTATAAAGTAACATCCAATTGTGATTGACCATCATCTTAATAGATCTATTGAAATGAATGATTCGAAAGAAACAGGGTGCTATTGGCATAAATGGAGAGATTACAGGAGGCTGGTCAAGAGCAAAAGGTCTATGAAATGTTTGGATACTTCATTTGGAAATGGCAGGTGACAGAGTGTAAGCAAGGCAAGAGTCAGCACAAAAGCCAATGTATAGCCAATCCCCGTAGTCGCTAACCTTTTGGAAAAAAAAACCCCCAGCGACTGATGGAAATTACTGAAGGACAAGATTTCACGTTTTAAGACTTTTAACAAACTAAAATCAACATCGATCAAACATTAATTAACAGGCAACTAGTAGATCCAACTAAAGAAAAGGTACTTTCGCATTAACTAATTATCACAACTGACATACTTCTTATGAAACCCTTTCGCTGTGTGCCACACTTCTGGCAGATTTGTAGCCTTAGAGAAACAAGTCCAGAGAAACAAGTCCAGAGTAACTCCCAGCTCTCCAGCAGTCTCACTCCTCCTTGTCACACTTGGCTGAAACCTTTGAAAATCATTCCACTCAGCCCGAATGTTCCAAATCCGATTTTTGCCAGCAAGGCTCACCTCGGCGATCCTTATCTCTTAAAGTTCCAGAAGTCCCATCTGTTCTGTCCTCTTTCTTTTGAACAGAAAACAAACTCTCCCAAGCATGCTACTTGGTTGTTAACACAAAACAGTCCTTAAGGTTTCTCTACAGCAGTCGCTGCTTTCTTTCCCTCCAGCAATATCTTCTTTGTCTCTCTTTGTGTCTCAAAAAGCAGCTGTCCTTTTTCTGTGAGTTACACTGTCAACATGTGAAAACTGTCACTTGATTTCAATAAGTTCCTGTTTGAGTTTCTCCCCCATGGCAACCATCGCCTGTCTCTGAGCGGAGATGTTTAATATGACCTCACCATCCCCCTTTGCAGAACGATCTGTTTCACCTTAAGTTGAAGGAGACATTTTAAAACATAACTGTCTTGTAAAGTCCAGCTCCATAATAGTAGAGATTTTTGGTTCTTTTCCCATCCCAAGGCTCCTAATGTATGAAACCTGATAAAATGGAGACAGTTTACTCTTGAAGAAATTTGTTTCTTTAAAATAAACTGGAGCACACTGTCAGAAACAGAACACTTCAGTTAACAGATTGGCATCATGATTTGAGCATGTTCACTGCAGCCTTGCTTTGTGGAACAGTTGGATTGCCAAACCATTTTGAAGCTGTGCTCCTGGCTCTGGCTATCAGTAAGTTAATTTTGATGCTGATGATTTAAAACTTCTAACCTATTTCAAAAGATTGAGCATTTGTTTTACTGATATTGCATATATTTTGTATCATATGGCAAAAATGGTGACCTGATCACCTCAAAATTTTGGCAAGCATTGAAATCCTATTGAACAATACTTATACTTATGTAGGCAAATGCTTCAGTGCAGTCCTGAGGAAGTGCTGTACTGTTGGAAAGCGCTGTCTTTCAGGTGAGATGTTAAACTGAGGCTCAGTCTGCCCTCTCAGGTCAATGTAAAAGAACCCATGGCACTGTTTTGAAGAAGAGCAGGGGAGATCCCCTTTGCGCCCTGGCCAATATTTACCCCTTTAAAAACATTCACTAAAAAAAAAATCTGCTCATGCACTGCTTTCTGTGAATCCTTGCTGTGTATAATTGGCTGCTTTGATTCTACATTACAACAGTGACTACACTTCAAAAAGTACTTAATTGGCTGTAAGGCATTTTGGGACATCCTGAGGTTGTGAAAGGCGTTATGTAAATGCGAGTTTGTTTTTTTTATGAGCTGCTAGGTTTTATAGAGCTACGCTATTAGCTTAGAGAGCTGCTTTACCGCCTATTTCTTTTTCATGTTCTAAATGATTTCACGTGAGAGGCAAGACCAACACATTGGTCTGATGGAGATCATTCATCCCCTTTTGGCACTGGGTGGCTGTCCTCTTTTGCAGGGCGTTGGTGCTGACCACCGCTGCCACTGCCTCCCATGCTGGATTGGTAACCTTGCTTGCTGGTCTTCACCCAGAGTGGGGGTAGCGGACTTCGTGGTAGGTCTCCACTGTGTCCAGGTGCTTGAAGGAGGCGCCAGTAAATTTGGAGGCAGCATGTTTCCTCCCTTTGGCAGCCATGACTTCCAATCCCTTAGAGAGTGCTTGCTCTGTGCAGGGGTGCCTGTATTACTGAAGGCCTGAGGCGATGGTGTGGCTGGCAAATCAGAGGCTGCCCTACCAGCAATCCGGCATGTTTCCCAGGAAGGCATTATTAACGAGGTGGGACATGTCAGGAATGGGACAATATAGTGCAAAAATCTGCCATTGTGGTAGGCGGGTAAAACATCCTTTTTCCTGCGCATCATTGCATTTTGTGCAAATCTGGGATGATTCCGCCCTATGGCCTGAAACTTGTTCACTCACTGGTGGTGAACTTGGAGGTGGGAAGGGCATTTATTTACGTGGGATGGTGCCGTACCAGAATCCCGCTGCCTTCCCACCACTGCCAGAATTAAGTTCTGGGCGGGAAGGCCCAAGGTTGACCAATGTCCAGGTCTTGGCCCTCCAGAGGACACCCGCCAAAGTCATCATCAACAGGGTGTAGCAGTCAGCAGGCTGCCTCCACCTCTGCTGCGGATGTTCGGGGAGCACCAAGGCATAGTGGCAGGGTTAGGAAGGTTAAGATGACGTAGTTGCACAGCCTGGGCAGGGGTGTTAATCACTTGTACTTAATGTTCACTATTGTAAATAAACTGCCAAGAATATCTCCTGCCTATGGCTCCTTGTTGTGATGAGCCATCTTCGTGTCAGATGTGAAGCCTTGGTTCCTGCACAAGATAGAGGCAGGTGTCTCAGTCCAGGGCCTCTTCCCTGTGCAGTGCGTAACCTTCAGACCAAAGTGATGGTCCGGCCTCAGCCCCGCTGGACACATTAGTGATGCCTGCACCTCGACGGTGCTGGTCATTGCAGCCAAAATGTTGTAGGCAGGCATCACAGAGTTCTGTCATTCTCTCTGTGTGCTCTCAGCACATTTAGGATGGGGCTGGCTCCCCATCTCTTCAGCATCTGTGACTGGTGATGCTGTGCACCTGAAAGGGTTGGGTGCTGAAGGTGGACAAAGAATCAGGAATATTTAAAGTTTCACGGTTGTGTCTCCATGATCTGACGCTTATCACAGTGCACAAGCGAGCTGCCCTTAGCCAGACAGAGATGGACATTCTCAGATACAATGTGAAGATCTATGGAGTATCCTCACTGCATGTCGTCATCATCCTCCTGGAATCTGGCAACTTTTAGGGCCTCCGCTGCATCTCCATGGCATGACTTTGAGCACTGAGGGTATGTGCGCTTCCATCAGCCAGGTTAGAGTCAAACGTTCACAGATGCAAGGTGAGGATGTCAGGACTGTCCTCGCTGCATCTCATCATCATCCTCCATGAATCTTATAGCTGTGAGGGCCTCCTGAGAGTGCCTGCCTCGTCTGGATAGTGCAATGGACTCATCACCGGCATCCTCACCATCGAGGCAGTCATCATCATCATCCCCTTCAATGTCCTCCTCATCAGAGGATATGTGCAGCTCTTCCATCTCCTCCTCAGCCAGGTCCCCCTCCTAATGCAGCACCAGGTTGTGGAGTGTGCAGCAAGCAACTATGATGTGTGGTACCCTTTGGGGCCTGTTGAGGCACCAGAACCTCATTTTCAAAATGTCCATCATTTGCTCCACCAAGTCCCTTCCCCTCCAAACCCTTGATATACCATTGCTCTACTGCAGTCTGAGGCCACCACATGGGCATCATCAGTCACGTCCTCTGCAGGTAGCCCTTGTCCCCAAGGAGCCAACCCTGCAGCCTCTCTGGTCCCTGGGAAATGTCAGGGATCTGAGACCTGCTAAAGATGTAGGAGCCATGGACACTCCCTGGGAATTGTGTGCATACTGTAGGATGCGTTTGTGGTGGTCATGCACCAGCTGAACATTCAGTGAATGGAAGTCCTTATGGTTGACCTTGTTGACTGCTTGTTGCCACGGAGATCTAAGTGCCACGTGAGTGTAGTCTGCACCTGTTGAAAACCAGAGATTTGCGGAAATCCCAGTGCTCTTGCTTCCTGGCTTTCTGTATCGCGGGCGAAATGCACAAAGTTCTGTGTCTTTGCGAAGATGGCGTCCATGACCTCCTGGATATACTTGTGAGTGGAGGCTTATGAGATTCCACACAGGTCACCTGTGGAGCCCTGGAAGGAGCCACTGGCATAAAAATTGAGCTCTGCGGTCACTTTCATGGCCACTGGCAGTGGATGCCCTTCATGTCCCCATGGGGCCAAATCCTGCAGCAGGTGGCAGATGTTACAGACCAATTCTCTAGTCATGCGCAGTCTTCGGTGATACTGGTTCTCAGCCATCTGACAAGCACCATCTATAGACCCTCGGTGTAGCTAGACTACTATTAGTGATGGCTCACCATGGATCTTCAGCTGCGTAGCCCTGCCGCTACTTCATCTTGTGGGAGGTGCTCTTTCCTTTGCCGAGCCAGGCACTTCTGCTGTGCTCCTCTTCTCCTTCTTCTCTGCTCCCTGTAAGCCATGAGGCATACTGCTAAATCACCAGGCTCCATGATCCTGATGGTCTCCTCCTGCAGGATCAAAGAGAGAGATGTGTGGGTTAGCTTAGATGTGCCAGGAATGTCTCTTGGTTAAGTCTGAAGGCCCCTTCATGCATGCAGGAGAGCACTGGCCGCCACTTGGATGGCCAGTGTGTAGTGTGCCCATTGGCTGTCTGAAACTGCACCCACCTCTGCCCCACTCCGCCTGACCGATTGGTGGCAACTTCGGCCACTGGACTGCATGCTGTGCTCTCAGCTCAGGTGCAGGCATTCTCCTAACCCGCACAGCAGGGCAGCACTGTTAGCTTGAACCATGGTGGATAATGGTCCAAACTTGAATAAAGACATTGCAAGGGGCTCTGAGCACCTCCACCAGTGACTGCACAATGGCCAGTTTTCACAAGGGGATTATACAACTTGTCCAGTTGACCAGTTGTCCTGCTGCCCCCAAAAGGATCATTAACTGGCAGTCTGCACCTGAGGGGTGAAAAGTTCTGGAGCATTTGGTGGCACTTTCATGCTTTTGTGTTGCTTCAGTGGGCAGAAAAGTTTCAGAGGCCCAACTCCCAGCATGTCAATGGAGCTGCTGCTGAACGGTCTCAGCTGCGGAAGAATGTTCACTTTTGACAAGTTTTTCCAAGTGTGTGGCCGCTTCCCTCAGCCCTCCCACTCCACTGCCGATCCCTCCACCACCAACCCTGGCATGTGCTTGTGTATTTCCTTCAGCCTGTGCTGCCTTGCCCACCCCCCCATTCCCCCACACCCCAATCACCCCACCCTGGCCTGACCCACACTGGAGCCCTTGCCCCAGCAATGCAATGAAAGCCAGCAAGGAAAAAGCGACTTGCCTGAGCCCCTCACAAATGCATGGCGTCTCTTCCTTGATGACCTATGGATGATGTCCATGAGCGCTGTGCAAGTTTGTGTGCACTCATCTTTGAGTTACCCTCGAAGTTCAGCTTGCCAGGTGCACGCCTTTTAAAGGCAGTCGTGGAGCACACTGTTCTGAAGTCACACTGACGTGGGCGGTAAATTTGATGCGGGGGATAATTCCGGGGAGCAGGACTTATAATGAGATACAAATGTATTAAAGGATGTTCCTAACATGCAGCGGCTGGAAACGTGGCCGCCATTGACAAGTGGAGCGGACGATTGCAAACTGGTTTCATGACAGCGTAAAACCAATTTTCGGCCTTCTTGCCATATTGTCTCCCATCCCCGGCTGCCATAACGCCTGTTGTCAATGGAGCCGGAAAATTCTGTCAATAGTCTTTTGGTTTCCAGTGCTGAAAAGCAACTGACCTGAGTTGGCCCCATAACCTAATCATGTAACCTCAAAAAATATTTAAACTAAATGCATTAAAACAAACTAGTCACTTATTGGTATAAAATATCCAGTAGGATCTGTTAGATAATGCTAATGATGGACTATGATTTACTACAAAAAAAATTCAGTATAAATGACCCTTGTACTAGCGTATTCATTCCGAGGACGTGTTCATATGAGAACACTGATGAAATGTAACGTTGCAGATCACTAATGAAACTGAAAAACAAATCCCATCAAAATATTAATTTGAACAGTCAACAGACAGATGATTTATGATCACTGTGAGGGCGTTATGGGAGCTGGCACATCAAAGCGAGCCTGTTAGCTGACAATTGGAAGTTACGGAACACAGGTGTTCCTTCCTGTACAAGCTTTGAAGCCAAGAAATGAAGGAATGTTTCCGGCTATAGTAATCACCCTAATAAAGGAATGGATATTCATTTCAGCTTAAAGTTAAAAGAAAAAGCTGTCAGAGCTTCTCACTCTCAAGGAATGTGGGCAACACACCAAGTGAAAACTTATTAGTCGTTCAAAAGCATCATCAGAGAGAAGACTGCAGCCCTGTCATTATCAGGCAAATAATCAGCTTCAGGTGAAAGGTTCAATCTGAGTTGGTTGAGGAGGGGGAGGGAGCTGGTGATAAGGTTCACAAATATCATGTCTCACACTGTTAAAATATTTGAAATGCATAGTTTGACTGATCAAAATGGATCTCCAATTTGAAGTATTTTTGTGCATGTGTATGTGCACGCATGCCTATGAAGCTGGTATCTTCACACCAAGAAAAGGTTCTAAGTTTTTTCAGTCTCTTTGATATTAATTTTTTAAATGGAAGTGATTCAACCTCATGAGGTGCCTGCAGTCACCTGGCTCCCATGCTCTGGAATTCCTTCTTTAATGCTCTCCACCTTGTCATCTGCTCCTCCTTAAAACACACAGCCCAAGCTTTTTGGTTACCTCTTCAAACTTTTCCATTTCTTTTCTTGCATCTCAATTAAGTATCTTCGAATTTCCTTTCCTACATCAAAGGTGCTGTATACATGCAGGTAGTTATTGTACTGCTATTGTAGGAATCCTGATCCCTTGCTTTTGGCAAATGCAGTGGGTCCACAGACTGCTCAAGCGTTTCTGTTTTCTTTTCCCCACTTGTTCTTCCTCGCTTGTCACTTGTAGTTTATTGGATGCCTATTCCTTGAAATCAATAACAGTAGCTTCCAAGGTGTTGGTATCTATGCTCATAGCAGGTGTTGTGATATCTTCAGGTGTCGCTTGCTCTCGCCTTTAAAGCAGAGAAAATTTACAAATCAATTTCCAGCAACAGCTTTCAAAGAGGGTTAAGATCATGAGACATTTTGACCACCTATGCAGCTGATTAACAAGTTTAGGTGGTGTGGGAAGGATGTGGATGCAACAAACCCTCAGCCTGATTACCTACATCCTGGGGTTTTAAAAGATGTGGCTACAGAGATAATGGATGTATTGGATTTGATCTTCCAAAAATCCCGAGATTTTAGAATGGCCCCCGTGGATTGGATGGAAACAAATGCAATCGTGCTATTTAAGGAAGGGCCGAGAGGGAAAACAGGAACTACAGGCTGGTTAGTCCCACATCAGTTATAGGCAAAATGCCAGAACCTATTTTGGCGGATTTAGGAATAGATCCTTACAAAATATGATTGTACTACACCGACACAGATGTATGAAATGGAAGTTATGTTTGACAAATCTGTTGGAGTTTTTTGAGGTTGTAACTCGCAGAGTAGATAAAGAGGAGCAAATGGATGCAGCATATTTGGATTTGCAAATAGCATTCAATAAGGTGCCACACAAAAGATTACTACACAAAATTAGTTCTCAAGGGATTGGGGTAGCATCATACCATGGATTGATGATTGGTTAAAGGACAGAAAACAGACAGTAGGAATAAATGGGTCATCTTGGAGCTAGCAGGCTGTAACTAATGGGGTTTGACAAGTCCTTGGTTTTCAACTATTTATAATGACTTAGATTAGGGAATTAAGTGCAACGTATCCAGGTTTGTAGATATTACAAAGTTAGGTGGAGAATTAAGCTGTGAGGAAGATGTAAGGAGGTTGCAAAGTGATATAGATATGTTCAATGAGTGGGCAAGATAGTGGCATATCATATGAAAAATGTGAAGCTATCCACTTTGGTCAGAAAATGGAAAAGCAGCATGCTTTTTAAATGGGGAGAGACTGGGAAATGTTGGTCTTGAAAAGAATCTGCGGATCCTTGTACATGAATCATAGAAAGTTAACATGCAGATACAACAAGCAGTTAGGAAGGCAAATGGTATATTGACTATGTTCCAATTCCTTTGTAGTAATGACGAAGTCTTGCTAAAATTACATGGGACAATGGTGAAACCACACCTTAAGTACTGCCTAGTCTCATTACCGAAGGAAAGACTTATTTGCCCCCAAGTGGGTGCAGTGACTGATTTCTGGATTGGGGGGAACGATGAGGAGAAAATGAATAGACTAGACCTATATTCCCTACAGTTAAGAAGAGTGAAAGGTGATCTCATTGATCCATATGAAACTCTTAAGGGACTTGACAAGATAGATACTGTGAAGATATTTCCCCTGGCTGGATAGTGCTAGAGGTCACAGTCTAGAATAAAAGGACATTTAAGACTGAGATGAGAAATTTCTTCACACAAAGGGTTGTGACTCTTTTGGAACATTCTACGCCAGAGAACTGAGAACCCTCCCCCCCTGCCCTGTCCAACATGCTCCCCATCACTTTCTCACCTTGCCTAGGTCTTTCAGCCTGGCCCAAATGAGATACCAGATGTACCTGAATGTCCGGGTTCATTATTGAAAGCCACCTCCTTGGCCTACCTTGAAGAGCTAAATGGCCTCCCCCAGCTCCTGTCCAGGTCCTAATATTCTTATAATAATAGATGAAGGATACTTGCTAGGTGGTGGTATTGTCTCAATAGCTGTAGCTTCATGGGTTAAAAATTGTAGGACGTTGTCTCAAATTGGGTGACCTGTTTTAAGATGGCGAATCCTTCATGTGTCCTTGCTCTCTTCTTACAAACCAAAGTTGAACATGACCACAAGAAGAACACATGTAACAAGGTGTACAATATCTAGATACCCAGACAGAAAGCATGTCCTGACAATCTCCCTCCTGGGGCCAGTACTTTGAAAGTGAGCTAGAATGGTGTTGTGGTTCTCAACACTCATTCTGAGCTGATCTTTAAACTGTTCTGCATGAGATATCACCTATTCCCTCTTTCAGCTCTGTTTTCACAGGTACATGGCCTTCCACATCACATATGGTCACCTTCCATTGCTAAGTCATTGCTGCTAAATGCTGGTGGCTTCTCCACTGATATCAATGCAGACATATTGCTGACAATATTCCTGCTTGTCATTGAACACACTCCTCAGCTCTCCTTTAAGGGCAAGGCACAGCCTTTTCATTAGATGCTGGTCAGCTTAATTCTCTGATTGATAGACCCCTCAGTTGCTGCACATGTTTTGCTAGGGAGCTTATTGAATTTAAAGAGAGGGCCTAAATTAGAAGATTAATCCCAGCCAGCTCCTCATGATACTCCCTATTTTCTTGGAATCAGAAAATTGAAGCCGTTAAATACTTATGAAGGTGTCTGGAAAGACCAATACTGCCAAGTAAACAATGTTTTGTTTGATTTATCTCTGGTTAGATCACCTATCTTACAAATATTTCTCCTTGCAGCACTTTAATTTGTTTGAGGGGATTCCATTTGGCACTCAGTGGGTGTAAAGCTAACAATATCCGTATTGGCAAGGGTCTGATAACTATGTGAGAACATTCTGGCATGTGAGCATCTGGTAGCTGAATGAATGTTGCCAGGATAGCATGACAGCACAACATGATCCTGATGTCAAGTTAAACAGCAGCACCACTGTCATTTACAGTAGCTTGTTCTGCTGATTTCAAAATACATTAATTTCAGCCTGATTTTAGTTTTCTGGAGACCATTGCTCAGTATGGGATATAAGTGATACACTTCATCAGTGTTAATGTTTTTAGTCATTGATCCAGCTCCTAGCACACTCCGATGTGCAGCACATGAAGATGATGTCAAATTAAAATAAAAGATTGCTGAGTTTTTTCAACACAATGTACAAAGCCAGATAACTGAACAATAGTGGAGGCTAAAAAGCTGTAAATGCAGGAAGTAGAAAATGAAAACAGGGAATACTTAAGTTGCATAACAGGCTGATCAGCATCTGATTCGCAATATTTGGGTCTAGCCCCTTATCAGAGGCAGACGGATTGGAAAAGCCCCTTTAAAAGAACTGACACCAGCAGCCCACAACAAACTCCAAGCAAAATTAAAGCAGGGGGAATGATGAGCAGAAGTCAAAAATTCAAATCTGCTACCTATGTAGACTTGCTGGCCTCCAGGATTACCTGGAATTGGAAAATTAATCTCCATGACATTGTTGTGAACAACCCAGGAGAATAATCAGAATTCATAAACTTAGGTGGAATTTTCTGGGCCTCCTGCTGGCAGGATCTTCCGGTCCCACTGAAGGGAATAGACCTGTAAGTGTCTTGCCTCATTTTCCAGCTCTGCCACTGCCACGATGGGGCTGGAAAATCCTGCCCTTTATTTTAAAAAAGGGCTTTTTGAATTTTGGAACTTTTATGTTTTAGTCAGAAAAGTATTGGACTTGGAAGGAGAGACTGTTTAACTGATAGTCAAGCATTGTCCAACCAGGAAATGAAGAGTCTGATTATTTTCTGATTGGTCTAGGGATGGCCGAGCTTCATAATGGTGGATATGGGCGGAATTTTCCATGCCCGTTGGCATCGGGCGTGTTTGGCGGCGTGAGCGGACAATAAGGCGAGAAGGCTAAAAATCGGTTTCACGACATTGTGAAACCAATTTGCGATTGTCTGCTTTGCCCGTCAATGGCTGGGCCTTGTTTCCTGCAGTCGGACATCAGGAACCTCATTGTAATATATCTGCATATCGTTATAGGCCCCGGCTGCCAGAATCATCCCCCCATGCTGCATCATCCGAGCACATAGGTGTGATTGCATGCCGATGTGTTTCACAGCAGCGTAGATAAGGTGTGCACTTGGCAGGCGGCACTCTGAGGGGAACTCAGAGGTGGTGCACAGTAACGTTGTGCAGCGAGAGTCGCCTTTTGGACTTCAAGACTGAAGCAGCGCGCTTTCAGGCAAGGGCATGGGCAAGTCACTTTTTCCCAGCTGGCTGATAGTGCGGTGTTGGGGCAAGGGCTAACCTGTGGTTGAGGCAAGTTGGCGGGGGTTGGTGAGGGTGCGGGGTGGGGTCAAGGGCTGCACTGCAGTTGATGGTAATGCACAAGCAGGTGCGGGATTGGGGTGGGGGAGGGAAGCGGCCATACATCAGGAAACCTTGTATAAAGTGACCATTCGTCCACAGCTGAGACAGTTCAGGCGCAGCCACATTGACATGCTTGGAGTCGAGCCTCCAGCTTATCTGCCCACTCAAGCAATGCAGAGGCCTGAAAGTGTCACCAAATGCTCCAGAGCTTTTCACTCCTCCGGCACAGATTGCAAACTAATGAGCAGTTTAGTGGACTTCAGAACAGTTGGATGACTGGGCATGCTGTACAATCTCCTTGCTAAAGCTGGCCATGGAGCAGTCGCTGGTGGAGGTGCTCACAGACCCTTGCAATGTCATCATCCCGGTTTGGACCAATCTTCCCCATGGTTCAAGCTAACAGTGCAGCCTTGTAGTGCACGTTAGGAGAATGCCTGCTTCTGAGCTGAGAGCACAGCATGCAGTCCAATGGGCAAAGCTGCTGCCGATCAGTCAGGTGGAGTGGGGCAGAGGTGGGTGGGATTTCGGGCAGCCATGCAGTGCACTAAACTCTGGCTATCCAAGTGGTGGCCAGCACTCTCCAGGGTGCATTAAGGGGCTTTCAGACTTAACCAAGAGAGATTCTTAGAACACCCATGCTAACCCAAATGTCTCTCTCTTTCATCCTGCAGGAGCATGGAGACTGGTGACCTAGCTGTATGCCTAATGGCTCACAAAGAGCAGAGATGAAGGAGAAGAGAGGGAAGGAAACATCTGGCTGGTCAGAGAGAGGAGCAGCACCCGCTGGAAGAAGGGGTGGCAGGGGCTCTTGCACATGCCGCCGAAAAGCCACAGTGAACTATCACTGGCTGGCACCAAGCTAGACCCCGGGTCTATAGATGTCACTTTTCATCCCTGCAGGTAACCAGGAACCAGTGGCGCCAAAGATTGTGCGTGTCTAGGTAATTGGTTGGTCACATCTGCCACCTGCTGCAGGATTTGGCACCACGAGGACATGGAGGACATGTACTGCCCATGGCCGTGGTGCTCAAATTTTATGCCAGTGGCTCCTTTCAGGCTCCACAGGTCACCTCTGTGGGATATCACAAAACCCCACCTACAAATACATCCATGAGGTCACAGATGCCACCTTCGTAAAGGGTCGCAACTTTGTGCATTTTGCCTGAGGCCAGGAAAGCCAGGATGCAAGAGCTCTAGGATTTGCCCATATCTCAGGTTTTCCATAGGTGCAGGGTGCCGTCAGCTGCACTCACGTGGTGCTCAGATCTCAAGCCAACTATGTGAACCGTAAGGGCTTCCATTTGCTGAATGTTCAGCTGGTGTGCGACCACTACAAACGCATCCTGCAGATCTGTGCATGGGTCCCAGGGAGTGTCCATGACTCCTACCTTCTCAGTAGGTCTCAGATTCCTGATGTATTCCAGAGGCTGCAGGGATGACTCCTTGGGGACAAGGGCTACCTGCAGAGCACTTGTCTAATGATGCCTGTGTGGCGGCCTCAGACTGCAGCAGAGTGAAGGTATAATGAGGCTCATGCAGCAGCTCACATCTTGGTGGAGAAAACCATCGGGATGCTGAAAATAAGTTTCTGGTTCCTGCACTGGTCTGGTGAAGCCCTGCAATACAGTTTGCAGAGGGTGTCATACATCGTTGTTGTCTGATGTGGCCTTTACATCCTGGCGTTGCAACAGAGAGTGGGGCTGGCTGAGGAGGAGATGGAGGAGATAAAGATCTCCTCTGATGAAGAGGACATCAATGGGGATGAGGGTGAGGATGTCTTCGAAGGCGACGATGACAGTGATGAGGCCATCATACTGGCTTGGGAGGCCCACATAGCTGCTAGATTTGTGGAGGATGATGACGACATTGCATTTATGAATTTTTGACTCCAATTTGGCTGATGGCAGCGCACATACTCTCTGTGATAAGGCTCCTGTCATGGAGATGCAGTGGAGGCCCTAATAGTTGCTCGATTCCAGGTGGATGATGACAACATGCAGTGAGGACACTCCATAGATTTTCACATAGCCCCTGTGAATGCCTGACTCCTGTCTGGCTAAGAGCAGCTCACTTGTGCTCTGTCATCAGGGTCATATCAAGAAGACGAAGCCATGAAACTTTAAATGCACCTGATCCTTTGTCAAGCCTTCAGCACCTGAACCCTTCGGGAGCACAGCATCACTGGTCACAGATGATGAAGAGATGGAGAGCCAGCCCCACCCTAAAAGTGCTGAGAGCACATAGAGAGAATGATGGAACTCTGTGACAGCAATGACAAGCATCACTGATGTGCAGGCATCAGTAATGTGTCCAGCGAATGTGAGGCCGGACCATCACTTTGGTCTGAAGGCTGCACAAAGCACAGGGAAGAGGCCCTGTACTGAGACACCTGCCTTTCTCTTGTGCAGAAAGGTTTCACATCTGAGTGACATGAACTCTGTTCATCAGAACAAGGAGCCAAAGGCAGGGTGACATTCTTGGGAGTTTATTTACAATAGTTAACATGATGTACAAGTGATTAACACCCATGTCCAGGCTGTGCAACTACCTCTTCTCAACTTTCCTAACCCTGCCACTACATCTTGGTGCGCTGCAACACCCGCAGTGCAGGTGGAGGCAGCCTGTTGACTGCTATGCCTTTTCTGTGATGACCTTAGCAGGCATCCTCTGGAGGGCTGAGACCTTGTGGGTCCTGGCCTGTTTTCAGGGTTCTGTTGTGTGGCAGTGGCACCCTCCTTGACCTGTGGAGCTGGAGCTGCTGGGGTCATAGGAAGAGGATGATTCGGATAGGCTGGACACTTCCGTATTCACCTGGGTTGGTGGCCCCAGGATGTGCACCTGCTGAAGCTCCTCCCTACGGGTGCCAAAGGGCCGCTGGCTGACTCCTTGACGAGAAGGGGTAGCTGGAGTGAGATCGAGATGCCCCGCACGCCTCTCACGTATATGCTGTTGGAGGCCAACTATGGTGTCGGCGATAGAACTCAGCCCGTGCAGCAGCACAGGACCAATGTCCTGGACCAAGATCTCTATGGCGGTTGCCATCCTACCAGTGTTGACCTCAGTGCATTGGCATACCGGTGCTACACCTCAGCCTGAAGGCGGATGGATTCCATCATCATGCCATACAATCTGAGGGGTGCAGCAGACATCCCTTCCTGATGTTCCCAAGCTTGCCTTTGCAGCTCCAGCAACTGTGAAATGACTGAGACCCAGAGTCTTGTCATTTGACTCAGAATCAGCAGATTTCAGAGCTCCAAGTGCCAGAGACTGGGGAGTCCCTACTGCCACCTGCTTTTGTTCAGACAGTGCGATGTGCTCATCAGATTTTGATTGCAAGGCTACTCTAGAAAAACGTCCCTCGGAGGTTTGTGTCTCTGCACAGGCGTAGTGGGTGAACGTTGTGACGGGTCTTCAATGAAGGTGCCTTAAGATTCCTCTTCAAATGTTTCTTCGGGGCTTGATTGGAGGCCCTGGGTCATGGACTCCATTGGCTGTTTCCCAGATGTCCCTACGAAAACAAGGAGAGATAATTGGTGTATAGCAGGGGACTGCAGAACAGGACACGTCACTCACAGCATGGTTGTTTGATGGATGTCACACTGCTAGATCCTCACTTGGTGGAGCACCACCAACCTCACAGTCAATATAGGAATGGTCCAGATCCTCGCCAGCTGGTTCTATTTTCAAAGTCTGTGAGGACTTTGATTTCAGGTGTCTTGACCATGGATCCTATCCCTGAATTACTTATGGACATATTGAACTTCTAAGTGAGACATTGTTTTTTTTAATAAAAAGGACATACAAGCAAAAGCTGGCTGAGATTATAAGGTAACCACTTGCTTGAAAATTTTTACGTGGATTACTTGACCAACAAGTTCAGAGAGAACGGAATGTCGCACCTAAAAGGTGCAACATGTCCTACTTCAAACAGAGGCACTTCAAAGGAAAAGGTACAATGTAAACACTGAACTGTAAACTACTGTGGTTGCAGGGATAATGGAAAATGATTACTATCCCATGTTGAGTTATATACAAGACTGTGAACATGAACTGAGTTGAAAGGAAAACAGATCTGGGTGAAAGACATGTTTGTTTTTTCCCTTCCAGGAATACACAAGGAAAGTGGTTTAAAAAAGCCAGCTGCAACCCTAGTTCTGTGTGCTAGCCTGGTGTTTTGTTCTGGCAAATGTGTGCTATGAATATCACAGCTGAAGAACACCAACTAGGGATCCCTGCACTGCAGGTAGAAAAGTCCTCTCTCTCTGATTACTGGAAGCAAGTCACAAATCAGCAAAGCCAGAGTTGAAAAGGAAACAGGTTAGCTCCTTTCAGCTAACCTGCAGAGCCAAGAATCTCCAAACCAACTGCTCAACTGCCAAAGTCAATGTTCCCGGAATCACCCCAACTTAACAGCCACAACGTTTCACTATCAGCTCCTCACGGACAAGCCAAAGGACTCATTTGTATACCTTTTTAATTTTTATATTTGGACTGAATTGCTCATTTCTAAAGAGCGTTTCTTTTTTATTATTATTTCTTGTGTTTAGTAACTAATAAACTTACTCTTTCTTTGACTCAAGACAGCCTGGTTAAATTGGCTCCTTTTAAAACATAAATACATTTGGACATGGAAAAGGTATCCACGAGGGAAGGAATCCTTTTTAAATTAGCCTTTTTAAGTTAAATTGCATGCAACCGATGGGGTTGAAAAAAGAAAGGAGGCCAGTTCATCCCTC
Source organism: Carcharodon carcharias (assembly GCF_017639515.1). Lineage (NCBI taxonomy): Eukaryota > Metazoa > Chordata > Chondrichthyes > Lamniformes > Lamnidae > Carcharodon > Carcharodon carcharias. The sequence continues at coordinate 56,786,851 of NC_054477.1, read as the reverse complement.
CTCACCTGGAAGCATAACAATTTGGGATACCTTATCTGGGATCATAACAATTTGGGGGAACCTCACCCAAGGACTGGTCATAACACAGGCATTCCTCCATCAGTCTGTGGCCTCTCCCTGTTGTTGTGTGCCAGCTTGTCCCACATGAATAGAGATGGAGAGAATGTAGGCTGGGTGCCTGCCAGGATAGATGATGGTACCTGTGGGTGGTAAGTGGTCCTATGGGTAGGATGAGGACAATGAACAAAAACAGAATTACCTGGAAAAACTCAGCAGGTCTGGCAGCATCGGTGGAGAAGAAAAGAGTTGACGTTTCGAGTCCTCATGACCCTTCAACAGAACTAGGTGAATCCAAGGAAGGGGTGAAATATAATGGACAATGAAGGACAATGAAGGTGTGTGTGAGAGTGAATGGTGATGTCCCTTGAACTGGCAGTGAGTGAGAGCCCTGTGGATGTGTGAGTGTGAGTTGAGAGTGATGAGAAGATTGGCTTTCCCTGGCAGAAAAGAGGAGATCATTTTTGGCATTGGGTGACTGTCCTCTTTTGTAGGGCGTTGGTGCTGAGCACTGCTGCCACTGCCTCCTATGCTGGATTGGTGATGTTGCTGCCCCTCCTGCGGCCAGACTGGGATTAGAGGACATTATGGTGGGCCTCCACTGCGTCCAAAAGGTGCTTGAGGCTCGCATCACTGAATTGGGGGTGTTGCAGTCTTCTTGCCTTTTGGAGCCACGTCTTCTTTGCAGCAGTCCTTGTCTGGAAGCACCAAGAGGTGTTCGTGTGGCTGCACTTTAAATATGGCGCCCGGCATGATGAAACGATGAGGTGGTGGCGTGTTGGGCGAATGAGAGCCTGCCCGCCATCAAAATTGTGTTTTTCCCAGGAATATGTTATTCATGAGGCGGGATTGGGATGATACAGCATGAAATACTGCCATTGCAGCTGGTTACATTCTACCGCACTTAGCACAAATCTGGGACGATTCTGCCTTATGTTGCATCACCAAATGGTGAGAGTATTGGGGTGGGACAGTTGGCCACAACTGGTTGTTTGTTGAAATCTCCAGGAATATATCTAATCAGAGTCGGCTCTATGCCTATCATTGTTTCATCCTTGTAAACCCTGTAAATTGCAGCCTGAGAGCCCAACTGTTTGAAGGGTGACCCCAGAACATTATTCTGACTTCTTCTTTCAGATGCTGATTAACATGCCACTTCTGCCATTTTCTGTTTTTAACTTTTTCAGCTTTTAAAAATGCATTCTTAATTACTAAAGGTGGAAACTCTCATTAATTGAATAAGACAATGCAAAATACAACAGGTTCCTTCTTTGTTTTCAACAAGTAACAAGGGGGTGATCCTGTTAACTGGATGACATTGTTGCTGTCCTTTTTCCTTCATGTGCTGCCTCTGAGTGGTGCTTCATAGTGGAAGAATTGGAGTGTGAAAGTAATTTTTATAGGTCATTTCAACATTGGGATTTGAAAACATCGAGATAATTTTAATTTGTGTTTTATTTAAATGGTGAAATAGTTAAGTTAAATACATCAGTGTTCTCAAAACCTATGACTTTCAAATGATTTATTTGGGAGGAGTGTGGTGAAAGCTGAAAATACCTGTGCTGTGCAACTCTTTTTGAAACTTTACTTCCACCACAAGCTCAGCTGAGAAATCTAAGAGTCGTCTGGGTTTGTATGGTTTGTATGTGCAGTCCATTTACACACTCATCTTTAGGAGATCCCAAGTGTATATTTGTGTTTTTTTTCAGATACTTGTAACCATACTGAAGAAACTGAATCAGAAATTGAACATGGGAGTAGGGAGCACAATTTCAAAGTTTGCTGGTGGCCCAAGACGAAGGGGTTTGGCAAACAACGATGAGGGCTCTTAAACACTTCAGATGGTCACAGACATGCCAATTGATTGGACAGGTGACAGATGTAAGGCAATGTGAAGAAGTGTGAGGTGATATATCTTGGGAGCAAAAACAAAGAATGGAATGATGTTGAAGGATGTGAGTAAACAGAGAGTCTTATAAGTCAAAATACTTACAAAAACAAAGTACAGTGGATGCTGGAAATCCATAATAAAAACAGAAAATGCAGGAAATACTTTGGAGGTCTGGTAGAGCCTGTGGAGAGAGAAACAGGTAATGGGCTGGATTTTCCAAAACCCAGATTTTCGCCACAATGGAGAACCTTTCGCCATGGCAAAAATCCTGGAAATCACCCTCGAACCCGTCATTTCCCATCTTTGCGGGGGGTGGGACAGGAGCTGGGCCGGGGTTCATGCATATGCAATTTGCAGAGGCAGCTGGCCATTTAAATCACCAGCTGCCTCCACTGACTTCCAACCTTTGCACCCCAGCTGTGTGAATCCCAGATTCCACAGAGCAGACAAAGTCAGGGGAGGTCTGTTTTTTATGCATTTGTTTTGGATAGCCATGGTACCCCCTAACTGCTTGGAGGGGTGAGGTACCTCTGTAAAGTTTCATTTAGTGCCCCAGAAGTGCCAGAAACTTAAGTCTCATTATCCTCACATGGCCCAAGGGAAGGTAACAGTGGGGCTGTTGGTCTGCCACAGCAATTTTTCATTCCTCCCACTGAGTCTTTCACCAAGGTGCTGGGAAGAAGTGCACATAGAGCTTCGTCCAAGGAGCGATAGGGGATGGGCACGGCACCCTCTCGCATAGAGACAGTAGAAGCCAGTCAAAGTGAGCACCTGGAGCCCAGAGGCAGGGCTGAAGCTTATGAGGAAGAGGTGATAGCACAAGCACCAGGAAGGAGGAGGCGAGGGAGGACAACGTGGTTCTACCCTGTGGGGAGGGTGTACTGACTGAGGACATCATTTCCCAACGTGATGGAAAAGCAGGGCCGAAGGACAGACATTTGTCACATGGTGCAGCAGCAACTGGAGCCACAACCCATCAACCCCAATGGCCAGCCAGTGGCTGTGAAGGTAACCGTCACATTGAACTTCTATGCCTCAGGATCTTTCCAGGGCTCAGCAGAAGAACAGGCTGGTGTACCCCAGTTAGCAGCACACTGATGCATTAATGAAGTGACGAATGCCCTGTTCCCTCATTTTGGGGGAGTGCATTAGTTTAGACTAGGAGAGCCATGACCTTTGCCCAAACTGCAAGTTTCCCTCAGGTGCAGGGCATCATTGACTGCAGTAAAGGCCCCAACTCAGCAAACGGGCACCTTAACACCACAGTCATTTCACCTCATCAACATTTGTGACTACAATAAAGTATTCCTTTAAGATTGTACAATATTCCTGGGCAGCTGCCATGTCTCCTTCATACTAAGGAATTCACAACTCCCCAATCTATTTCATCCACCCTCCCAGACCTGAGGATGGCTCCTAGGGGACAAGGACTACCCCCTAAGAACATGGCTAAAGACCCCATTTAGGCACCCACAGGAGGCGGAGTGAAACTGCCACAGCAGCCATGTCATCACCAGGGGCACCATCGAGCAGGCCATTGGCATTTTAGAAATGAAATTCTGATGCCTCAATACTCAGCTGGAACTCTCCAATATGCCCCAGCAAGGGTTTCAAGAATAGTTGTTGTATGCTGCCTGCTGCACAACATTGTGGAATTGAGGGGACTCTAACTTGATGATGATGAGGATGTGGGCTGAGTCGCAACTTCTGAGGAGGAGCAAGATGAGGAAAAGGATAGGGAGGAGGATGCCCATGTACATTCAGGCTATTCTGAAACAGATGAGGATGATGAACCTTCCAATGGCAGAGCAGCAGGGAGGCAAGGACATGAACCCAGGCTGATTCCATGCAAGAGGAGGTCTTTGCTAGATGGGTCCTTGTCTGGAATAGATTTTCATAATCTTCTTCAAAATACCAACAATCAGACAGTCCCTGATGACATACCTCTGTATAAAGGTCCTTCTATCTTGATGCCACAGTCTCTCAAGTGACTTCCTATCCCTCATAAGGGAGCGAAGCAATACCAATGAGTTAAATTCTGTCACATTCACATGGTCGTAATTATCTTTCAAACAAACATGGTAATAAGTCCCTTTCATCCTGGTCCCCTCACATGAATGCTATTGACCATGAATGAGGCATCCATGCCACCAAATGGACCATCATCAAGCCATGCCCACAATGCAGATAATGATATGAATGAAGCCGTTAAACCCTATACACACTGACATGAGCGATGTGGCATCACACATGCAGATATAACATATCACGCATGGTAGTTAGACAACTGTGCCATGACAGCTCATTGAAAGAGCTTCTGCTACATCCATTCTAGTCAATGGTCTTGATTAAGAACTGGGCAGCTCAAGCATCAGTTCTGGCTTAAATATACCTCTGCAAACCACACAAACCACACCCTGTGACACTGGAAATATGTCAATGCAGCCACTGTAGTGGGCACAGCAGATGGTCAATATTAACTGGACAATACATGGCCTACAGAGCTGCACTACCCACACCAAGGCAACACTGCAGTGCAGATGAATGTCTAGCAGCTGGCATTCATGCTTCAGACGCACTGATTGACCAATATTTGCACGTGAAGTTCAATCATTAGGCTCCATTAAAGTCATGCCTAGATGGAAACTGAAAGATACAAGGAGCACCTTCGTGCTTGAGCCTTTGACTTCAGGACTCTTTTGTGATACAACAGCGAATCAAGAAGCTCTCACATGCCTCACCAATCAGGCAACATCATTGTTGCTGGTGACACCACGTCAAGCTGCAACTCAGAATGCCGTCTTCAGTGTTACTATTAAGAAGCAACTTCATATTTTTATCATTCCTTTTGCGTTCTCTATTGTACAACCAGACGCCGTGTCATGTGGAAGTAGAAAAGAAGTATATTGAACAAGTGTTCAAATATGCTATATACAATGTGAATACACAGTGAACCCATTAATGCTCTAGACAAGACGGCGTCCTGCGCCAGGACACACTCCTACAATGTGGGAGTGGTCTACAGGCCCCCTAACAATAGGGTACCACAATGTAGGGTAAAGTATACAAATAGAAATATTGGGTCTGTGTGATAAAGGGATGGCAGTAATTATGGATGATTGCAATCTACATATAAACTGGAGGAATCAGATTGGCAGTAGTAGCCTGGATGAGGAGTTCATAGAATGCTTTCGAGATAGTTTCTTAGAGCAGCACATTCTGGAACCAACCAGATAGCAGGTTATATTTGACTTGGTGTTGTGTAATGTGACAGGATTAATTAATGACCTCAGGTTAAAGACACCCCTAGGTAGCAGTGACCACAATATGATTGAATTTTACATCCAGTTTGAAAGGGAGAAGAGTGGGTCTAAAACTAATATTTTAAATTTAAATAAGGGCAACTATGTGCACATGAAAACTGAGCTAGCTGAAGTGAACTGGATACTAGGCAAGGGCATAGATCAAAAGAGAAGCAGTGGCAGACATTTAAGGGAATATTTCAGAATACGCAGAATAAGTATATTCCTACTATAAAGCAAAATTCTAAGGGGAGTACCCGCCATCCATGGTTAACTAAGGAAGTTAAGGAAAACATCAAACTTCGGGAAAAGGTATATAACTGTGCAAAGATGAGTGGCAAGTCTGATGATTGGTCAGAATATAAAGAATGGCAGAGAATGACTAAAAGGTTAATCAGGAGAAAGGAATTAGAGTATGGGGGGGGCTAGCTAGAGATATAAAAATGGATAGCAAGAGTTTCTACAGGTATTTAAAAAGGATAAGAGTAAGTAAAGTGAGTGTTGGTCACTAGAGGGTGACAATGGGGAGTTAACAGTAGATAATAAGGAAACGGCGGATGAATTGAACAAACATTTTGCTTTTGTCTTCACTATAGAGGATACAAATAACATTCCAGTAATAGCTGTAAATCAAGAGGTAGAAGGGAGAGGGGAGCTTGATGAAATCGCAATTGCTAGGGAAGCAGTACTGAGCAAGCTGATGGAGCTGCTGGCTGACAAGTCTCCAGGTCCTGATGGAGCATTAAGGAGGTTAAACTCGGCACTTAGAGAAACTCAATGTAATTGGGAAAAATCAGCATGGTTTTGTGAATGGAAAATAATGTTTAAACAATTTATTGGAGTTCTTTGAAGAAGTAACATGCACTGTGAATAAAGGGGAGCCTGTAGACATGCTGTCCTTGGATTTTGAGAAGGCATTTGATAAGATGCCACATCAAAGGTTATTGCAGAAAATAAAAACTCATGGTGTGGAGGGTAACATGTTAGCATGGATAGAAGATTGGCTGGCTGGCAGAAAACAGAGTATGCATAAATGGGTCTTTTCCTGATTGGCAGGATGTGAAGAGTGAAGTCCCACAGGAGTCTGAGTTGGGCCTCAACTTTTTACAATTTATATCAATGACTTTGATGAGGGGAGTGAAGGCATGGTAGCTAAGTTTGTAGATGACACAAAGATAGGTAGGAAAATATGTTGTGAAGAGGACATTAGGAGGTTGCAGATGGATATAGATAGGTTGAGAGAGTGGGCAAAAATCTGGTAGATATAGTATGCTGTGGGAAAATGTGAAGTTGTTTACTTTGGCGGGAAGAATTAAAAACAGACTATCTCTTAAACTGAGAATGACTGCAAAATTCCAAGGTGCAGATGGATCTAGGTGTTCTAGTGCATGAGTCACAAACTGTTAGTATGCAGGTACAGCAAGTATTTAAGAAGGATAATGAATGCTATCCTTTATTACAAGAGGAATTGAACATAAAAGTAAGGGCAGTGGTGAGACTGCATCTTGAATATTGTGTGCAGTATTTAAGGAAGGATGTAAATGCCATTGGAAGCAGTTCAGAGGAGGTTTACTAGATTGATCCCTGGAATGAATCAACAGACAGCAGATCTGACTCCCTGGCGATCTCCAGTACCATCAGCTGCACGGATCGGCTGCATGAGCCTCAGGTAGGCTCTCCCACCCCTCAGTCTGGGCCATCTCTCTCACGTTCTCCATCCTTTTGTTCTGCAAACACGACATGAATTTATGTCACTCTCATATATAGTGCATGCAGAGATAATGCTCTTCCATGCACCTGTACATCATATTGCCTATTCACATATGTTTTGTGCACAGCTAAATGAGCTGCTTACACTGTCCTCTGTTTCAGCATTGAGGATTGCATGTACCATGCCTTGCACCTTATCTGCAGCATGCAGATCTGACCCTTCCCTTGGACCTCTGTGTCTATGAGCCAAGCTGTCACCTTGCTAGAATACAAAAGGTCATTGAACCTCTTGTGGCACTGGATTCATGATTTTCTGTGGTCGCTGGTGGCTCTCACTGCAGCTACAACCTACACCCATGTCTTCTTGCTCGTGGCAGAGAATTTTCAATGGCTGGCAGGGTAAATGATGTTTCTTCACCTTTGCACCTCCTCTACCTGGAGCTCCAGGTCCTGGTTGGCCCCATTCTTTGAGATGCTCCTGATCTGTGTGGCACTCTATGAATTAATAAGTTAGTTAATGAGAATGTAAGGTGAGAAGTTCATGAGCAACTCAAATTATTGCTATAATTCACTTTTGTGTGCTTGCATGCACTAATCATGCACATCATCTCATCTATGAAAACTCTTAATGGTGTGGTTGCGGGAAGGGCTCTGCACATACGCTTGGCGTCATGTCTGTTGCGGCTGCCACTCCAAGGTGACCTGCTATGCTTAAGGACAATTAACAGCCTTATTGTCTTACTCCGCCTTATTCAAACTGTTATGCCACTACATGTGCAAATTTGAGGACCTGGTCAAGGGTGCATGGTTTGGGCACATCCCAGAGAGATGAACAATAAGTTGATGGGATAATGAGCATGGCAATGTTGTTCATTCATCCACTGAGTCTAGCAGCTTGCTAAATCACTGCATATTATGTGCATCAAGTTGTGGGGGCAAGACAATACCATCTGCACAGCTGTGTCTTGGGAATCCGCTCAGTGATTTAGTTCAGCACACTTTTCAATAGGAAGCATCAATGACAGTTCTGCAGGGAAAGTCCATGATGAGCCATCCATTCTAGGATTATCTTGGACAACATTTACTGCTTTGACACACCAGTCCTCTCCAAGGTTCTGGATGTGCTGCATTCACCAGGATTGACAGCTGTGAGGGGGCAATTTTGACCTGCGCCCGAGTTGCCCGACCCATGCCGGGCCCACCTTTGAACCTTCTCCACTTCCGGGGTCCGGGGTACCCATCCGGGTGACCAATACCGTAACCCCTTCCCTCCCCGCCACCACCCACCCCCCCCCCCCCCCCCACCCCCCCCCCCCCCCCCCCCCCCCCCCCCCCCCCCCCCCAGCCCATCAACCAAAAATCCGAACTGTGGGCGGACATTTTTAAAGGTCATGTTCATGGAGCCTGGAAATCTCCCATCTCCGTGCACCCGGCCCAGGGACAAGAACCTGTGTCCTAGTCTCACAAAGGTAAGTTAGACTGGGACCAAAGTTGGGTCGACCTGACACATTTTTTTGCCTCTGAATTACCTTGGTGGAGGCGGGGTCAATGTGGCAGCAGCTACCTGCATGGCAACCGTCCCCCCACGCCCCCCCCCCACCAATGAAGTTGGAGGCCATACTTTAACTGTAGGTGACCACAAGCAGCATACTGGGACACCATCAATGCCTCCTGTCACTCACCCCAGCACTGGCCTGCTGGGATGTAACAGCCTGAACTACAGCTGCTTTCCTCCTTATGGAGGGACTCCCCTTTCACCCTGATGATCTGACTGCGGTGGCCATGTGTGTCTTTTAAAAATATTTTTCCCAATTCTGCAGAGAGCACCTCCATTTTGAGATGCCCTTGTGGTCTTCTGCCTACCTCAATGACCCCCATCTCTCCCAATGGAGCTGCCGTCCGGACATTGCTCCAGGCCCTCTGATTGACCCTCCAACATTCCCTGGCCTACCCACCATCCTTAATTGGATGGGGTTTCGGAGGCGGCTTTTTAATTGGCCTCCAGGATGACCACAGCCGATGTCCCTCCACATCCACTTCTGGGTTCCTGACTGGAGTTGAGGCTGAAGTCGGGAACATGACTTAACCAGGAAAATTCAGCCAATGTTTCAGGCTTATGACTGTTCTGATGAAAAACCATTGATCTGAAACATTAAATCTGGCTTCACTCTCCATAGATGCTGCCTGACCTGCTAAGTATTTACAACATTTTCTGTTTTCAGGTCAAAATACTTAATTGGCTGAAATAGGGTATCAAGAATAAGAGACAAAGATGTTAGGATAATTTTGTACAAGGTTATAGTTAGGCCATGGTTCGAATACTATCTGCTATTTTCTTACGGAAAGGACATTAAAGCCATTGATGTAGGATAGATTCTCCAGGATGATGCTAGAGCTGGAAAACTGTAGTTGTGAGGAAAGAATTGAGATACTGGAACTATTTCAACCAGAGCAGAGAAGACTAAGATGAAATTTGGTTGATGTTTTAAAATTAATAATTATTTAGGTAGATTGAATGGAGAATGGTTATTTCCTATGGTTCAAGAGTTAGTGGCGTGGTGTTCATTTAATTTAAAATCAATTTAAAATTATCACAAAGAAGGAAAGGAGAATGGTTTGGAGAAATTATGCAGAGGATTGGTGGAGCATGGAATGCTTTCTGACAGTGAATGGGTGAGATGGTGTCTATTGTACCTTTGAAAGGATAATTTGGTAAATATTTGAGCAGAAGGAAATGCAGAGAGACAGAAGGCTTTGAATTGTCCTCGCAAAAAGCTGGTATGATGGACCAAATATCTTCCTTCTGTTTTCCTTATTCACTTGTGGGATTTGGGTGGTGCTGGCAAGGTCGGCATTAATTATCCATCACTTGTTGCCTAGAAGGTGGTGGTAGGTTGGCTTTCTTCTTGAGCCATTAGTTGAGTGGATAACTAGGCTACTTTAGAAATCAGTTATGTGTCAATCGTGTTGTACTTTAATCTTTCACGGTTCCATGGTCCTCTGAGCTATGTTGGAACTAAAGAATAGGAGCAAATTATTTTTCTAAAAAACATTCCAACAAAAGGCCCTATAATGCAAAAATTCCTTTACTTTGTGCCTCATGCTTCCTCCATTTATGTGACATTCTGTGTTATACGCTTTGTGCACATGCAGACAAATTACATCAATGAGGTATCTGTTTGGGTTTTGTAATTTGCATCTTAATTTGCACTTGAAGCTGAGTTTTAGTTGAATGTATTTCAATGCCAGACACAGTACACCACTGAGGTCCAAATACAGAATAGTTCAGATACTGTACACAAGCTGTATGTCGTTCATCTGTCCTTACAGCAGAGGTCATGAGTGGGAAAATAAGATGTCCTGCAAAGTAGGGAGGATTTCTACCCCAAGCTTGATTTCAGGTGACTTACTTTTAGAATTAAAACCTGTTTCTGAGTGCTTAGGTTTATTTGAATAGTGATGGTATTGCCTATATGAAAGTTAAGATGATTGAATTGAGCTAAATAATATCTTCACCACGTGTTCTGGCAATGGCTTATGTGCGTGGAGACTATACAGACTATGTATGCAGCCAGATGGTGTTACTGTACTTTCACAGCAAATTAAAATCTGTTTAAAACTTTTCCTTTTATTACCAGTAGAGTCATGGAGAAGTAAGTAGTGCTCAAACTCTGCAATGGGTAAGAGTAGAATGAGATGCCTGTGAAATTATATTTAGGAGCTAGTAAATACAAATCACCAAAGTACAATGAGTGCCATTCAGTCGATTATTAGTTGTGGTCAGTAATTTGGGGATAGGAAGTGTTTTGTGCAATTGTTTACAGTGTGCAGCAGTTTGAAAAAGTCCCGCTTTTCAATACTTGGGCAGAAGTATTCGAGAAACAGGAAATGCTTCAGATAAAGAACATTGCTGCATTTAAACAGAAAGTAGGCAAATTACCCTAAGCAAAAATAATTTACCTCTCAAAGTTGTACAATATCAGTTCTTTTGCCCTTTTCAACCAGAGTGCTGTCATGTATTATGGATCCTTTTCCCACTTCTCAGTAAAAAAAATGTAAAACAAAGTACATTATGAATTAAAGCCAAATTACTATACACGTCAAACAAAACCAGAAAAAGTTGGAGTTACACAGCAGGCCCATCAGCATCAATGGAGAGAAAAGAATGTTGATGTACCAGGTTAGCACCCCTCTTTAAAGCTAATATATAAAATGTTGGTTGATCCACTGGATGTTTCCATGTTTTTCTGTTTAAGTTTCAGATTTAGAGTATTTTGCTTTTGATGTTTCACTTTACCATTTTTTCTAATGATTTCCTCCAAATTCAAATCTACATGCCAATGTTGAATCTTTTCTGTTGCTCGCTTATCTAATATTTAATATCCAGTTGTATAGTCGGTGCGCGGAATCTTACCCCTTTAAAAATGATCAGGGGGCAAGACCAATTCCGGGTTCCGACCTCGCCCTTGCTATCAGTGCGCCCACCTGGGAGATCTTCCTGGAGGTGGTCAATTAAGAATGACGCGTGGGTCCCTGATGCTGCAGGTCCAGTCAGATGGCCTGCAGCCTTGGAAGGACAGCAACCCCACCAGCAGAGATGGGCGCTGCGGCTGCATGAGAGGACTGCAAGGGTGTCATTGTCTTGAGACTCCCTCTAAAGAGGTGTGAAGCTTTTAAAAGATAAGCTCTGGCCACAGCTGCCAGGAACCACCCTTCCCCTTCACCCCCCCATAGAGGGGAAATCCCTCGACAGGATAGGGGGCGACCACCCTGTGTGAGGATGATCAATGTTACTCCAGCGGGTGAGTAAGACCTTGACCAGCTGCCAGCAAGCCACCTCCAGGCATCTCCTGGGCTTGGACCTCTGTGTGGGGGTGGTGGGGGTGGGGTGGGGGGGGGGGGGGGGTGGCATCCACCACTCGGAATGAGTCAGACTGACCTGGATCAGAAAGGTTCCACCCTGTGCAAAAGAGTAAGTTTGACTCTGCATCCGATAGAACGCGTTTGATTCTGTGTAAGGAAGTAAGCTTAATTTTGTGTGAGATTTTGCATGTGAGGGAATTAAGATCTTATTTTGCATGAGAAACTAAGTTGCATTTCATGCGCAAGAGAGTTAATTTTGCAACTAAGAATGTGGCCCAGAATTACTGAGAAATTTTACAGCCCCCCCACCCACCAAACCAGCGGGATTTTGTGGTTCCATTGAAGTCAACGGGCTTTCGAAGGCTCACCACATTTTTCGGCTCGGCCTCCACCACGACGAGGCTGTAAAATTCCACCCTTTGATTAGAGGTAACAGTGAGGGTAAAAGCGTACACCATTAGTAAAGAATCAGACAACAATTTCCGGTGGCCGAGCGTTGCGGTTAAACCTGGGAAATCAGGGAATTGCTGTCGGAGTTTCCCTGCTCCTCCACAATCTTCACTCAAACAGTTTTTCACTGATTAGACTCGACATTGAAACACATGCAAGAGCTTTAGGTTGTAGCACTTACCACTGATTCCCGCTACACAGGCTGAAAAGTTTAAAATTAATTAGACATTTTTCCTTCTCATTTTTATATTGCTCTCCTAGTCCTATTGTTTCCCCTCTCTTTATTTCATATTCTGAACATGATTTAACACTGAATTAACTATTCTGATTGATGTTTCTTGATTGAGACTCTGCAGCCCCAGTATTACTGCAGTAGGATTCCCACAGGATGGGGCGGAGAGTGTGGAAAGGGAGGTTTCTCTAGTTGGGATAAAGGAATGCTGAAAAACAGGCTGCAGCCCAGAGCAGGCGGGTGTCGATGATTGCAAGGTGTCACTGATAGTTTGTGGAGGATTATAATCCCAGCTCCTTTTCGGGATAAGCCCTCAGATGGTTCCTCGCAACTTTTGGTTGAGAAAGACAGATCCCAAAGCTGCTAAATGGGTCTGAAGGGCTGATGTAACTCTCCCCAAAGGAAACATACGAACATATGAGTTAGGAGCAGGAGTAGGCCCCTTGAGCCTCCCCTGCCATTCAGTCATGACTGATCTGATTCTAACCTCAACTCCATAACCCCACCTACACCCCCAATAACCTTTCACCCCCATGCTTATCAAAAATCTATCTAACTCTGCCTTAAAAATATTCAGAGTCTGCCTTCACCACCTTTTGAGGACGAGAGTTCCAAAGACTCATGACCTTTTGGGAGAAAGAAATTCTCCTAATCTCTGCCTTAAATGGGCGATCCCTTATTTTTAAACAGTGACCCCTAGTTCTAAATTCTCCCTTAAGAGGAAGCATCCATTTCACATCTACCCTGTCAAGACTCCTAGGAAAGGAGCCCCTTGAAGGTATTCCAGTCCTCTGGATAGACTTCTAACAACTTTCATCCAGATTATAATATCTCGGATATTATTAGGGACAGCGAATAACTCCTCAGTAATGCAACCGCCCCCCACCAAAGAGAATATGGAGTCAGGTGTATGGAGTTGGTGGTATAGAAATCTATGTGAGACAATATTAATTCAAAACTATATAGATGTTTAGTAAAGAACTGAACATGCAATTCACAGAGTGGTTAAATCAGTCAGTTGCAATGTTAAAAAGTTCAAGGAAAAGAGAGAAAATTCAATCTTATTTATAGTAGAGAATCCAGTGTTTAAATTCAGTTGTTGTTACAATAAAATATTTTAAATAGAATATCTTTCAATTATTGAACTAAAATTTACCTTAATCACTGAGTGAGGACTATAGATTTAGTGAGATGACTCCGTACAAATTAGGCAGAGAATTATTATTGCCAAGCCCCATAACTTTACCATGAGCGATACTGGAATGAATTCAGCCGATCTAAAATTCCAATGTTTTTTCCTTCTCATTTTTATCTTGCTCTCCTAATCCTGTTGTTTCCTGTAGTAATTATGGTTTTATTTAGTGTAAAATGTACGTTTAAGAATAATACTTGTTAGGCAAGATTACATGATCTGTAGTAACCATTTGGAGTCAATGTAGAGGTGGAGCTAGTGTTGAAAGCATACGTTGCTGCTGAGTATATTGTAAATAAATTTAATGTTTCCACCCAAGCAGTCTCTGCAATCAACTCTATCATTAATAGTACAACTCTGTCACCCTACAACAAACTGGTGATGAGGATAAAACAGAATTGAACAAAGGAAATCAAGTTAAAAAGAAATCAGCACTGCACTTCGCCCAGTGATTGTAAGTAGCAAGCTCTGTTAGAATTGAAGAAGTTATACCCTCTCAAAATGCCACAGCTTGGGAGAATTGACCCTTTTGAACCAGCCACAGATGATTGGTCTCAATAAATAGCTCACCTCCTGTTCTTTTTTCAAGCGAACAAAATTACAGGGGAAGAGAAGAGGTGAGTGGTCCTCTTGAGTACTTGTGGGAGCAAATCCTACAGCTTGATTCGAAGTTTGATGGCACCCAATGTCCCAGATTTGAAGCATTTTGATGATTGCTGGACCTGGTGAAGGGTCACTTCCAACCCAAGCCCTCAGTCAGACATTGGAGATTCAGATTTAATTCGCGAAATAGAGCCCTGGGTGAGACAATTGCGTGCTACATAGCAAATTTGAAACAACTAACAGAACATTGTGAGTTCGGTACAACTCTGAACGACATGCTCAGAGATCATTTAGTATGTGGTGTGAAAGAAGATTCTATTCAGAAAAGAAGTGAATCTGGATTTGAAGAAGGCGCTAGAGATATCATTGGCCATGGAAAGCACAGTAAGAGATTCAAAAGCAATACAGAGTACCCAAAATGGCACCACCCTCCACATTGGGTGGGAAATCTCAGCCGAAAGAGTTTTGGAAAAGCAAGACTCTGCCGAGAAGTGGGAAACAGTCCCCGCTAGCCGAAGAATAAAGAAGAATAACTGATCAGCGATATTGAAGAATAATTTTAATAGAGATGGAAACAAGCAGTCTTTTAGCGATTGGCAGTTTAAAAAAAATCGAATGCTGCTATTGTCATAGAAATAGACATATGATGAGGCAGTGTAAGGAAAGATACAAGCAGGCTTGTAAACAAAAGAAATCTACAATGTAGAAGAGCCTGAAACAACAAATTCAGACATTTGCTCTTGTCTAATCTGGAAGTTGGAAAGACAGAACCAATATTTGTTACAGTGAAAGTAAATGGCAAATCTGTTAGAATGGAAGTGGACACGGGAGCTTCCACTACAGGAATTGGAGAACCTACTTTGGATATCTGAATAATGGTGAACATCAATTAAGTTTAGAAGAAACAGATGCCAAGCTAAAAGCATATAGGGCTGAAGACATTCAAGTAAAAGACAAGCAGAGTAACTGTCCATTATGGAAGTCAATTGGCAAAGCTACCCTTGATCGTGGTAGCCAGTGAAGGGCCAAGCCTCCTGGGCTGAAATTGATTAAAGGAGATTAAGTTAGAATGGGCTGAAATTTTCCAGTTGAGAGCAAGTAGGTGACCAGAGCTACTTAGAAAGTATGCCACTGTCTTTAAAGATGAACTGGGGAAAATTCAGGGCTGCAGACCTAGACTCACGCGGTGTCTCCTCTGCTTGTGCCACCTTTCAGAGAGCAATGGAAAGCTTGTTGCAGGGACTGCCCCAGGTTGTAGTCAAATTAGACAATGTATTGGTGACAGGATTCACTTAAAAAGAGCACTTGGCAAACTTAGAAGTCTTAAAACATTTCTTGCAAGTTGGAGTGCGTTTAAAAGAAGAAAAGTGCATGTTCCAAGTGAGGGAGGTGATCTATTTGGTCACCTGGTAGATTCACATACCCTCCACCTGGTTGAGGAGAAAGTGAGAGCTGTAAGAGAGGCACCTGCAACAAAGAATGCCTCAGAGCTCAAATCATTCCTAGGAATGATCAACTATTATGGGCAGTTCTTACCCAATTTGTCTATAGTGCTGGCCCTCCTGCATTCTCTACTCAAAAAGAACCAATGTTGGTCTTGGGAGGCGCCCCAGAAAGAAGCTTTCATAAAGGTGAAGCAATTGTTGCACTCATCCAATCCATTAGTGCATTATGACCAGATGAAATAATTGGTGCTGACATGTGGCGCATCTCCCTATGGAGTGGGAGCAGTGCTCTCTCATCAGATGGACGATGGCACAGGATGGCCTATAGGTTAGGTATTAAGACCGCTCACCTCAGCACAAAAGGGATACTCGCAGATAGAAAAAGAAGGCCTGTCCATCACCTTTGGTGTCAAGAACTTTCACCAGTATGTACACAGCTGCCATTTTACAATTGTTTCAGACCACAAACCATTGCTAGGATTATTTAGTGAGGACAAGGCTGTACCACCCATAGCCTCAGCAAGAATACAATGATGGGTTTTAATTCTGGCAGAATACGAGTACACTTCTGTGCGTAGGCTTGGCAATCAAATCGCAAACACTGATGCCCATAGTCGTTTGCTTTTACAAGAAAATGATGAGCACATCCCAGTTCCACAGGAACTTATTTTTCTGTTAAATTTCTTAGATTGCTCGCCGCTATGTGCTCGACTGATCAGAGATGGACAAGTTGGGGCCCAGTCCTATATCTAGTATGAGAACAAATGCTACATGATTGGTCGCAGGAGCCAGTATCTCACTAAATGAAACTGTACTTCAACAGAAGACATGAAATAACCAGCCAGGATGGTATCTTAATGTGAGGAGCATGAGTGATAGTTCCTCCAAAGAGAAGGGAGCTACACAGTGCCCATCCAGGAATTTCCTGAATGAAGACCATAGCACGCAGCTATCAATGGTGGCCTGGGATGAATGGTGAAATAGAGAATATGGTGAAGCATTATGGGCAATGTCAGCAACTGCAAAAGTTGCCAATGACAGCTCCGTTACACCCATGGGGGTGGCCAGGTAGGCCCTTGGTGCGGTTAAACATTGACTATGTTGGACCTTTCCATAGTCGGCCGCTATAATTGAGAAACTACATCAAAGTTTTGCCATTCTCGGACAACAGAAGTAGTCATTTCTGATAACGGCATGGCGTTTACGAGTGCTGAGTTTCAACGGTTTATCAGCCTCAATGGTATCACTCGTGAAAACTGCACCGTACCAACCTTCCTCAAACGGACTGGCTGAAAGGGCGGTTTAAACGCTGAAGACAGGCATGAAAAAGCTATCTGGCGATTCCTTGGCAACCAAGCTAGCACACTTTCTTTTTCATTACAGGACTGCCCCTCACACAACAACAGGTGTCACAACTGCGGAGTTATTGTTAAAACGCCGACTCAGGGCGAGATTGAGCTTAATAATGCTGAATTTAGAGTGGAAGGTGGAAAGGAGTCAGGGAAGCCAGAAAACTAGACACGACTGGCATAGTCGCGTCAGGAAATTTACTGTGGGAGAGCCTGTTATATTTGAAAAACTTCAGGGAAGGACCAAAATGGTTAATGGGTGAAATAAGTGTGGTGACTGGACCTCTATCTTACCCCGTGGAGGGGGAAGGCCGGATCATAAGAAATGACCTGAAAGACTGAACTTGTAAATTCCTTACCCAGTGTAAATATTATGTGGTCTTGAAAAGCATGTACCTGTAAATATAATATGTATAGCCGAGTTAAAGGGGAGGAATGTAATAATTATGGTTTTATTTAGTGTGTAATGTACCTTTAAGAATAATACTTGTTAGGCAAGATCACCTGTAAACAATAGGAGTCAGTGTAGAGATGGAGTTAGAGTTGAAAGCACATGTGTAGTTGCTGCTGAGTATATTGTAAATGTTTCCACACAAGAAGTGTCTGCGCATCAACTCTACCATTCATAGTACAACTCGGCCACCCTACAACATTTCCCCTCTATTTATTTCATATTCTGAACATGATTTAACACTGAATTAACTATTCTGATTGATATTTCTTGATTGAGACTCTGCAGCCCCAGTATTACTGCAGTAGGATTCCCACAGGATGGGGCGGAGAGTGTGGAAAGGGAGGTTTCTCTAGTTGGGATAAAGGAATGCTGAAAAACAGGCTGCAGCCCGAGAGCAGGCGTGTGTCAATGATTGCAAGGTGTCACTGATAGTTTGTAGAGGATTATAATCCTAGCTCCTATTTGGGATAAGCCCTTAGATGGTGCCTCTCAGATGGTTCTTCTCAACTTTCAGTTGAGAAAGACAAATCCTAAAGCTGCTAAATGGGTCTGAAGGGCTGATGTAACTCTCCCCAAAGGAAACATATGAACATATGAGTTAGGAGCAGGAGTAGGCCACTTGGCCCCTCGAGCTTTCTCTGCCATTCAATAAGATCATGGCTGATCTCAACACTTATAGTTTTCATGACTAATTTCTAACATGAGGTCTCATGTTGTAACAATCCTGGTCATTCCAGAACTCAATCTTGGGCGCTGCTGGAACTGCAAGGAGGAGCTGGGAGAAGAGCTATGGCAAACAGAGACATTTAGTTTCCAGGCTTTTAGGGTGCAGAGGGATAAGACTGCCTAGGGAGTGGGTTTGGGTTTTGGAAGGCACATGATGAGGAACAAAGTGGGGGGGGTCATCTTGGGGGGCTGGTTGGGGGCCTGATGGCACCCCACGATCGCTGATCCCCCTTTCCTTCTTAGCCTTTTGAAGAAGCCCTTTCAAAAGCAGCCTTCGCACTCTGGCCTGCCTGCTACTGCTCAGCATTTTATGGCAGTGGAGGTGGATTGAGGCCCTTAATTGGAGCCTCAATAGTTCATATTATGGGGAACAGGCCAGGGATGGGTGGGAAGGAGGTGGGCTGGGCACCTGACATAATAGCATCCGATTCGCTAAAAATACACTGGGTGGAGGAGTGGGATGGTGGGTCGTTAAATCCAGCCCATGGAGTATGAACTGTATTTTGCCGTTTATAAAAGGAACCCTTTTTAATTTTATAAGCTTCATAACTCTTTTAATCGTATAAACCCCCATTTTCTCTGAATTTATTCATGCAGATCCTTCACATACAGGGGTGGGGCTCAGTAAATGTGGATGGTTGGGTGGTCAACAATTGCAGAGGGTTGCCGATTCTAGTCAGGGACTGGTGATTTCAGGGGAGGGGATGGTGATAGCAGGGTGGGTGGGGGGGTGTGGAGTCAGGGGGTTAGTGATCACAGGGGTGAGTCGGGGGGGTGGGGGGTTTGGTGAGCACGATGGGGGAGTCAGGGAGAGGTTTGTGATCACAGGGGGAGTTGAGGGGGGGAATGGTGTTCCTGAAGATAAGTCAGGAATTGGTGTTCACAGGCATGGTAGTCAGGTGGGGGGCGGGGGGGGGGGGGGGGGGGGGTGGGGGTTGGTTGGTCATCACAGGGTGGGTCAGGGAGTTTATGACCATGGGAAGGTGGGGGGAGGGTGGAATCCAATTGCTGGGGAGATGAGGAGGTTTGTTTGCCATGCCAGATCACCTGCCCTGTTCGGCCCACAAGCAGTACTGGGAATGCACTTACCTCTTTCATGCCACCTTCTTTTAGTGGTTGTGTTTCCTGAGGCATGAGAAACTTGAGCAGCTAGTGTGGAACCTGAATGCACCTGAGACATGCAGCCTTATTCAAATATTTGTGGGAGCGATTTTCCTCCTGAGAGTGGGTTTGTCGTCTGCATCCTGAAGGCAGCGATTTTGTGGTGGGTTGAGATTTTTTTCATCTTTACTCATCACTTGATGGGTGCACATTTATGAGTTTGATTTTGTGTATTTTTAAAATTTGCATTTGCTGGCAACCATTGTATAAAATGAATTTTGATTGGTGGATTCCCTTGACCAATGCTATTAATTATTTGCAGAGGCTGCTAGTTAGATTAGAAGTGGTCAAATTTCTGAATCCCAAGCCTGGCAGCACTGTTTATGTATAGACCCTGAACCCATTAAGTTGTAGATGGATAATGTATATCGAATTGGTTTGGATTTCACGAGTAAACTGTCCAGCTGTGGGTTTTACTGAATTGGATTCTAGTTAATGGAGATTAGATTGTGGTGCAAATACCCCGTCAGGTATTTCATAATCCTTGTCAGACAAGCCATAGTGAATATGCAATCTGTATGGGGTTTCACAGGATAGGAATTTCATGAACTGACAAGTCCTTGCCTATTAAAAGTTCAATTACTTTGATAAGGATTAACACACAGACTTTAGATATAAACAGGATTGAATCATATATATGACATATGGAGCACTGAGACTTGATTTGTTTTCATAACAGGGATGTCACCAGGTTATCTATATTGAGGAATTTTATTGTATTTTGCAAAGTACATAATCATAAAAAAAATGTGCAATGATGGATTTTGAACCACAAGATGTCTTTGCTAAAAGTTTAAGCTGAACATTTTGGCTTTGATGTGCTACTTGAGACAGCTTAATTGGGATCAGCTTCAGAAACTGTTCTGAGGAGGTTTCATTGTCCCACTCCTCCACCTTTTGAAGCAGCACAGATTCTCTGCTGTAGTGCTCGGTGCTTCTGTTTGCTGTGGGCCATGTTGTGTAAGCTATGGAGCCTCCCAGGACATGGTGGGTTTTGGGATGGTGGGCGGGGTGCGGCGGGGGGTGGGGGGGTGGGGTGTGGAGGGGGAGGTGGTGGTGGGTGTAGGTGGTGGGTTTGATCACATTTGCTCTTCTTTGAAATGGCATCCTGGAATCTTTTATGTTCACCTGAGAAAGCCGATGGGTCTCTGGCATAATGTCTTATCTGAAATTAAATGTCTTTGAACGGTAAAACGCCATGGATTGAGTACACAACCTTGATAGAATTTTAATTACATTGTATCTGAATAGGTTCCCCTAAGTGTTAAAATACACAAGTTTATGTCTCTGTTAAAATGGCATGGCAACGTGTTAAGTACTCATATGCTGATCTTTGAATAACCTTAGTTTTCTTAACAAACTTTTCTCCCAGGTTGGAGTGGACTACAGCACAGAGCAATAGGAACCCAAGAAGCTTTCTGACACAAACATGTGGTGAATAAATCAGTAGAAGTACCAGATATAAAATACTGTGAGAAGCTCTTCTAAAGGCCGATCTCATGTGGATATACTACTTGCCTGCATTCCCTACTCTAGCATTTAATCATTTGCAGTGGGCACTGATGCTATCTATGGTGTGGCTGGTGTACTTGCCTCAGCTGGGGAGAAGGTCAATGATTGCAGTATCTTGCCGTAGCCTAAGTGCACCCATAGTCTTGATCCTGCATTGGAAGCAACATTTTTCAGAAGGCTCAGAGTTTAGTTTTGTCAGTTCCTGTATAACAGCTTTCAGGGAACGAACCTTTAAGGACAGGAATTTTAGTTCAGCAGGCGCCCATGATTGGTGGGTGCAGGAGTGGCCAGGGAACGGACCCCTGACTGCGATCACCTCCCGACCATGATTTCATGCCGGCTGGCCAATGAATGGCCAGTCAGCGTGGAAGGCGTGCTGAAAGGTTCAGCACTGCCAGGGTGGGGGCGGGAGGAAGGTGAGTGCTGAAGTCAGCGTGGGCGTGTGGTAGCGCTCACAGAAAGCCCCATGAAGGCAAGACAGCTGCTTCAGGGAGCTGAAGAACTTAAATGCCAAAAATAAAGCTTGTAAAAAGCAGGTAATAATGCCCATCTACCAGACTCAGTCACTGGAACATATATCAGATGAAAATTCTGTGCAAACATTTTTATTATTTTTAAATTAATATTGGAAATTAATATCCTGCCCTTGGATGGGGTTTACTCAAAAAGGCAAAGGCCACCTGGCCGATTTGCTTGCTTGCCAACCATAAATTAGTTGGACAGAAAAAAAAAATCACAGTTGATTAATACATTTTTGGTCTTAATAGGCTGCTTAATTGTCAGTGGGTGCGCTGCCGACTCTCACGCGCACCTGCCTACCAAAATATTGCGCGAGTGCGCGATGGCATTGAAACGCTCGCCCGATGTCCTCATGCGTTATTTCACACTTGAGCATGTTGGGCGTGTGCCAGCACGCTGAGCAGAACATTCTGCCCTAAATCTCTTCCAACATTGTCAACAATTTTAAATGTCAGGGACACAGAGGCATTCCTTGTGTTGCTAGGGTGCAAATTATGTGAATTACATTGCATGACGTTTTTTTCCCTTTATTCTTTCATGGGATGGGAGTGTCACAGGCAAGGCCAGCTATTGTTGCTCATCCCTAATTGCCCTTGAACTGTGTGGCTTGCAGGGCCTTTTCAGAGGGCAGTTAAGAGTCAACCACATTGTTGTAGATCTGGGGTCACATGTAGGCCAGACCAGGTAAGGATGGCAGGTTTCCTTCCCTAAAGGACATTAGTGAACCAGATGGGTTTTTACGGATAAAAGCAAAGTACTGTGGATGCTGGAAATCTGAAACAAGAACAAAAAATGTTGGAAAAACTCAACAGGTCTGACAGCATCTGTGTAGAGATAGACAGAGTTAACATTTCGAGTCCTTATGACTCTTCTTCAGAGCTAAAGAGAAGTACAAATGTGGTGAAATATATATGCGGACTGATTACCACTTTTTGGAACACCTTCGGTCTGTCAGCAAGCATGACCCAGACCTCCCTGTTGCTTGCCATTTCAACACCTCATCCTGCTCTCATGCCCACATGTCCATCCTTGGCCTGCTGCAATGTTCCAGTGAAGCCCAACGCAAACTGGAGAAACAGCACCTCATCTTCCGACTAGGCACTTTACAGCCTTCTGGACTTAACATTGAATTCAACAACTTTAGTCCATGAACTCTCTCCTCCATCCTCACCCCTTTTTGATCCCCTTTTTTCAATATTCATTTTTATTTTTTAATTCACCTATTTTTATTTTAAAAATGTATTTCCATTTTTATTCCCACCTTTTAGCCAATTTTCAACCTTTCCTCCAACCATGCACCCCCCACACCTCCACGCCAGGGCCATCTGCCACTTGCTCATTCTGCTTTCTATTCTTAATGTCATCATTAGCAGCACCTCCTTTAGCCAGTATCACCACCATTAACACCCCTTTGACCTTTTGTTTATGACATCTTTGGCAATCTCTCCTTTGTCTCCACTTAGCACTGGCCCTCTATCCAGCTTCACCTGCTCCACCAGTATATATTTCACCACATTTCTACTTTTCTTTAGTTTTGAAGAAGTCATATGGACTCGAAACATTAACTCTGTCTTTCTCTCCACAGATGCTGTCAGACCTTTTGGGTTTTTACAGAAATTGATAATAGTTGTGTCATGGTCACTGCTACTGAGACTAGTTTTCAATTCCAGATTTTATTAATTCAATTTAAGGTCCAGCAGCTGTTGTAGGTGAGATTTGACCCTGTGTCCCCAGAGCATTAACCTGGGCCTCTAGATTACTAGTCTAGTGATATTACCACAACACCATCATCTTCCCCTAACATATTTTCCTTTTTGCAGGATCTCTTAATAACCTCAGCCACATGCTAAGCAAAATTTTTGGGGGGTACAAAAAGGGGGAGTAAGCCAGCGTAAGGGTTTCTCCCTCATTTCACACTCCCACCCATCCAGGTCATCCCTGGAATTCTCTTGGAAAACCATTGTTGTTTCCCCCATTGCTTTCAAAAGCTTCCTAAAACATATCCCTTTGCCTGTGCCACTGGTCTCTCTCCTCCCTCCTTTTCTTGCCTAATGCCCCCTGTTTCACTTGTTAAATGCTGACATTCATTCTATACAGGAGCACAGTATAAATTCCAGTTGTATCTGCTGTTGTGTCAAATAGATTTAAAGATCAGGGTAAAGATTGGTATTAATAGAGCTAATTTATACAAACGCCTTCGTAAAATGCTTAAAAGCTACTCTGCTAACCTTGACGTGAATCCTATCATGTGAATTTTGTCATGTGTCATAGTTTAGTCAGTTTATGCCTGCACCAATGGGGTGTAAACTTGATAATCTTCATTTTCTTAGCACCATATATTGTTGTTGATCTGACTAAAGTCATTAATCCTTACCTACACTGTAGGATATTTTTCTGCAATAAATCCCCAGGGAAATATTTTCTAACTGTGCAAAGTAATAGGGCAGTTAAATTGGATAAGTGAGGAACAGGACCGTGCCTGTGCCAAGGGTGAGATCGGCGTTTCCCAACCCGTTGAGGACCTATCACCATCTCGGCCTTTGGCCGACAAAGCTGTGAGTGCTTTATGTTAGTCACTATGCTGACAATCCCTAATAATGCCATGTCTCTTTGACAGGAACCAGCACAAAGAGGAAACGAGGCACAGGCAGCCAGCCCGTCAGCCACACCCCTCATACCACATCGGCAGAGGATCCAGAGGACCCACTAGATGAAGACCCATCACAGCATTCACCCACACCCTCCACCAGCACAGAGACACACACCTCGGTGGGGCCTAGTTCTAGAGCAGGCTTGGGGTCACAATCTGGTCAGCACAGCACAGATTCCATTCCACAGCAGGCGGAGGCTTGGACATCCAAGGTCGTTGGCACCCTGAGGACTTCAGGAGGCCAGGCTGCTGCTGAGTCCAAGTTAGATGACAAGCCTCTGGACTCGGCCCTAATGCAGATGTTGGAGCTGCAAAAACAGACATGGGAAGATCAGGCAGGGTTGTCAGATGCCGTCACCAGATTGCAATGCATGATGGAGGAGTCCAATTGCATTCTGTTTGACACCATTGCTCCGACATGCCAGTGCACTGAGGTCAACACTGGTAGGATAGCGACTGCCATGCAGACCTTGGTGCAGGACATAGCGCCTGATATCCGGCAGGACCTGCACTCCATCGCTGTAAGCAGCAGTTGCTAAACTAGAGGGGGATGGGGCACCTTGACCTCACTCCAGGTGCCCCTTCTCATCCAGGAGTCAGGCAAGGGCCCTTGCCTACCCATTGGGATGAGGACCAGCAGCTGGACACCCTGGACCCAACCACCCAGGTGACTCCAAGTGTGTCCAGCCCCATCAGCTGCAGCTCTATGGGCTGAGGAACGTGCACCTGCCCCACAGCAGGAAACACCAAGTTGGCCGTGACCCTCCAGGCCTTGGCCCTCCAGGGCACACCTGCCAAGGATATTCCAGACAACAGGTCGTAGCAGTCAGCAGGCTGCCTCCACCTCTGCTGTCGATGTCAGGGAAGCACCAAGATGTAGTGGTAGGGTGAGAAAAATTAAGAAATACTAGGAGCACAAAGGGAGCATGGGTGTCCACTATTAGTATATTCTTTGCACAGATGTAAATATATTTCCACTCATTCCACTTCTCATGTTGTGTATGCCTCTTTCTTTCAGTATTAGTAGGGAAATGGTGTTGGGGAAATTGATGGGACTGAAGGCCGATAAATCCCCAGGGCCTGATAATCTACATCCCAGAGTACTTAAGGAAGTGGCCCGAGAAATAGTTGATGCATTGGTGGTCATCTTCTGAGATTCTATAGACTCTGGAACAGTTCCTACAGATTGGAGGGTAGCTAATGTAACCCCACTATTTAAAAAGGGACGCAGAGAGAAAACGGAATTATAGACCAGTCAGCCTAACGTCGGTAGAGGGCAAAATTGTAGAGTCCATTATAAATGATTTAATAGCTGAGCACTTGGAAAACAGTGGGAGAATCGGACTGAGTCGGCATGGATTTACGAAAGGGAAATCATGCTTGACAAATCAACTGGAATTTTTTGATGATGTAACTAGTAGAGTTGATGATGGGGAGCCAATGAGTGGATGTGGTTTATTTGGACTTTCAGAAGGCTTTCGACAAAGTCACACATAAGAGATTGGCGTGTAAAATTAAAGCGCATGAGGTTGGAGGTAGTGTATTGAGATGAATAGAAAACTGGTTGGCAGACAGGAAACAAAGAGTAAGAATAAACGTGTCTTTTTCCGAATGGCAGGCAGCGACTAGTGGGGTACCGCAGGGATCGGTGCTGGGATCCCAGCTATTCACAATGTATATTAATGATTTAGATGAGGGAACTAAATGTAATATCTCCAGATTTGCAGATGACACAAAGCTGGGTGGGAGGGTGAGCTGTGAGGAGGATGCAGAGATGCTTCAGTGTGATTTGAACAAGCTGAGTGAGTGGGCAAATGCTTGGCTGATGCGATATAATGTGGATAAATGTAGGGTTATCCATTTTGGTAGCAAAAACAGGAAGGCAGATTATTATCTGAATGGCTATAAATTGAGAGAGGGGAAAGTGCAACAAGACCTGGGTGTCCTTGTACACCAGTCACTGAAGGTAAGCATTCAGGTGTAGTAGGCAGTAAAGAAGGCAAAATGGTATGTTGGCCTTAATAGCCAGAGGATTCAAATACAGGAACAGGGATGTCTGGTTGCAATTGTACGGGGCCTTGGTGAGACCGCACCTGGAATATTGTGTGCAGTTTTGGTCTCCTTATCTGAGGAAGGATGTATTTGCTATGGAGGGAGTGCAGCGAAGGTTTACCCGACTGATTCCAGGGATGGCGGGACTGACATATGAGGAGGGATTGAATCGATTAGGATTATATTCGCTGGAGTTCAGAAGAAAGAGGGGGATCTCATAGAAACCTATAAAATTCTAACAGGACTAGACAGGGTAGATGCAGGAAGGATGTTCCTGATGGTGGGGGAGTCCAGAACCAGGGGTCACCTTCTGAGGATTTGGGGTAGACCACTTAGGAAAGAGATGAGGAGAAATTTCTTCACCCAGAGAGTGGTGAGCCTGTGGAATTCGTTACCACAGAAAGTAGTTGAGACCAAAACATTGTATGCTTTCAAGAAGGAGTTAGATAAAGCTCTTGGGGCAAAAGGGATCAAAGAGTATGGGGAGAAAGCGGGAGCAGGCTATTGAGTTGGATGATCAGCCATGATCATGATGAATGGTGAAGCAGGCTCGAAGGGCAGAATGGCCTACTCCTGCTCCTAGTTTCTATGTTTCTATGTCTCTGATGATATGCCCTGTAGTCATTCAGGTGTCACTGATGCCCCTCACCTCCTCCCAGATCTCCCATCGTCTGTATCAGCTCTATGGTCTCTTCAGCCGTCTCATTACAGTGTCTGTCTGCTCTCTGCTCAGTAGTGACCTGAGTGAGTGTCAGTCTTGAATAACTTTGTGGTCGGCCAGGCATTAATGAGTCCTGCCTCAGAGGCTCATGTCATGATACCTCATGAGTTCAGAACCCACAGGCTGCTTTGGCATCCCCATGCTTCTGCATTGTAAAGTGATCAATGTGAACCCTGGAAGATTTAATGGCAGTGCATATGGAGTTGGTGCTTCTTTCGTTGGCCTCCATGTATCTCCTGACATGCTTGAGTACGATCGACTTCAGAACAAAAACTCGCAGCTCTTAATTGGCTTCTGTCTGCCTCAGGTCCACCTGTACATCGGAACATCACCCCATTGTTAATCACCACCTTTACACCTCCATGACGCAGAACTCAGGATTTTGTAGAAACATGCTGAGCCTTGGGATTCCTACCAAAAGTTTACAAACGTGCTGCCTAGGATGTGAGTGCGGAGGTCCCAGAAGGCTCACTTGGACATGGGAGGATGTAGCGCAGGAGCAGACACTGTGTCTACCGTTTCATGACTTTAACCCTTGGCTACCTCTCGCATGGTCAATCGACAGTGCAACGTGCTACTTACAATGGTATCGGTGTACCTGGTCTTGGTGCACCTGGTGTGGTGTGCGTACGTAAGACTGCTGGAATGGAAATGTGGAGCCCTCAGATGAGATCAGAGCGAGACTGCAATTAGTTTGATGTGTGCGGCCTGGGCAGAATTGTCCCAATATCGGCAAGATCCAATATAGGGCTGGGAAAGCGGCATTTGACCCGCCAACAGCGACGGCAGCTTTTTCCAACATATCATGTGGCACTTTGTTTCAAAAATGCAGCGGCACAGGTTTCACCTCGGACTACCGATGGGGCGGCCTCTGGTTCACCAGCCCTGCCATCACCTCAGGCCTTCAGTAATCCGGGTGCCATATTTAAAGGGGGCCCCTGTACAAAGCTAGCTCTCTCTAAGGGATAGGAAGCTGCTGGAAAGCCATGATTGCCAAATGGAGGAAATATGTTGCCCCCAAATTTAGTGACGCCTCCCTCAAGTACCTACTGGACATGATGGAGGCCTACTGCAAAGTCCTCTACCCCAGCTCTGGGCGAAGACCAGCAAGCAAGGTTACCAATCCAGCATGGGAGGTGGTGGCAGCGGTGGTCAGCACCAACGCCCTGCAAAAGAGGACAGCCACCCAGTGCCAAAAGAGGATGAATAATCTCCTCCATTCCAACAGGGTAAGTCACTCCTCTCATCACTCTCAATTCACACACTCACAAACCCATCACACATCCACAGAAATCTCATTCACTGCCAGTTCAACAGACATCACCACTCACTCTCTCACAAACACACCTTCATCTGCCCTGCGGATCATGTCCTCATCCCATCCACGGCATCACTCTCCGCCCACACATGCCAGGCATCCTTCTCATCTGGCTTGGCGGGCATCCTGCTGACACTCCATCTGTATTCATGCAGGACAACCTGGCACACAACAAAGTGGACCATGGGTGTCCACTATTAGTATATTCTTTGCACAGATGTAAATACATTTCCACTCATTCCACTTCTTACGTTGTGTATGCCTCTTCTTTCTGATGATATGTTCCATGGTCACTCAGGTGTCCTGATGCCCCTCACCTCCTCCCAGATCTTCTATCATCCGCATCAGCTCCATGGTCTCTACAACCATCTCATTACAGTGCCTGTCTGCTCTGGTCAAGAAGGTAAAAGCCCATGGAATCGAGGCCAATTTAGCAAATTGGATCCAAAATTGGCTTAGTGGCAGGAGGCAGAGGGTGACAGTCGAAGGTTGTTTTTGTGATTGAAAGCCTGTGATGAGTGGTGTACCGCAGGGATTGGTGCTGGGACCCTTGCTGTTTGCAGAGTACATTAATGATTTAGACGTGAATATAGGAGGTATGATCTGTAAGTTCGCAGATGACATGAAATTGGTAGTGTTGTAAATAGAGAGGAGGAAAGCCTTAGATTACAGGACGGTATAGATGGGCTAGTAAGATGAGCAGAGCAGTGGCAAATGGAATTAATCCTGAGAAGTATGAGGTGATGCATTTTGGGAGGACTAACATGACAAGGGAATACACAATGAATGATAGGACCCTAGGAAGTACAGAGGATCAGAGGGACCTTGGTGTACATGCCCATGGAGCACAAAAGGCAGCAGCACAAGTAGATAAGGTGGTGAAGAAGGCATATGGGATACTTGCCTTTATTAGCTGAGGCATAGCATATAAGAGCAGAGAGGTTATGTTGGAGCTGTATAAAACACTAGATAGGCCACAGCTGGAGTACTGTGTGCAGTTCTGGTCGCCACACTATAGGAAGGATGTGATTGCACTGGAGAGGGTGGGGAGGAGATTCACAAGGATGTTGCCTGGGCTGGAGCATTTCAGTTATGAAGAGAGACTTTATAGGCTAGGCTTGTTTTCCTTAGAGCAGAGAAGACGGAGGGGGGACCTGATAGAGGCATCCAACTTATGAGGGGCATAAATAAGGTAGATAGGAAGAAATTTTACCCCTTAGCGGAGGTGTCAATAACCAGGGGGCATAAATTTAAGATAAGGGGCAGGAGGTTTAAAGGGGATTTGAGGAAAAAAATTTTCACCCAGAGGGTGGTTGGAATCTGGAACACTGCCTGAGGGGCTGTTAGAGGCAGGAACCCTCACAACATTTAAGAAGTATTTAGATGAGCACTTGAAACGCAATGGCATACAGTGCTACAGAACAAGTGCTGGAAAATGAGGTTACAATAGATAGGTGCTTGCTGGCCAGCGCGGCCATGATGGGCCGAAGCATCTGTTTCTGTGCTGTATAACTCTATGACTCTAAAAGGAAGAGGTAGCAGACTGGTGGAGGAATGCCTGATATCAAGGCCCTCACAGACTTTGAAAAAAGAGTCATCCAGCTCGCCAGCGATGACCTGGACCGTTCTTGTGCTGGCAGTGAGGTCGATGGTGCTCAACCAAGTGAGGATCCAGCAGTGCAGCATCCGTCAGACAGCTATTCTGTGAGTGAGCTCCACAGTCCCCTGCCATGCATGAATCATCTCTGCTTGCTTTTGCAGGCACATCTGATCTGATTCGGGGGGGTGCAGTGGCATAGTGTTATTGTCAGTGGACTAGTAATCCATAGACCCAGGATAATGCTCTGGGGACCTGGGTTCAAATCTCACCACCACAGATAGTGGAATCTGAATTCAATAAAAAAATCTGGAATTAAAAGCCTAATGACGACCATGAACCATTGTTGATTGTCATAAAATCCCATGTGGTTCACTAATGCCCTTTAGGGAAGGAAATCTGCTGTGCTTACCTGGTCTGGCCTACTCCATGTGACTCTCAAATGCCCTCTGAACAATTAGGGATGGGCAATAAATGCTGGCCTAGCCAGCCCCATGAACAAATATAAAAAAAAAATCTGGGAAATAGCCAACTGGGTCCACAAGCTAGGCCCTTGACTCAAGCCCTGAAGACACCTCGGATAAGGAATCTGATGACACCCTAATTGAAGACCTGTCACAGCGCTGACCTACACCCTCCACCAGCACAGAGACACACACCTCAGTGGGATCTAGTGCTAGAGTAGTCTTGGGGTCACAATCTGGTGAGCATATTACACTGTCTGACCCATAGCAGGTGGAGGCAGGGACTTTCCAGGTTGCTGGCACTCAGAGGACTGCTGGAGGCCAGAAATCTGCTGAGTGTGAGTCAGCTGAGGAGCCTCTGGACTTCATCATATCCGTTTGTGGAGCTGCAAAGACAAGCTTGGGAACATCAAGAAGGGAAAAGGAGGTGGGGTGGCGTTGTTATTTAAGGATGAAATCAGTGCAGTAGAGGATATTGGCTCAGAAAATCTAGATGTAGAATCAGTATGGGTGGAGCTAAGGAGCAACAAGGGGGTGGAAAATATTATTGGGAGTTGTCAATAGGTCTCCAAACAGTAGTGGTAAGGTAGGAGATGACATTAAACAGGAAATTAGAGATGCACGTAACAAGGGTGCTACAGTAACCATGGGTGACTTTAATCTACATATAGACTGGGCAAAACGAATGAGCAATAATACTGTGGCAGCTGAATTTCTGGAGTGTGTACGGGATGGTATGTCGAGGAACCAACTAGGGAACAGGCTATCCTAGATTTGGTATTGTGCAAATAGAAAGGGTTAATTAATAATCTTGTTGAGTGGGGTCCTTTAAGGAACAGTGACCATAACATGATAGAATTCTTCATTAAGTTGGAAAGTGAAGTAGTCTGATCTGAAACTATGGTCCCAAATCTAAACAAAAGAAACTATGAAGGGATAGGGCATCAGCTGGATAAGATAGATTGGGGAACTTCATTAAAAGGCATGACGGTGGATAGGCAATGGCTAATATTTAAGGAATTAATGTATGCATTGCAATAGTTACACATCCCTTTCTGGCGCAAAAACACAACAGGAAAAGCAGCCCAACCATAGCTAACAACTAACAAAAGACATTAAGGATAGTATTAGATTCAAAGTTGCTAGAAAAAGTAGCAAGCCTGAAGATTGGAAGCAGTTTAGAATTCAGCAAAGGTGGACTAAGAGGTTGATTAAGAGGAGAAAAATGGAGTTTGAGAGTAAACTTGCAAGGAACATAAAGCAGACTGTAAAAGTTTCTATAGGTATGTAAAAATAAAAAGACAAGTGAAGACAAATGTAGGTCCCTTACAGTCAAAAACAGGAGAATTTATAATAGAGAACAAGGAAATGGCAGAGCAATTAAACTATTATTTTATTTCTGTCTTCATGGAGGAAGGCATAAATAACTTCCCAAAAATACTAAGGAACCCAAGGTCTAGTGAGAAGGAGGAATTGAAGGAAATTAGTATCACTAAGAAATTAGTGAGGGAGAAATTAATGGGACTGAAAGCCGATAAATCTTCAGGGCCTGATAATCTACATTCCTGGGTGCTAAAGGATGTGGCCATGGAAATAGTGGATGCGTTGGTTGTCATCTTCCAAAATTCTGTAGGCTCTGGAACAATCCTGACGGATTGGGGGTGGCAAATGTAACCCCACTATTTAAAAAGGGAGGGAGGGAGAAACCTATGAATTACAGATTGGTTAGCCTAATATCAGTAGTAGGGAAAATACTGGAGTCTATTGTAAAGGATGTAATAACAGGACATTTAGAAAATATTAACAGGATTAGACAAAATCAACATGGGTTTATGAAATGAAAGTCATGTTTGACAAACCTATTGGAGTTTTTTTTAGGACATAACTACCAGAATAGATAAGGGAGAACCAGTGGATGTAGTATATTTGGATTTTCAGGAAGTTTTTGATAAACTTTCACATAAGAGGTTAGTGTGCAAAATTAAAGCACATGGGATTGGGGGTAATATATTGGCATGGATTGAGAATTGGTTAAAAGACAGAAAACAGGTAGTAGGAATAAATGGATCTTTATCGGAGTGGCAGTGGGATCACTGGTGGGGTACCGCAGGGATCATTGCTTGGGCCCCAGCTATTCATAATATATATCAATGATTTGGAGGAGGGAGCCAAAAGTAATATTTCCAAGTTTGCTGCCAACATGAAACTATGTGGGAATATGAGTGGTGAGGAAGGTGTTAAGAGGTTTCAAGGCAATTTAGACAAGTTGATTGAAAGGGCAAATACATGGCAGATGCAGTATAATGTGGGCAAGTGTGAAGTTATCCACTTTGGTATGAAAAACAGAATGGCAGATTATTATTTAAATGGTGATAGATTGGAAAATGTTGATGTTCAAAGGGACCTGGTTGTCCTTGTACATCAATCATTGAAAGCAAGCATGCAGGTGCAGCAAGCATTTAAGAAGGCAAATGGTATGTTGGCCATCATTGGGAGAGGACTTGAATACAGGAGCAAGGATGTCTTACTGCAGCTGTACAGGACCTTTGCGAGACCACACCTGGAGTATTGTGTGCAGTTTTGGTCTCCTTACCTAAGAAAGGATATACTTGCCATAGAGAGAGTGCAGCAAAGATTCACCAGGCTGATTCCTGGGATGGTAAGATTGTCATATGAGGAGCAATTGGGTCAGCTAGGCTTGTATTCACTAGAAGAATGAGAGGGGATCTCATTGAAACATATAAAATTCACACAGGGCTGGACAGACTGGATGCCAAGATGATGTTTCCTCTGGCTGGAAGGGGTCTAGAACAAGGGGTCACAGTCTTAGGGTACTGGGTAGGCCATGTAGATTGAGATGAGGAGGCTGAGATCAGGGAGTGGAGAACCTGTGGAATTCTCTACCACAGAGGGCTGTAGAGGCCAAATAACTGAACATATTTAAGACAGAAATAGATAGGTATCAAGGGGGTATTGGGAGAGAGCAGGCATATGGTGTTGAGATAGAGGGTCAGCCATGATCATATTGAATGATGGAGCAGGCTCGAAGGACTCCTGCTTCTACTTTCTGTTTCCATCAGGAAGGGATATCTCCTGCACTCCTCAGATTGCAAGAGACAATGGAGGTGTCCGTTCACCTTCAGTCTGAGGTGATAGTGCCAGCATGTCAATGAACTGAGGGCAACACTGGTAGGATGGCGGCCGACATGGAGAACTTGGTGCTGGACATTGGTCCTGCACTGCTGCAGGAGCTGCACTCCATCCCAAGGTACTTGCAGGCATTCATCAGTAGCAACACGATAGTTGGGGGGGGAGCATCTCAAGCTCACGCCAGCTGCCCCTCCTCTCATGGAGTCAACCAGGGACCCAGTCAGCTTGGGCACCCATAGGGAGGAGGATCAGCAGGTGCACATCCCGGAGCCTTCCACCTAGGTGAATCCCGAGCATTTGGCCCATCCAAATCCGCTCTTCCTGTGACCCTGGCAACTCCTGCTCCACAGTGCAGGATCCCTGTAGCATTAGAAAGGTCAAGATGATTTAGTTGCACAACATGGACGCAGGTTAATCACTTGTACCGAATGTTAACCATTGTAAATACACTCCAAAGAATGCCTCCTTGCCTATGGCTTCTTGTTATGATGAGTAGTGTTCGTGTCAATTCGATGTTAAAACTTGCTTCCTGCACAAAATGAAGGCTAGTGTCACAGTCCAGGGCCTCTCCCTTGTGTAACGTGTAACCTTTGAACACACTGATTGTCCGGCTTCAAAGTCACTGTCCAGGTTAGTGATGCACAGCTCTATGTGGCTTTTGTTTGCTACAAGAATTTCATACCTAAGTGTTCCTGGGTTCCGTGATGTTCTCTGTGTGCTCTCAGCACCTTAGAAGTGGAAGCAAGGCTGTTCCCCCCCACCGTCTCGACACCATTTCTGACAGGTGAAGGTGTGGTGCTGAAGGGAACAGGTGATAAAGCCTGCCAAAGTATCAAATTGTCTTAAAGTCCATGTACCCGCTGTTTCTCAGCAGTGTCTCCATGATATGAGCCTCTTCATACAGTGTGTGTGCACTGCCCTCAGCCAGACAGGTGTCAGACGTTCCCAGATGCAATGTGAAGATCTCGGGAGTGTCCTCACTGCATCTTGTCATCATCCTCCTGGAATCCTGTGGCAATGAGAGCCTCACAAGCACGCCTCATCTGGCCAGAGCAATGGCCTCATAGCCTACATCCTTACCCTCCAGGACCTCATCACTCTTATCTCACAGAATCACAGAATTTTAATGCCATAGAAGGAGGCCAATTGGCCCATCATATCTGCACCAGCTCACCAAATGAGCATTATGACCTAGTGCCATTGCCCTGCCTTTTTCCCGTGCCCTTGCACATTGTTTCTATTCAAATAATCATCTAATGGCCTGTTGAGTGCCTTGATTGAACCTACCTCCACCACACGTCCAGGCAGTGCATTCCAGGCCTGAACCACTCATTGTGTGAAAAAGTTTTTTCTCATGTCACATTTGCTTCTTTTGTAAATCACTTTAAATCTGTGCCCTCTCGTTCTTGATCCTTTATAAGCAGGAACAACTTCTCCCTATCTACTCTGTCCAACCCCCTCATGATTTTGAACATCTCTATCAAATCTCCTCTTAGCTTGCTTCTCTCCAAGGAGAACAGTCCCAACCTCTCTAATCGATCCTCATAGCTGAAGTTTCTCATCCCTAGAACCATTCTTGGAAATCTTTTCTGCACTCTCTCCAATGTGTTCACATCTTTCCTATAGTGTGGCTCCCAGAACTGTACACAATATTCCAGCTGAGCTCTAATAAGTGTTTTATATAAATTCAGCAGAACATCCTTCTAATCTGTGCCCCTCTTAATAAAGCCCAGGATACTATATGCTTTATTAACCGCTCTCTCCACTTGTCCTGCCTCCTTCAATGACCTATGCACATATACACCCAAATCTTTCTGCTCCTGCACTCCCTTCAAAATTTCATCCTTTATTTTATGTCCACTGTCTATGTTCTTCCTACCAAAATGCATCACCTTACACTTCTCTGCATTGAACCTCATCTGCCAGCTACCTGCCCACTCCATCAACTTGTCTATGTCTTCTTGAAGTTTCACACCATCCTCCTCCCAGTTCACAACACTCCCAAGCTTCGTATCATCCGCAAACTTTGAAATTGTCCCCTGCACACCAAGATCTAGATCATCAATATATATCAGGAAAAGCAAGAGTCCCAACACTGACTCCTGGGGAGCCCCACTTCAAGCCTTCCTCCAGCCCAAAAAACATCCATTGACCACTACTCTCTGATCCCTATTTTTCAGCCAATTTTGTATCCACATTGCTACTGCTCCTTTTATTCCATGAGCAATATCTTTTCCCACAAGTCTGTTGTGTGGCACTGTGTCAAATGCCTTTTGAAAGTCCATGTACACCACATCAACAGCATTACCCTCATCGACTTTTCCTGTTATCTCTTCAAAAAGCTCCAGTAAGTTAATTAAACATGATTTCCACTTTAGAAATCCATGTTGGCTCTTCCTTATCATATTTTTCCAAGTGACTATTAATTCTATCCTGAATAATTATTTCTAGAATCTTTCCCACCACTGAAGTTAAACTGACTGGTCTGTAATTGCTGGTCTTATCCTTACAGCATTTTTTGAACAAGAGTGTAATGTTTGCAATTCTCCAGTCCCCTGGCACAACCCCTGAGTCCAGGGAAGACAGAAAGATTATGGCCAGTGCCCCTGCAATTTCTACTTTCACTTCTTTCAATATCCTTGGATGCATCTCATCTGGTCCCGGTGCCTTGTCAACTTTAAGTATCAATAGTCTAAACAACACTTCATCCTTATAAATTTTGAACCCTTTTAGTGACAGATTTTCCTCACCTGTCACCATGAACTGGGTAGCATATATCTCCTTGGTAAAGATGGATGCAAAGTATTCATTTAATACCTCAGCCATGGCCCCTTCATCCATGTGTGCATTCCCTTTTAGGTCCCTAATCGGCCCTACTCCTCCTTTTACCACCCTTTTATTATTTATATGTCTATAGAAGACTTTGGGATTCCCCTTTATGTTGGCTGCTGATCTTTTCTCATAATCCCTCTTTGCTTCTCTACTATGCTTTTTCACCTCCCCTCTGAACCTTCTGTATTCCTCTTGGTTTTCAATTGTATTTTCTACATGACACCTGTCATAAGCGCACTTTTTCTTCTTTTCATAATTTCAATCTCCTTTTTCATCCAGGGAGCTCTGGATTCGTTTGCCCTACCTTTCCCTTTCTATGGAATATACCTTGACTGTACACGAATCAATTCTTCTTTGAAGGTAGCCCATTGCTCAGCTACAGTTTTTCCTGCCAATCTTTTGTTCCAGTCTCCCTGGCCAAGTTCCAGTTGTGCCCTATCAAAGTTGGCTCTTGTCCAGTTAATTATTTTTACACTAGATTACCTATCGTCCTTTGCCATCAGCATCATAAAACGTACAATACAATGATCACTGTCTCCTAAATAACCCTCCACTGACACTTGATCTACTTGGCCCATCTCATTTCCAAGAACCAGGTCCAACAATACCTCTTTTCTTGTTGGATTGGACACATCCCCTTCAACTTCCTCCTCATTGGAGGAGATGTGCAGATTTTGCACCTCCTCATCACCCACGTCCTCCTCCCTTTGCATCGCCAGGTTGTGTAGCACACTGCAAGCCACTGTGATGCGTGACACCCTCAACAGATCTGTCCAGCCATTAGAACATCATTTTCAGGATGCCAATGGTCTGCTCAACCAAACTCTGGGTTGTGACATGAGCCTCATTGTACCTTCTCTCACCAGGATTCTGAGGCTGCCGCACAGGCATAATCAGCCACTTTCTTTATGGGTAGCCCTTGTTCCCGAGGAGCCAACACTGCAACCTGTGTTGTGCCTGGACGATGTCAGTGACCTGAGACCTGCTGGTTATGTATGAGTCATGGACTCTTCTGGGGTGTCTTGCACACATCTGCACGATCTGTTTGTTATGGTCGCAGACCAACTGAACATTGAGAGAGTGGAAGCCTTTGTGGTTCACATACTGGAATGCTTGTTGCCAGGGAGATTTAAGAGCCATGTGGGTGCAGTCGATGGCACCCTGCACCTGTGGGAATCTGGAAATCTCAGCAAATCCCAGTGCTTTTGCTTCCTGGCTTGCCTGATCTCTGTCCAAGTTGACAAAGTTGTGTACTTTACAAAAAGGGCACCGTGATCATCTGGATACATTTGTGGGTGGAGGCTTGCGAGATCCCGCAAAGAGCCCCAGTGGAGCCTTGGAATGAGCCATTGTCATAGAAATTGAGCACGGCTGGTGAGAGAAGGTACACGGAGGTTCATGTCACAGCCCAGAGTTTGGTTAAGCATACCACTGGCATCCTGAAAATGATGTTCTAATGGCTGGACAGATCTGATGGAGCAATGCAGCACACTCCCCAGAAAGTGTCACGCATCACAGTGGCTTGCTGTGTGCTGCACAACCTGCCAATGCAAAGTGGGGAGGACCTGGATGACGAGGAGATGCAAAATTTGCACACCTCCTCTCAAGAGGAGGAAGTCGAAGGGGATGTGTCCAATCCAACAAGAAAAGAAGCACTATTGGACCTGGTTCTTGGAAATGAGATGGGCCAAGTAGATCAGGTGTCAGTGGATGATTATTTAGGAGACAGTAATCATTGTGTTGTACGTTTTAGGATGATGATAGAAAAGGACGATAGGCAATCGTAATCTCTCGGATGCACTTGTGAGTAGATGCTTGAGAAATCTGGCAGAGGTCCCCCATGGAGCCTTGGAATGAGCTATTTGTGAAGAAGTTCAGAGTGGTGGTGACTTTGATAGTCACTGATAATGGATAGCCTCCCAGCCCCTGCGGCATCAACTCCTCCTGGAGAATGTGGCCGATGTGAGCTACCACATCTCTAGACATGTGAGGCATCTATGGCATCGTCACTCACTCACCTGGAGGAATGAGAGGTGAGGTGTCTTATGTACACCCTTGGTCTTGCTAGATCCCTATGCACAATGCCACTGGCAGCCTTCACTTCTGGGTGTTGAGCGGGCCCCACTGGCCCTTGATTATCAAGGTGAGGCTGTTGCCTTAGCCCAGCCTGTCAGCAATGGGCCCTTCATCTCCTCCTCCTTTGTTGCCTGATTGCCAGGATGAATGCAATGTTTCCTGTTCCATCCATCATGCCCTCGTGCTAGTTTCTGTAGAAGCAGAAACATGAATGAACACAAAGCTGCAATGGTTACCTTACATTTGCCAACTAGGGAGTCTGTGTGGAGTCCATGGGTTCCTATCACTCCATCCATTGCAATCCCACTTAGCCCCTTTGTAGCCCTTTGACACAAGGGCTTGGATGTCAATGAGTGCTGCCAAGCAACAGAAGCCTCACTCAGGGCACTGTCAGACTATATCCTTTGGATTACATAGGAGCACAAACTTGCTTTCATGGTATGATAGTTTTGTGGGGGGTGGTCAGGAGTGGGGTGTACAATCGCAAATTGAACATGCCAGCTGCAAGGTTAAGAGGTCTTACGGCCATTAGGCAGATGCATTTTGGATTGTGGCCCCTTTTCAATTGGTTCATTCTGGCTCTTGGGATTTTCCACAGGAAAGACAAAAGGTCTTTGCAAGCCAATCCTACAATGGCCCAGGTTGGGATTATATTCTCGCATGAATGCACTACAAAAGTTAAGGTGCCACATCCCCTAAATTGACTATTGTTTGTTCCTAACATGTCTTCACTGTGTCTTCCTTTCAATTTGGAAAAGCAGAAATGAATGGGGTACCCCTTCAATCAGTGCACAAGTGCAGTGGTCGACTTCTCCCAAAAGCCCTGAGAGCAATCTCCTGACATTTTATTTCCATACTTGTTTTTCAACTGCGTCATTGGATTAGCTTGATAAATGGCGGTGTGAGGTTCTACTAGTAGACCAGCTTCGATCCCCCCAGTGCCCCACCGTGACCATCGAGATCCCTCCCACTGTCCTGGAGGAGCATCATGCTCAGGTTTCCCTCCCACCAATCACTCTTCTTCCTCCGTTTCTCATCCTAGATCCCATTGTGATTGTAGCTGATATCCCAGTCCTACCCCCTGAACTGTTTGATGTTGATGTCCTGATGCCCCATGTTGACCTGTCCGCCCTCCACCTTCAGGCATTTTGCACTGGGACTTAATGAGACCACCACCTTGCCCCATGAGACCATCAAGTGCCCGCCCCTGCATTACCTCTTCTCCGTTTATAGGCTGCGGGTGCCTCCCCTGACCATGACTGTGCCACCTGTGGCCCAGTATCAAGCCACCAACCCCTAGGATAAATGTGTGTGAGGGACTGACACCCTTGGTGCCCTGCATACCAAGCTGGGTACAACTGACACAGGACTGACAGGCACCCCCCCTGCTCCCCTGTCCCTAGACTGGGACCAGGACAGGTGTGTCAGGCACAGCCCTCTAAATTGTAGCACATATTCACAGTATTGCCTAAGCTTTCTGGCCCAACTGCGTTAAAGCACTTCCCACCAACACCGCACCCCCCTTCCGCCAACCCCATGATGTGTCTGTGCACATCCTTCCCCAGTCTTCCCCCTCCCTGCAAAGGCAAACCTATGTCCTCCAGTCTCCAGCCCCTTCCCCTGCCCCTGTCCTGTCTCACCTTCCCCAACCCCTCAGTCAAGTCTTTGCCCTCCAACACATTCCCTTGCCTCCCCGCTGCCTTCGTGCTGGTCTGCAATGGTAAACCTTAGGTCATAGACCCCATGCCTCCCTGCTGGTCTAGCCTGCACAGCCTGGCACAGAGTTGGAGCAGCCATGAGCGCAGAGCACCTTCTCTTGCACTTTCTCCTCTTCTTCCTCCTCCTCTTTCTCCTGCTGCTGCCCCTCAGCTTGTTGTCTCACATATGGTGGCAACTGTCTATTGCCTCAGAATGACCAGATTGTGCAGCGTGCACCATGCTACCACAATTCTTGCCACATATTCAGTTGAGTACTGAAGGACTCCTGCAGACTGGTCCAGGCAGCAAAGTAATTATTTGAAAATATCAATGTTTTGCTCTATAATGTTCATCGTGACAGTATGGCACTCATTGTATGTCTCCTGTGCAGGTGTGTGTGGGTTTTTGCCCAGTCACTAGCCATGACTTGCTGTGGTGGGTGAAGTTCAGGTGGAACAGTGGACTACCACAGAATGAAAGAACATTCACTGCTGTCAGGATAACAGACATTCGCCTGTGTGATGAGCCACCTGTGGTCACATACTAGCTCCAAATTGAGGGAGTCAAAATGGCCACATTCAGATGAGGAGCATACAAGGCAATATGTGCCCATTCAATGGCCCCCCCCACACCCTGGGGCAGCTTGCAACTATGTAATCTGTGCAAAATCTTGTCTCACTCTCTGCCAGCTTGCCAAGATGGAATGAAAAGAAACTGTCTCTCTCTATACAGAGAGGCTCAGTGACCTCTCTTATGCACCAGTATACTGCAAACTGCAAGATATTATTTATATTTCCAGCAGCAGGCTGGAAGGAGCCAGACACATAAAAATTAAGAGCCAGGGTCACCTTGACAGCCACAGACAGTGCTGTCCTTGCCCTGATTTGTGGCAGCATTTGTGGTTTTAGCCGTTGCCAAATTTCAGTCATGACCTCTTCAGCGAAATGAAGACATCTCGAGGAATTTTCTAGCTGAAAGTGAGAATTGCTCCTTAAAGGTCCTCTGTGAATATGACCTCCTCCTGCCCCTCCTTCTCCTCCCTCTACTAGCATCTTGTCCTGTTCTGCACAGCCTCCCTCCATTCGTCCAGCCATGTTCAATTCCCAGTGGAAACTCTAGCAGGCCACCTGCGTCTGACAGCAAAATTTTATAGCACAATATTTCTTTGACAAAGTGTTCTGCAATACCAGCTAGATGACTCTACAATCTGCATTTTTGTCAAAAAAATACTGTATTTTGAACTTACTTATTTTTTTCTCTTTCTGTCTGTATAACCTTGTGGTCTTTCAGAATGTGAAGTAAAATCATGTTGCCAAACATATTGGGCGGAATTTTGTTGAGGTATCGGGGGCGTCACCTGCCGACTGGAGAACTGGTGGGAAACTTGCATCACCTCTATTTAGATTGGCCAACTATACCACTGAGGCACCGAGTGCCTTTGACCCCACCACAGGATGACCACAGTGTTTTA
The DNA here is from genome assembly GCF_017639515.1 of Carcharodon carcharias. Taxonomy (NCBI): domain Eukaryota; kingdom Metazoa; phylum Chordata; class Chondrichthyes; order Lamniformes; family Lamnidae; genus Carcharodon; species Carcharodon carcharias. Next base: position 56,745,356 of record NC_054477.1, on the reverse strand, counting down.
CTTGTCGCACACACTGTATGTTGACAGACCCACCCGCCACTGGGTTAATACCAGCAGTGGCAGGATAAGGCCCTTAAGTTGTCACTAATTGGCCACTTAAGGGCCTTAATAGGCAGCAGGGTGGGATGGTCGACCATAGGCCTTCCCACTCAAAACCTAATTCTGGTAGAAGAAGGAAGACAGCAGGGTCCTGCTGTGCCCCCATCCTGCCTAATTACACACCCTTCCCACCTGGAGGGAGAGCACAAGATTCCACCCATTGATTTTATTCCATATATGTAATACATCATTGCAACATGACTTTTATGTCTGTGCACACAGATAGATCCTATTGGACATTACTAATTTAATGCTAGCTGCATTATCTCTCTCTCTCTCCTCCGGGAAATATACTCTACTGCTCTATATAAGCTACTGTTCTATTTGGCTGCACAGATATAAACATAACACATTTCCGCATTTACCATTTTCAGTTCATAAGCCAAAAAAGTGCCAATTAAAATGAAGTTCCAATTGCAGAATTTCACTCCAGTATGGTATGATGTTCCTGAAGAAGTCATTCAAGGTGAACCAATTTGCTTTTTGAATGACAGTTGAGCATGTTTTAACTGAATCCCTATTTCGTAGCAAATCATGAACATTTACTCGAGACTAATGTTACAATAACATAATAAAGTCCATGGATATTTAATTGCATTACCAGCACTGTTAAACAGTGATATGGGAACAGTGCATAACATTAATGCTGTTTATTGTCCATAAACTGTCTTGAATGCTCCCTAGTATACATAAGGATGAAGTGCACTGACATGGGGAGGGCAGATGTGACATCAAAGTATTTATGGACAATGGGGGAGCCATTTCTTTAGGTACTACACAGCCTCCTTATGCTCAAAAATAGCACCTGAGATGCACACATCCACTTCTGACAGGAAGAGCTCTGGACACTGTCTTGGTACTGGGGTTTGAATGCGCAGCGTACAGTGGAGGCAGCTGATGATGTTAATCAGTGTGCAATGCTGACTTGTTATCAGTGCTGCCATTTTCATTTCCTATGCCCCTGTTTTAACTTTGTGTAGCTGAACACAATGTTAAAAGGAATGCTAGAGCAGTAGAGTATATTTCCCAGTGTGATTTAAAGGAACAATTAAGTATTTACAGGTTAGTTGCTGGATTATTTCTTTTGGATGTGGGTAGCCAGTTTCTCCTCCAGTGCATTAGCTGAGCACAGGTCTTGAACTTTCAGTATGTGGAATAATGATACAGCCAACAGATGTTTTGATGTAAATCTGAAAAATAATTCAAAACAAAATTTGTTCCTCAAAGCCCCTGGGTTATTAATACCCCCAGTAGTGCTGATCTCTGTTATTTTGAAGAGAATTTCTGATTCAAAGAAAAGGGACAGAATTTTAAACTGATATCCCTGGAGAAATGATGGGATATGTGGCGGGATGAAAATCAAGTTGCTGATGGAGCAGGCTTTACCATGGCTCTTTAACTGAGTCAGTGTTTCCCAACCAATCAGCGAGAGTGAATGGGTTAACATTCTAAATCTGTCAATTGAACAATTTCTAATTAAAGGGGCCCCAACAAAGACTGAACTGGAATTGGTTTCCTGAGGCTCCTGGGGCTGCAGCCATCACAGGTATGGAGAGAAGAGCCAGGAAGTCTGCTCCTTGGGTCTCTAACTCTTACTTGGAGGTCCTACTGTGAGATCTGACAGGCTGGAGTGAGGTGACCTTTCCCAAGGATAAGAGGAAGTTCCATAGCCTCCTGAAGAGCACTCTTTACCTTGCAGCTCCACTCATTTCCCTCTCTCCGGGCACCTTACATCCCCAACTGAACAGTCAACATTCACACTCAAACTCACCCTATTGCTCTCTCACACACTCACCCTTCACAAATGTGTTCTTCCCTCCTCTCCACACAATCCATTTCTCGCACTCTGATTTCTCTGCTTGCAGGAAAAGAGAGCACACAACCTAGGAGAGAGGCAGAGACTTTGAGGAAGGGAATGGGTGTGGGTGTTGGGTAGGGTGGCCTGCCAGTTACAGGCAATTTATTGGCTTCTGGCAATGGGTGCCCACTTGGTCCACTGGGAAAGAGGCCTTCCCCTTGTTCCTCATCAGAGGTGCAAAGTAGAGCTGGATAAACTGCTCCCTTGCTGTAGGAAAGCTGGCAGCTGAAGATTATTTTATTCCTGCCTGTGCATACAAATCCATGAATGCATGGTAGGAAATAATTTAAATTGTCAGAACAGCTAGGAAATGAAGAAGAAGTGGTGAGGTAGCAGTGTTAATCAACATTAACATATTGGTAGTCAGAAGAAAGAACATAACTAACATAGAGATGGAACCAGTATCCATTTGGATTGAGGTGAAGGAGAGGAAGTGGTTTGATCACAGGGATATATATTACAGACTTCCAAATAATGGCAAGGTGGTAGAGGGAGCGAAGTGGCGTATAGTGGGATATTCAGGCTTGACCAAATTGCTGGTATAAGATTTAATAAGTGCTTGGAGTAAAAAAAGATCAGTAGAGTAGGTGTAGTAAGGAATGTGACCTTCTGGTCAAGCTAGGATAAGTGGATGACTGATCGGAAGCGGTTGCCTGACCTCAGGGTCAGTCTAAGGTAAACAGATGACTGGACAGTGTAGTAAATTGTCAGGCTAGATAAAGCAAATTTGTGTTTTTGAACAAACTGCTGGCATCATTTGTGTTAAAGGTCAGGTCATTCCGTGACATTTTGTGACTTCATCTGTAATTGCAGACACATAGAACTAGACATGTGAGATAAAAACAGTGTTGGTCAATGATGAAGTATTGCAAAAATTGTATAAATGGATGGAAGAAACTATATAATTTTGAGTAGCCTCTTAGAGAAAGCTGAGGGTGCTAACCCCTGTATGTATATTTGTATTGAATAAACTGCTGCTTGATTCACCTACAGATGATTCTGTGTCTAGTGTCTTTAGATATTCCACAACAGGGAGAAATATATAAGTAAATATATGAATTGGAAAAAAAAAACACTCAAATTCATAATCACAGGGGATTGCAACTGCTGCCAAATAAAATAGCAGGGGCAATGATGAAAAAAGGAGTAAGTATGGAGCTTTTCTGTATGTACAAGACACCTTTCTGAATTAATGGCATGGATTTTGTGGTGGTTGCCACTGACTTTGAAGAAAGCTTGCCACCAGGATCCATTGATCTCCAGGGCATGGATTTCACCTTTTCTGATGTTAATTTGAATCTGGTATCAAATCAAGGGGACCACCAGGCGTTCAGCAACAGTGATGTCATCAAGAAGGGTAAGCAACCATTCATACTGAAGTATTCCCACAGGCAGCAAATCAGGAAGTAAAATGCACTGTTTTTTCTTCACTTTTACAGAGGATTAAATAAAGATTGGGTCATGTACATTTAAAGCTGAAGCACCATAAAAATCATTTTTAGCAATTACTGAATGTGCAAGTTTTAGAATACATTCGGTACACAAAAAGTTAATGCTGTATTTCAGTTCAGTGAGGTGACAATTTAAAATAACTGTAAAAATTTGGACCTTTTATCAAAATGGAAAAACATGAAATGCAAGTACAAAAGTAGCTCTCCAGGGCCAGGTAGGTTCTTGAACAGTACTTATGACTTAATAAAGCAGTAAAAACTCATTACATCTCATTCACAAGACATAGCTTTCACAGAGGTTTTTAACAGTGTCATTACGGAATAAAAGGGAAGTTCTAGTCAGTTTAGTGATTTCTAATTGATTGCAGTGTGCAGAGACTTCAACAGTGCATTATATGGAAAAACATTGGGTTGGATTTTCCCAAGCAGGTCGTGACCTTGATGTCGGGACGGATTCTTGATCGGGAACCTGGAAATGGCCATGACGGGACTTATGGACAGGATCTTCCTGGTGATGGCCAATTGATAGGCCACCTCTGAGAGCCTTGATCTATTAGGGATGGCGGCCTAGTTCTGGATTTGGGAGCTCTGGCAGATGGGGCTGCCGGCTTCATTTGTAATGTGGGCAATACCTGGCCATCAGCAGGAATGGCAGTGCACCATGGAGACCCAATATGTGGGAGGGAAGTGGATGCCATTAAAGCAGGGCGAGCACTAATAGAGACATCACTCTCTATGATATGGCTGCAACGTCATGCTGGCTGCATGGGGAGAGATCCCTTTTGTGAACTGCTACAGCAAATGAATGTATACCCTCAATTGTTTGATCACAGTACTGTGACTACAAGACCAGGCCAGAGACTATACATTTGGTAATGAATGAGTTACCCCCTGACTCCCCAAAGCCTGTCCACCATCTACAGCTCACAAGTCAGGAGTGCGATGGAATACTCTCTGCTTGCCTGGATGAGTGCAGCTGCAATAACAGTTAAGAAGCTTAGCACCATCCACGAAAAAGCAATCCACTAGTTTGGCATCTCATCTACCATCTTTAACATTTGCTTCTTTTGCCACTGGCAGGATACCATCTATTGCACCAACTCACCAAGGCTTATCGACAGCACCTTCCAAACCCACTAGGTACTAGAAAGACAATGACAGCAATTGCATGGGAATGCCACTAACTCCAAGTTCTCCTTTAAGTCAAACACCATCCTTACTTGGAAATATAATGCTATTCCTTCATTGTTACTGGTAAATCTTGGAGTGCCCTAGCTAGTAGCATTGTGGTAGTAAGGACTGTAGTGGTTCAAGAAGACAGATCACCACCACCTTCGCAAGGCTAATTAGGATTGGGCAATAAGTGCTGGCCTTAACAGCGAAACTATTCTGTAAATGAATTTTAAAAATCTACGGATAGATGAACATTGGGGAAAGCCTGCTGAGGAGTGGGGATTCTTTTGATAAGTAAGTTTAAAAGTTCTTTTCAATGCCCCCTCATATTTCCATGATCCCTCATAATCCCCCTGAGCTCCATGCTCCCTCCAGACCCACCCCATGCCTGTTCCATATCCCTTCAGTTACCTCCTACTCCTTCCATTCTCCCTAAGCTAAGCATTCATAATGATGCCATCTGGAAAAATAGATATCTGGCCATGTGTTCTAATTGCTTCTGTGGATACAGTTGTCAGATGGTCTCATTACGTGTCTGAGCTCCAAGAATGCCCAAGATACTTAGCTCAGCAGGAGTCTGTTGACACAGCTTGCAAGGGAATGCAAACTTTGTTTGATGACATCTTTCTTACCTTGTAACAAGTTATTCTTTCTTTGATGTGGTTGTTGCCTGTGTGTTTATTTACACAAAATTAAGAGACGTGAAGAGAATGAAAATTTTTGTCATTGATACAACAAATGGCTTTGGTTGATTGACACTTCTATGAGGTTATAAGCTGAGTAGCTTTTTTCCCAAGTAGATTTTCAAAGCCTCTGCTTAAGTTGTCAGTTTTAGGGGCATTTCAAAGACTTGCCAGACTTGTCAATGGCTCATTAACTCCACCATTGAAGGTGAGTGGAGGTAATGTTTTTGCTTCATTTTTTAATCTGTTTGTCTGTAAACATTATATCTCAAAAATCTAATAGATGATTTCAATGAAACCTGGTACACAGACAGGGTATGGCCTAAGGAAGGACTGATTTGTTTTTGGTGAAGTTGTGGATTCAAATCCTGGATTTTTTTAAGGATTTGTTAACGTTGGGTATTAGAGCGAGTTGGCATTTGTTTAGAATATTGTCTGGTGCTTTATTTAGAATGTTGTAGATTGCTTTGGAATGTTGTGGGTTGTCTCTGTTGTGGTGATGGAATTTGTCACAACTGCCAAAATGTGAGCAAAGTTTTCAAAGCAGGTTGTTAGATGTGGATTGATCTGAAGGCTCCTCAGTGGGCTGGAAGCTCTTAATAAAAGTATTCCTTTTTTCACATTTGTGGTTACAGGGCAACAACCAAGCAGGGAAAAACCTCAAGGAAGAGCTCTGTAATTGTAATAATGTTGAGTTAACACAGAGTGGTGGAGCAATGAGCTCTACTTCTGCCACTTGTTTGTTCTGTACGTAGTAAATACTGGGGGAGTGTGTGTGGGGGATGCATGGGGGGCATTGAGGAGGCATAGATATAGGAGGGGACATGGGTGATATGAGGGGGCATTGTGGTATGGGTGACCTGGAGGGGGCTTGAAGGGTGTTTGGGGGACTGGGGATGTAACAATCGTGTGGAGGGCTGGGACAGTGTTCCAGAGAACCAAGGCGGGTCTTCTAACCAGCCTGCCTCAGTATCCACCCGTCTCCATTGTGGTTTTGGCCTGAACCTTGCCTGCCTACATATCACAGGGATGAAAATTATGTGGGAATGAGAGGATGTGACAAAGCAGAGGGGGACATCCGGCCCAACGTTTCAGATCTGGATGACATATCTCATTTGGACACATCTTATGTCTCTTCATTATACCCATTACCATGCCTTTTGGCTATTGTACTATGAAACCTTTTGTCATTTAATCTCTCCTGCCCTCCCGCTCGATCACACAGCTTCCCTTTTGTTTGTCCACACTATCCCCCCTTCCACTTGGTCAAAAACTATTACATTTCTAGTTTTCCTCAGTTCTAATGAAGGGCCATCATGACCTGCAATGTTAACGTTGTGTGGAATTGTCCCAGATTTGCACCAAGTGCTGTAGTGGGTGGGAAAAAGGATGTTTAACCTGTCGGCTGCAATGGCAGCTTTTCACGTCGCATTGTCCCATTCCCAGCATGCCCTACCTCATTAGTAATTCATTCCTGGGAAACACGTAGAGTTGCTGGCAGGGTGGCCTCTGATTCACCCGCCCCACTGTCAGCTCAGGCCTTAAGTAAACTGGGTGCCATATTTAAAGGCTGCCCCTTCAAAGAGCTAGCACTCTTCAAGGGATAGGAAGCTGCTGGGAACTGATGACTGCCAAAGGGAGGAAACATGCTGCCCACAAATTTAGTGACACCTCCCTCAAGCATCTACTGGGTGCAGTGGAGACCTCTATTCCTGCTTGGGGCAAAGCAAACAAGGTCACCAATCCAGCATGCGGTGGCAGCAGTCACAAAAGAGGGCAGCCACACAGTGCTGAAAGAGGATGAATGATCTGCTCCGTTCCCCAGGGTAAGTCACTATTCTCAACACTCTCAACTCACACACACACGCATCCACAAGGATCTCACTCACTGCCAGTTCAAGGGACATCACCATTCACTCTCTCACACACACCTTCATTTGCCCTGTGGATCATGTCCCCATCCTGTCCATGGGACCACTCACCACCCAAACACACACCAGGCATCCTTCTCATCTGGCCTGGCAGGCATCCTGCTTAAACTCTCTCCATCTGTATTCATGCAGGACAAGCTGGCACACAACAACAGGGAGAGGTTGCAGACTGGTGGAGAAATGCCTGAAATAGAAGTCCTCACGGACTTTGAAAATAGTGTCATCTGGCTGGCCGGTGATGACCTGGACCGTTCTTGTGCTGACAGCGAGGTCGGTGGTGCTCAACCAAGTGAGGACCCAGCAGTGTAACATCTATCAGCCAACCCATGTGAGTGATGTGTCCTGTTTCACAGGCCACTGCCATGCACTAATTATCTCTCCTTACTTTCGGAGGCACATCTGGGAAGCAGCTGAGGGGGCCACAAGCCAGGTCCTCGACTCAAGACCCAAAGACACATCAGAAGGAGAATTTGATGACACCCTCATTAAAGACCAGTCATAGCGCTCACCCATATCCTATTCCAGTGCAGAGACTCACACTGCTGTTGGACCTAGATCTAAAGTAGCTTCGGGTCGCCATTTGGTGAGCACATCACACTATCTGATCCAGTAGGCAGTGGTAGGGACTTAGCAGGTTTATGGCACTCAGAGGACTACTGGATGCCAGAAATCTGCTGAATGCGAGTCAGATGAGGAGCCTCTGGACTCAATTATACCTCAACTGCTGGAGCTGCAAAGGCAACCTCAGGAACATCAGGAAGGGATGTCAGCTGCACTCTTCAGATTGCAAGGCACAACGGAGGAGGAGTCCATCCACCTTTAGGCTGAGGTGATAGCGCCAGCATGCCTATGCACCGAGGTCAACACTGGTACGATGGCAGCCGCTATGGAGACCTTGGTCCAGGACATCAGTCCTGCACTGCTGCATGATCTAAATTCCATCCCTGATGCCATATTTGGCCTCCAACAGTTTCAATGCGAGAGAGGTGTTGGGCAGCTTGATCTCACCCTAGCTTCCCCTTCTCCTCAATTTGTAAGCCGGGGCCCTTGGGCACATATGCACCCAGGAGTGTCCAGCCCATCCAAATCCAGCATCAGCCAGCTGGGAAAAAGTGACTTGCCTGTGTCCTTTCCTGAATGCTTGAAGTCAGACAGGCGACCCTCGCGAGCGCTACATAACGTTAGACTGCACTCACTTCCGAGTTCCCCTTGAGGTTCAGCTCACCAGGTGCACGCCTCTTAAATGCTGTTGTGAAACACGCTGGTGTGCAATCACACTACACTGACGTGCTTGGATGATCCAGCATGGGGGGATGATTCCGGTGAGTAGGGCTTATAATTAGAGGTAAATGTATTAAGATGATGTTCCTGACATGTGGCGGTGGGAAATGCGGCCCCCCATTGATGGGTGGAGTGGACAATCACAAGCTGGTTTCACAATGGCGTGAAACCAATTTGTGGCCTTCTCGCCATATTTTCTGCTTGCACCTGAGGCCAACAGGGACAGAAAATTCTGGCCTTTGTCTCTCTCCACAGATGCTGTCTGATCTGCTGATCAATAGGAAATGAATTCCCATACAGCAAAATGTGAGCTGATTAACTTTGTAGGAAGAATAAGGGAGACACCTTTTCCTTGTAAGTTGAGCAACTAAATGGGTGGAGGAGCAAAAAAAATCTGGGGAAACATACACATTTATCCCTGGAAGTATCAGTACAAAAGTCATAAGGTCAAAAAAATGCAAAGCACTTCTGGAGAGACATAATACAAAAGCTGGAAGGTTATGTTAAATTTAAGCAGGACCTCGGTTAGGCAACACTTGCAATACTGTGTGTATTTCTGAATCTCTATACCACAAAAAGCACATTGAAGCACTGGAGAAAGTGCAAGAAAGATTTGCAAGGATGTTACCAGAATTGACCAGTTGCAACTACTGAAAAAGATTGAGCAGGTTGGGGCTAATTTCTCTGAAAGAGAGAAGACTACGTAATTTGAAGGACTCTGGACCAGTCTAAAAATGGTGTGTGGGTTATGGATTACATGATGCCCACTCTATTCCTGGTGCCTCCAATTTTCATCCACAATGTATAAGGGTGTGGGTAAAGAGCCCACACCCTGCACTCCTGACCTGGCTGGCTCCGTTGTGGAGATAGGCATTTCCCAAGCCCCACAGTTTTTGAGGAGCCTGGCCAGCTTCTCCATATCACATGGTTCACAGATCGCAGAGGCATTGTGAACCATAGGGAAGAAATTTATATCCCGCGGGCAGACACGCCCGGCCCGATCGGGTGTAAAATAGCGTGTGATGAATTTGGGTGAGTGTCCCAATGTCAAAACACACCCTCAAGGTCAGCAGCGCGCCCGCCGACAATTAAGGGGCCTTTAAGACCACTAATGTATTAATTAAGAGTGATTTTCTGCTGCGAGTCCAAACTTACAGTTGGTGGGCGGGTAAGTTGGCCAGGCGGCCTTTGGATTTTTGAGGAAACCTCATTCACGACGGTGGGGGGTGGGATGGCAGTGGTGGGGGGGTGGGGGGGGGGTGAGGTTTCCGAGATTAATTAAAAAAATAATGTTTCAACAGAATTTTTATTATCTATATGTTCAGGTGAGTGAGTCCTATATGGGGACATTTTTTTGTGTATTTCATAATCTTTATTTTTGTTTTTAAAATCCTTCAGCACCCTAAGGCAGCTCTCTGCCTTTAGGGAGCTTTCATTGAGAGCACCCCTGCATCTGTGCTGACTTCAGTGCCCGCCCTCCTCCAGCCCCCACTCTGGCAGCGCTGAGCTTCTCAGCGCACGTTTCACACAGCATGAAATCGCGGTCGGTGGCTGATTGCAGGTGATGGCCTGTTTCCCAGCCCCTCCCGGGCTCGCCCGACAACCTTAAAATCCTGTCCATAGTCTGGATTCAGGAAACCTTTGAAAGGTAAGTTCAAAAGGTCTTATCCCTGCTACCCAAGCCCCTTTCATGCTAGCTCATGGCAACTCATGACCCTCATCCACCCGCAATGGTCCCCATACCCTCTGTGCCAACAAATGGCCTTTCTATGCCCATAAATAACAAGGGGAAGAAGACACTTGTCCGAGTAGTCTATGGATCCCTAACAGTAGCTATACAATAGGACAAAGAATAAATCAGGAGATAACGTGGGCATGTAAAAAAGGTAGCACATTAATCATGGGTGACTTTAATCTTCATGTAGGCTGGGAAAATCAAATTGGCAGAGGTAGCCACGAGCAAGAATTCACAGAGTGTATTCGGGACAGTTTCCTAGAACAATATGTTGTGGATCAAACCAGGGATCAGGCTATTTTGGATCTGGTAATGTGCAATGAGGCAGGTTTAATAAATGATCTCAGAGTAAAAGATCCCCTACGACAAAGTGACCATAACATGGTAGAACTTAGCATTCAGCCTGAGAGTGAAAAACTTGGGTCGGAAACAACTGTGCTAAACTTAAGTAAGGTAATTACAAAGGAATGAGTGCAGAGTTGGCTGGATAAACCCCTGGGAAAGGGGTTTATCAGAAAAGACGGTTGATGAACAATGGCAGACATTTAACAAAGATATATCCTAGTGAGGAATAGGGGTTCTGGGAAGGGGATAAACCAGCCATGGTTAACCAAGCAAGTTAAGGATAGTATCAACTTGAAAGAAAAAACATGCAACATGGCAAAGATTAGTGGTAAACCAGAGGATTGGTAAAGTTTTAAAAACCAACAAAAGATGACCAAAAAGTAATAAAGAAGGAGAAAATAAACGTTGAGGGTAAACTAGCAAGTATTTTAAAAACAGACAGTAAGAGTTTCTTTAAATATATAAATAGGAAGAGAGAGAGGCCAATTGAACATAGGCCCCTCAGAGAATGAGGCTGGGGAAATAATAATGGGGAACCAGAAATGGCAGAGGAGTTGAGTAAATACTTTGTGTGAGACTTTGCGGTAGAAGACACTAATAGTATTCCAAAAATACTAAATAATCAAGGGGCAAAAGCGAGGAGGAAATAAATACAAAACTATCACTAAAGAATAATTACTAGGGAAACTAATGGGGCTAAAGGCCCCTATAGTTTACCTAGTACTAATGGGGTTAAAGGCTGATAAGTCCTCTGGACCTGATGGGTTGCATTCTAGGATTTTAAAGGAGGTAGCTACAGAAATAATGGATGTACTGGTTACAACCTTCCAAGAATCCTTAAATTCTGGAGAAGTTCCAGAGGATTGGAAAAATGCCAATGTAACACACTTATTCAAAAAGTGAGGGAGACAAAAATCAGGTAACTATAGGTCAGTTAGCTTAACATCCATTATTGGGAACATGTTAGAGCCTATTATAAAGGATAGCAAAGCATTTAGAAATGCATAATATAATCAAGCAGAGTCAGCATCGCTTCATGAAGGGGAAATCATACCTGACAAATTTATTAGAATTCTTTGAGGAGGTAACAAGCAGGATAGATAAAAGAGAACCAGTCAATGTAATATATTTGGATTTCCAAAAGGCATTCATTCAGGTACAGCACATATGGCTACTTAATAAGATAAAGGCCCATGGTGTTGGGGGTAGTATATTAGCATGGAGAGAGGATTGGCTAACTAATTGTAGACAGAGATTTGGGGTTGGGGGGGCATTTTCAGGATGGCCACCAGTGAAGTGTCACAGGGATCAGTTCTGGGTTTACAATTAGTTACAATATATATAAATAACTTGGATAAGGGAAGTGAATGTACTATCACAAAGTTTGCGGATGACACAAAAATAGATAGGAAGGGAAGTGGTGACGATGACACAAAGAGTCTACAGAGGGATATAGGCAGGTTAAGTGAGTGGGCAAAATGTTAGCAGATGGAATAGGGAAGGCAAAGGGAATGGAGTATGAAAATAGGGAAGTCTTGCTAAAACTATACAAGGCACTAGTTAGACCACACCTAGAATACTGTGAAGAGTTTTGGTCCCCTTATCTAAGGAAAGATATACCGGCATTGGAGGCAGTCCAGAAAAGGTTCACTGGGTTGATCCCGGGTATGGAGGGATTTTCTTATGAGGAGAGATTGAGTAGGTTGGGCCTGTACTCATTGGATTTTAGAAGAATGAGAGGCAACCTTATTGAAACTTATAAGATTCTTAAGGGGCTTGACAGTGTGGATGCTGAGAGGTTGTTTCCCCTTGTGGGAGAGTCTAAGACCAGAGTGTGTAATCTCAGAGTAAGGAGTCACCCACTTAAGACAGAGATAAGAAGGAATTTCTTCTCTGAGAGGGTAGCGAATCTATGGAATTCTTTACAATAGAGGGCTGTAAGCGCTGGGTCATTAAGAATATTCAAGGCTAAGATAGACAGATTTTTAATCAGTAAGGGAGTCAAGGATTATGGGAAAAAGGCAGGAAGGTAGAGTTGAGGATTATCAGACCAGCCATGTTCTCATTGCATGGTGGAGCAGAATCGATGGGCCGAATGGACTACTTCTGCTCCTACGTCTTATGGTCTTCACCAAATATACACAATGTATGGAGCCAATTAACCCTGTAGTAACAATGAGACCAGACTCATAAACGATTTAACTCTATGGGAGTCTTGTTACAGCTGAAGAGAACTATTGCCTTTGCGTGATTGACATCTTTATGAGGTTATAAGTTATTTTTATGTGATCTCTTTTCACAATGTTGTGATGTTTATTTGCACAAGATTAAGAAGTGTGAAGTGTTTAAAGCTTCTGTTATTGCTACTTTTGATTGACATTTTTATAGGGTTAACAAAAATCACGCCATTTGGGGGAGTTTTCTACCGAGGCTGGTGCAGCTAGTTGTAAAATTTCCTAACCACCTTGGTAGTGAAAATCCAGCTTTAAGCTTAGACCTAATAGAAATCTTGAACATGATGAAGGTGTTTGATGGGGTTGGTGAGGAAATATTGAGCGGGATTTTCTGGTTCTACCAACCACAGAACCAACGATCCCCACCCAAATTTAATGGATCTTTTGCTGGTCTGTTAAATTTTCCATGCCCTCTGTGATGATCCCTGTTTGTGGGTGGTACCAGATATTTTGCACCATTGTTTCTACTTGAGGGTGAGTCCAGAAAAAAGGGTTGTAAATGTAAGATAGCCATTAATAAGTCAAATAAAGAATTTCTTTACAAAAATAGGGAGAATGGAGACATTGAAACAAATAGCATTAATTTATTTAAGGTGAGGCTTGATGCATAATTAAGGAGGAGCAAATACAGAGACATGGTCAAAGTTGCCAAACTTAAAAAATCTCTGCCCCTTGTACCACCATGTTCTTCAAATCACGGTAATTAACAGCACAACACACATATAAAAATGAAGCCCTCAGATTTAAGAATATTTAAGATAAATTAAAAATGTGTAAGCTTTGCATGTACACAGTCCCCAAAAATCTATCATGAATCTATAAGAGGAATCTGCATCAATCCAGGCTTCTTAGAAAAACTGTTGTGTCAGAAGAGGTGCCTGGAAGATGAATGTATTTTTGGATTAAGGAATCTCTGTCCACGTTTCCACTAATAGCAGCTGAGTTTCTGCATTCCACAGTGTAACTCAGGGTGACCAACAAAACAACTTTAAGAATATGGGGAGAAGGATAAAACACAAAGATCACTATCCTTAAATAGGTCGGGACAACTGGAAAATGCAAAAAGGTATTTTGCGTGCACCCCTACAGTTAGCTTCCAACAAAGCTAAATCTCACACAGGGCAGGTTTTCTATAGGACACTGCCTGTCTGAAGTTCTGCAGTAACATGCCTCTACAATATGATGTCACAAGTTGCTGGACTTCTGTCCTGTACTAGTCGATCTCATCAGGCACCAGCACTGCTACTTCTTCTTCACCAATGTTCAATGCTTGATATTTGCTTTTTCAACACTCTCTACTTCTTCCCGAGTGTGCGCATATAATCTTGTCTCTGGTGCTCAGGTGTATAATGGTATTCAGGTTTAACCTGGATTCCACTCCATTGTTGCCTTCTGAAGAGAGAGCATACATATCTGTTTGGGTACTGCATTGTTATTAATGACACTATTCTGTCCTGTGCATAGTATGAGTGGGCATGTTGATGTGTGCAAATCAAACATCTAAGCGGTGTGTTATGAACTGCTAGATCTGTCCTCTCCTTAAATTTCTGTAGTCCCAACTTTCTCTCCACAAGAAATCAACTATAGTATTGTCCTTTGATGTCTGCTGCTCCATCATATGTTACAGGCTGTGCTTTTGGGAGTATCAGTTTGCCTTGTCTATGGATCAGAAAACTGAGAGTTCAAAATCTACCCAGAAACCTGTGTTCATAATCGAGATTGACACTTTGATAAATTACTAAGGGCACACTTACAGTGCTGGAGGTGCTGTCTTTTGAGTGAGATGTTAAGCTGAAGCTCTGACTGCTTTTTTCTCCTGAAAATCCCATGATACTACTTGAAGATCATGGCCAGGGTTTATACCTCAACTAACATCGCCAAATCAGATTAATTGGTCATTAACCTCACTGCCGTTTCCAAGGTTTCACAATTAGAAAATTGTCTTCCATTTTTGCTTACGTTACAACAGTGAATGTATTTTAAAAATAATTAATTGACAGTGAAGCGCTTTGGAATGTCCTGAGAAAGTAAAAGTCACTTCATAAAAGTAGGATTTTTCTTTCTTTTACATTGCAGGGCACATTTTAGGAGCATGTGCTGGTGGTGAGCAAATTGGTGGGAAGATTGCCAGCAAATAATCCTACAACCTTCCCAAAATGCACCGGTAGTGAGCAAGGTTGCTTATGGAGGTGGACACACTTCACTATTGACTTTTAAATGGGAATTGGATGAGCACTTGAAACAGAAAAAAAATACAGGGATGTGGGAAAGAGCTGGACAGTGGGACTAATTGGATGCCCTCTGAAAGAGCTGGCACTGACTCGATGTGTCAAATAGTCTCTCTGTTCGAAGATTGTATGGTTGCAAGGACTTGGAAAATGGAGGCTTATGCACATGTTGCATTGTTAAGCAGAAGAACAGTGAGCACCCATTAACTGAAATTGCCTCCTACACTATATTCTCTCTCTCATCATGGCAATATGTGTAAATCTTTTAATTTTACTTCTCATATCTTGTTTTCTATGTTTTATTAACATTTCTCTATGCCAGTACAATATGTTTTACATTCATTTGTAACAATAACTAATTTTCACATGCATTGTATATTTCCAATGCTGCTACGTAGTACCAATATTTTTAAATTTCTGTGCTCTTGCTTAAATCATGCACCTTCTTTGGGACCTCCTGCCAAGCCCTCTAAGTGGTAGGGATGCCCTGTCGGCCACATATTGCTGCACTTCTTTGTATGATTGGGTCTGTTCTGCTCCATCAAAATAGTTGCATCATTGATGGGCTTACCAGCACTTCTGGGCCTTGTTGTTAAATTGGCTATTCCTCCAATGGCTGTAATGACTTGTTTTCTCCACGGCTGGATTATTGAACTTTTTGATATTTATAGCTTGGAGATTGTAAAAATTACTAGTGATGTGTTTAAGGATTATTAATGTGTTTAAGTATTATTATTGCACAGATGTTACAGTTTGAAACTACACTGTAACCTCTCCAGTCCAGAATGCTTGGGACCAAGGCTTTTTTGGGTTTTCGAATTTTCTGGATAATAAAATTATGTTAGACTGCCTAACCACAAGTGTGTCAACTGGATAATGCCATAGATACAAATATTTACCTGAAACAAAAACAGTGATAAAACATTATAGAGCAGTAATAAAAATAGTTTTACTTATCTAAATGCTGCATCTTCCATGTTTCCACTCCCAAAGCACTGTACTAAAATGATGCCAATGATGTCGAGGGAACAGGTGATGCAAGTTGACCAGACTTAAGTTAGTGACACTGCCAGTAACAGTAAAAATAATTTGGTTAATTTGGGCAGTCGCAGTTTGAAACACTGGAGTGCAGTGAGTTGCTGAACATTCTGGAGGTGAGCCTTTCAAAGGTTCTGCATGTTCGGCATCTGCACGGCTTGCTAGTTTATTTGTCCAGATGGTGTCAAAGTTGGTGCCCTGATGATCAGCTGAGTTGGATTCTGCAATGTTGATAACGGAGCATTCTGTAAGGCCTGTTGCTGTACAGCTTTCACAGTTTGGCCTTGTACTGCAGCACCTTCAATGGTATAGCTTTGCTGCTGTCTCAGAGCCAGTAGCTTTTGTCTAACAACCACTGGCACCTGCTGAAGCTGACCCTGCTCTTGCACATTTTGCAAGCCATTGGGCTGAGAGAAGTTTGTACTTTCTGCTTCAGAGATGGGCACAACGGAGGCCAACTCCTCCTCAGTATTTTCTGAGTTGGATGTGTTAGTGAAGATGGACAGAGTGGTGTCTGAGGAATTAACTAGGGAAGTGCTGCAAGGGAGCGTTGGAGAGGCGGAGGTTATGCAGAAGGATGTGGAGGCAGCAGCAACAGGAAGAGGAGGAGATGGTAATCCAGGTGTCTTCAAGGGAAGCTGGAGATGGGCGTGGAAACATTCTGACCCCCATTTGAGACCCTGCCATCTGAGGGCTGGACAAACTAAATAGATCCTGCTCCGGTGCTGGCCTCCATGCTCTTTATGGGCACAGCCAAGGTCACACCATCTCCTATATTAATCAGCAAGGTAGTGATCATCTGGGTCTGAGTGTCAGAAATATTAACTTCTTGTAGCTGCAGTGGGATGGACAGGCTGGGTCTGATCTGGACGGGGGCAGTGGTGAGTCCGTGAGATGCTTGCGTTTGCTCAAAAAAATATCCAGCCAACTGGTGGTTCTGAAGCATGGATTTCCAGACTGGAGAGGCTACAATGTACTGTTAACTTTCTCTTATTGCTATAAAATTGTCTTCTCACAAATCGAAAGATTCTTTGATCTTTCTGTGATGTAGTTAATATTAGAATTAAATATGCTTTTCCTCAGTTCTCACTGAAAACAGGAAAGAGAGTTGCTTCGCACTTTCTTAAAAAATTGGGAATACAGCAGCGTTACAAATTGTATTCCCATCACATCAGGAGCTCTGTAGACAATAAACATAATTATATTTATTACCCATTATGAAGGCATTGGTATACCTTCATTTTATTGTTTTGAATATGTGAAATATTCCTATATATTTAATTTATGAAATCAGTACAATGTGTCAGGATAGCAAATTACCTGTAGGGCATTAGTATCGGTAAAGCTTTCCTACACGGACCCGTATTTTGTCTGTTATTTGACATTTGAAAGACGTAAAAAAATAGTTTTTACAAAATTGCCATCTTGACCTTAAGGTATTAAATGACTAGAGAAAAGTGAACAACAAGTAAGGGAGAATAGATGACTGGCAGTGAGTTACAAGGCAGTAATTCAGTCGAGCAGTTCTGATAAAATTACAAAGCATGAAAGTCAAGCTCAAGCAGTTTATCAACGTCAACAGATTTCAGGGATTGAGTTACCACATGAATCTGACCACTGTTTATTTGTTATTCCTTTCAATGCAATATAGTGCACAGTTTATTTTTCTAAATAACATTATTTATTTGACATTCCGTAGTATCATTAGGCAGGTGCTCTGAGCAAGATGGAAACAACCTAACGTAGGTGAAAAGGTAATAATGACACTGGATTTGAACACATATGGCAAAACATGACTTGAATTATAGCAAAATACTATTAACTCCTGTTGAGCTTTGGATTACCAAGGAATAATTTCTAGAACTTTAGCAGTATTCCTAGAGTTGCAAAAACGGTTAGATTTAAATAATCGTAAAGATGTCAGTTGGCCACTATCTTTTTAAATGCATTTTCTATTATTTAATTAAAGAAATGTTTCCTTTCTTTTCATCAAGGACAATGTTGCTTGATTTAAAGTAAGTATAGATAATAGGATTGGTAGCTCAGCAAGTTAGCAGATTTTCCTCTCACCTCATGAATCACCTGGATCCAGCCTATACTGGTGACTCCTCTCTGCTGGATGTAAGAGTTTGGTCCAATGTGATATGATTTTGGACATCTTGGGTGGAATTTTACGGTAACAGGATTTTACGTTCCCGCTGAAGTCAATGGAGTTTAGAATGGCTTGCCGCATTTTATGGCCTCTGGCCCTTAACTCTGTTCCTAGTTGAAGTAGTACAGTGTATAAAACTTTTCAAAATTTAGCACAAGTCACTGTTCAATTGGCAATTTTCCACAGAAAAGGGTGATTGGTGTGGGGGCTGAATAAATTCTCATTGCAGCAGGGTGTTGGGAGCACTCATCTGAGACTGGAAGTGAGCTAAAGTAAAAAGGTGCTTTGCTCTTTCTCTGACCCATGCTATACCTGACTTGCTGGTGCTTGTTGCTGACACTGATTGAAAAACGTAGAACTGACTCATGTGAACACACAAATTCGCTCAGAAAGGTATGTCTATTCAGGAAAACAGTCGTGATGCTAAAACAAATTCTTGCTAAGCTTTAGTCTTTTAAAAAAAAATCATAATACTGCTAGGAATTAAGTTCCAAAATAACACAATACCCAACCTACTGGTTCACTGTTTTCCTATAAAGTAAGAAAAATAAAGGAATGGTGAATAAATATCAGTTGGGTTCTTAAAAAAGATCTAAACTTTGAAATAATAGAAATAAATTTGTTGTTCGATAAGATAGGCCAATACTGACAAAAATTATTCTTTATTTTGCTCAAAAAATCAGCTACCCTGATTATCAGGGATAAAAATTGGTTGATGCATTTTTCAGTTGGCAGGGGATTGCAATTTGCGACCTGCCCATGCTTTTTGCCATGGAGGTGAATAGCTCACAAATTAGGTGCTTCTTCCTCATTCACCTGCTTATAGCATTGGTCCGTGCAGGTCCCATATCTCTGGCTACTTTAAAGAAGGTAATTGGAACATTAGGGCAGAGGGAGGGCTTCCATCTTCACAGGTGCTGGAGGCCTTAGTGATGGAGATGGGCAGGAATAGAGAAGCCATGTTACTGTAAGGAGGGATGGGTGGGGTTAAGGAGGGGAGCAGAAGTCCGTCAAAGACCACCCTCAGAAGGGGAACAGGAAACAGGTGGCCAAGGAGGTCAATTCCTGGAATCTGGTCCTGAGCACCTGGCAACTGTGCCACAAGAAGTCTAATGACCTCATGCTGATCGTCAAGGTCAGTGAATGCATTTTAACATGACATATCCTGGCAATCACTCCACCAATCTCTTATGCTGCTCAATGCACCACACCTCCATCACTCATCCATCAGCAGTCCCTGGCAGTTAGAGCTCAGGCCTAATATCCAAAAGTTCCACCTCACCCTCAAACACATTTCAATGATGCCAGCCTCACACCCAGCTCCCATTGCTTCCACATACATGCAGCTATGCAGCTTTTGCAAGGACATCACCCAAAGAAAGTGCAACACAATCTCTGACATTCTTCCCTCTCTCTTGCAGGACAAGGTGACCCTTAATTTCTGGGAGCAGGGCAGAGCCAGTGGAGAACAAGTATGTTTGCAGCTCCTGAGCCTTATGGAAGAGATGGTTTTTTTCATCGTGGGTTTGATTGTGACAGAGCATGTGGCATCTGATGTCACTGAGAACATGAGGATGAGGGTATGTTACTGCTTTGTTCCCTTTCTTAGCTCCCAGCTCACCCTCATCTGTTATCCAAGATGATGTGTAAGCTGCAGATGGTATGACCATACACCCTTCCATTCAGTTCCCCTTTCCTAATCCCAACCCTCCCCTTTCTGATTCTGAACACCCCAAATACTCAAGAACTGCTACCTGTCCAGACACAACAGCCCAAGGAGAAAGAGAGGGTAACGGAACAGCACTAATGAAGAAGCTCCATCACTTCATCTGACAAACACAGTCACGAGCTCAGATACAGACAGTGTCTCTTAAACCAATATAGAGTTAGAATATGCTTACGGTTAGCCACAGGCATGAGTGGGTTGCAGCCAGGCCAGAGGTAAGGGATAGTTTGTGTGCGAGCTCTCTGGACGGTGAGGTTGAAAATGAGTTCTGCTTCAGAGACTCAGTTGAGGACTTGATGGGGCAGCAAATAGAAAGACACTGATGAGGATGCACAGCAAGATGCTGGGTGCATTGGCTGGCCTGCCAGACAGCCTATTGTCACTGTCAAGGAGCATGGATGAGTCTGGCTCTAACTTGGCAGAGAGCATTGAGCAGAATCTTCCCCTTTGTAGCCTTTGCTACTCCTCCCTCTTGCCCTGCTGACCCAGAAGCACTGTCACTTCTGCTCTCATACCTGTTGTAGCCTGTTGTGTGGAGAGGTCACTTAATCCTTTGCCTTCCCTATGATGATGCAGCCAAATCAGGAACTCACCACAACACCTACAAAAACCCTCTGCAGTCCCTCCAAAGACTTTGCAATAGCGGAAGTTATTCTAAATACCCTTACCTACAAACTTAGTGCCTGGCCCTTTAAATAATGCTAGTACTTGGTCTCTCTTGCAGCTAAACACATATTCTTAGGTGAGTGACGAGCAAATACGTGGAATGGAGCTGTGTGGTCGAAGTTTGTAAATAGAGCCATTGGGACCGAGTGATATCCTGACACCATCAGTTCATGTCCTTGGTGTGACAGATCCAAATTTCACACTCACAATTTTATCTGAATTCTGCCTTCATTAAGAGGTATTGTTAATATTGTAAGAGACAATTCCACTAACAGAAATATATGACAGGAACAATTTAAAATCCCTTTAATTTGTCAATTCTCTTTGGTCTCCCTATATGCTGACCATCAAATGCAAAATCATTTTCTCACTTTTTCAGGTAGTGCCTCGCCAAAGCAATATAGTACTGTTATACATTGATGCTTCAATGTGCTATGTCAATGATGTACCAGATTCATTGCTTGTACCCTCAGCAGTCCATCCAAAGAAGAAATGAACAACAGATCTGAAAATAATCAGTGATCCCACCATTGCAGGTCATATTATAAGCATTCAAAAATAAGCTATTAAAACAACACAAATTTTAACATATATGGAATTAATATTAAGATTTATTGGCCTTGATCTGCCGGTCAGTGGTGATACTCGTCACATTGCTGCTCCCACAGAGATTTCTCCACCCTGACCTTTTCACTTTTTCAGCCAGGTCTTCTGATCCCAGATGAAGCAGCGATGGGTCAGTGGAGTTTTTTTTAGAGAAAGATCGGTGAACATAGGAGAAGACAGATAAAGAGAAGACACACCCCCTTTTTATGATATTAGCTGCGTAATAAAGTAAAGGTCTCAGGTCTTTCAGTGGGTGTGAGTAGGTGAATGGGTTAGTGAGTGGGTGGGTGGGTGTGAGTGAGTTAGTGGGTATGGGTGTGTGGGTTAGTGAGTGAGTGGGTGTGTGAGTGGGTTTGTGGGTGAGTGGGTGCGGGGTTGGGCGGGTAGTAGCTGTGGTGCTCAGTTCAGTTATGCTGCTAATCACAGAGTTACACCAGAGATTGCATAGTGTAACCTTTCCAGGGTAAGTATCCAGGTAAGTCCTGCATAACTGGTCCAAATCTCTGACACTGACGTCAGTGTGAGAGACATTTGCGGAGGGTCCCGGACAATGCAAATCAATCCATCAGAGGTTTAAACTTCCAGGGAATTACAATGCATGTGCATGTGCAAAGAGTTACATTGGTTACAGAGCAACATTCTCACAAAGCAATAAAATCATGCTTATTAACTTACTGTGAGCTCCATGAAGGGGACAATGATGCACTGAGTTGGTGCTTAAACCTAAGTACCATAGAAATGGACTCAAGTGTGAGGTTCCTGATATTAAGAGGGTCTCTAATATTAATTGGGCCATGGGGAGGCGCTAATCAGAAAGAAATGCTTCCTCAGCTATAATTGGGCGGTGGTGGTGGTGAACCAAGTTTATCCTCTCTCTTTCCATGGTGTTTACAGGGAAGGACCTCAACAAGTTTAAAAAAAACTATAAACAATCATACAGGAAACCAAGCAAGCAAATACCAATCCCAGTAATTATGGTTTCATGCTTCAATTGAGATCAATGGGCAGTAGTCCCTGCCTGAGTCTTTTCTGACTGTTCTCTTTTTTTCTACCAGTACAGAATTTACAATCCAAAATGTTGGTCATTGGATAAGAGACACCTCAAACAGAATGCTCCTGAATGGACAGGCTGCCATCGTCTTCTTACATGGGCAACTTGCATAGAATTACATAGAACATAATTGCAGCACAGAAACAGGCCATTCAGCCCAACTAATCTATGCTGGTGTCTATGCTCTACATGAGCCACCTCCCATCTGTCATCTAAACCAGTCAGTATATATTTCTATTCCTTCCTGCCTTACATATTTGTCTAACTTGCCCTTGGTTTGTGATAAGTTAGCTGTACTCATCCATTGTTTTAGTTCAGGGGAAAATTCCAACTTTATCTTTTCCTTTTCTACCACAATGAAAAGGTGGAGTAGAGTTTTGCTGCACTCGTTTTCTGCTGTTTAAAGTTCCCTGTCTCATCTGCAGTGAAAGCTGGGTGGTGGGGTGTGGGGTTAATCTTCAACTTTGTCAGAGCTGAGAAACAGGTGGTGGTGAATTGGCACCCATTAGACAGTAGTCATTTCAAAAAAACTCGTGCTGGGTGTATAACAGGTGGCTGACCAATCATTTTGTTCTCCTCCAACCAGTTGGTCAGCTTTTAATTTGGGCCATCTGGTTTAATTGGGATGATAGTGGCTCAAAAATAGTTTATTGTCCCATTTAAGCTGAAACTCTGGCTATTACCACCAGCAAAAAGGCCAACTCTTGGGTGACTGAAGCACACATCCTTTTCAGGCAGCAACCCCTTCGGATATGCAAACTGTAACAATAAGCAGAAGACATACATAAGACCTCCATTAGCATTTTGGGACAGAAAAGGTTGAAGCATGCATTGTGCACACTTTGCCCAGTTCCAGCTAGTTCTCGCTCCAAAGAGGAGCCCAGAAGGAGGAATAAGAGAGCTCTCCAAAAATAACCTGTACCAAGGCATCTCCACAGATAGATTTCCTCCAACTTAGCTCTATCTGGGCTGCTCTGGCTTCTGGCTGTCCAATATCATGCGGGTCCAAAACTGGTGGCTGCCCCTGGGCAACTGTTTTCTGCTCATGATATCGCTCTAAAAATGAACTGGGTCTCTTATCAGCACTGTCAGCTACCTGCAAGTTATAACCTAGCCCAGTGAATCCACAGTTTAATCCAGACCAAGTCACACTTAACCATCACACCTGTCCTGACTGACCTACTTTATCAGCCGATCCCCAAATGTCTCAAATTTTAATTTCCTTTCCTCTGTTTCATTCCCTTAACGGCCTCTCTTCTTCTTAATGTGTCACCTTTCAGCCTATCATCAGTTCAAGTCTGTGACCTCTTGTTGCAACCCCTCCCTTTGCCTGGCCATTGGTGTCTGAAGCTTCAAAGGCTGAGGTCCCACTCTTTGGCCTAAATCCCTCTGGATGTCCACCCTTCACTCTTTCTTTAAGACTTTCCTTCAAACCCACCTCTCTGAACAAACATTTTGTCATTCCTCAGAATCTGTTTCTTTGGCTTGGTGTCCATTTTCCTTACATCTCTCTGAATGTGCCTTAGGAAGTTCTGTCTGAAAACAAGCTGCTATTGTGCACCCCTTGATTTCCATTTAATGTTGTGCCAACTTGGCTTCATGCTCATTTCTTTGCCTGAATCGGAAGGTTCAAGGCCCATGCCAGGATTCGAGCATATAATCTATGCTGGTATGTCGTTGCTGTAATAAAGGGCGTTTGCATTGCCAGAGGTGCCATCTTTTGGATGAGAAGTGTAACCAAGACCCAGTCTCTGCAAGCTTAAGTGGGTATCAAAGTTCACAC
The DNA here is from genome assembly GCF_017639515.1 of Carcharodon carcharias. Lineage (NCBI taxonomy): Eukaryota > Metazoa > Chordata > Chondrichthyes > Lamniformes > Lamnidae > Carcharodon > Carcharodon carcharias. Next base: position 56,721,316 of record NC_054477.1, on the reverse strand, counting down.
GCTGATATTCAAAGAGCAGGAATTTTTCCTGGCGTCTTGGCCAGCATTTATTCCTCAGTCAGTTCTTTCTCCTCTCTTTAGAATTTCATAGACTGCTACTGTGTGGAAGGTGACTAGTCAGTGCATTGTGCCCATGCTGGCTCTTTGAAAAGGCTATTTAATTAATCCCACTACCCCACTCCAATCCCATAGCTCTGAAAAATTGAGAAGTAAGCCTACCCTATGTGATAAAGTCTGGGTTTTCTTTTTTTTCCCTCAAGTAAAGTTACTTTTGTTCCTTTCCCATCTTCCAGGCCCATTAACCTTGAACCTCAGCAAATGAATCAGAGGGTGACTCTGAATATTTCCATTCTCTTTATCTGTCTCACTCTGTCACTACGTCTGTAGGAACCACCCAACCTGGGATCCATGCTGGTTTCCTGCCCTCCTGCTGGTTAAGTATCTTCGGCTGAATTTTGTCATGAGCACGTCAATCCTGACGTTGGGATGCATTCCGTGTTGGGAAATTGGAAGAACCAGTGGCAGGACGTGGGACACAATCTTCCAGGGAGTGGTCAAACACAAAACAATTGAACACTTAAACCTTGTAAAACTAAACACTTTGGTTGGAATCACCCCAGGATTGCACTAAGTGCGGTAGTGGGTGTGAAAAATTATGTTTTACTTGCTGGGGGGTTTTCGTGCCGTATTGTCTGCTCCCCACCTCAGTAATTATGCAGCCACAGGAAACATAGTGTCTCTCTGGCAGACAGCCTCTGAATCGCCCGCCATGCTGTTACCTCACTGTTTCCTTACTCTGGGTGCCATATCTAAACTGCAGCCATGCACACAGTTCTCAATTCTTGCAGCCAAGGACTGCACCGGTGAAGACACGACCCCAGAAGCCAAGGAGAGTTCAGTGACCCATCACCGGAATGCATTTGCCGTGATGTCCTCCACCCCTGTTCTGGCTGCAGGAGGTCCATCAGCCTCATCATTCCAGCTTGGGAGGTGAAGGCAGTGCCAATGCTGCACAGAAGAGGTTGGCCATCCAGTGCAGAAAGAGGATGAGTGATCTCATCTGTGCCACCAGGCTAAGGCAACCAGCTCATCACTCTAAACACACACACTCACAAGGCCATCACACATTCACTAGCATCTCACTCACTGCCAGCTCAAGGGATATCATTAGTCACTCTCTCACACACATCCTCACATCTCCATCTGGCTTCATCTCCTCTGGAGACTGCCTCCTCCCCAGCCCATGCCATCTTGAGGCCACTTGCACAGATCAACATGTGCCCCTCACACCAAGATAAAAACAAAAAACTGCAGATGCTGGAAATCCAAAACAAAAACAGAAATACCTGGAAAAACTCAGCAGGTCTGGCAGCATTGGTGGAGAAGAGCAAAGTTGACGTTTCGAGTCCTCATGACCCTTCAACAGAACTAAGTAAAAATAGGAAAGTGGTGAAATATAAGCTGGTTTAAGGGGTGGTGGGGGGGTGGGGGGAGAGGTTGTTGGGACAAGCAGCCAGTGATAGATGGATGTCACAGACAAAAGAACAAAGAGGTGTTGAAGGTGGTGATATTATCTAAAGGAATGTGTTAATTAAGAGTGGAGAGCAGGACAAGCAAGGTAGCTCTAGTGGCGGTGGGGTGAAATAAACCATGGGTGGAATACATTTAAAAATAATGGAAATAGATGGGAAAAGAAAACTCTATATAAATTATTGGAAAAAAACAAGAGGGAGGGGGAAGAAATGGAAAGGGGGTGGGGATGGAGGAGGGAGTTCAAGATCTAAAGTTGTTGAACTCAATATTCAGTCCGGAAGTCTGTAAAATGCCTAGTCGGAAGATGAGGTGCTGTTCCTCCAGTTTGCGTTGAGCTTAACTGGAACAATGCAGCAGGCCAAGGACAGACATGTGGGCAAGAGAGCAGGGTGGAGTGTTGAAATGGTAAGCGACAGTGAGGTCTGGGTCATGCTTGTGGACAGACCGAAGGTGTTCTGCAAAGTGGTCACCCAGTCCTCACCTTGTCCTCACTTATCACCCCACCAGCCTCTGCATTCAAAGAATCATCCTCTGCCATTTCTGCCAACTCCAGCATGATGCCACCACCAAACACATCTTCCCTTCACCCCCCCTGGCGGCATTCCGTAGGGATCATTCCCTCTGTGACACCCTGGTCCACTCCTCCATTACCCCCTACTCCTCAACCCCCACCTCCGGCATCTCCCCATACAAACGCAAAATATACAACACCTGCCCCTTCACTTCCTCTCTCCTCACCGTCCAAGGGCCCAAACACTCCTTTCAAGTGAAGCAGCATTTCACTTGCATTTCCTCCAACTTAGTCTACTGCATTCGTTGCTCCCAATGCAGTTTCCTCTACATTGGAGAGACCAATTGCAGACTGGGTGACCGCTTTGCAGAGCTCCTTCGGTCTGTCCGCAAGCATGACCCAAACCTCCCTGTCGCTTGCCATTTCAACACTCCACCCTGCTTTCTTGCCCACATGTCTGTCCTTGGCTTGCTGCATTGTTCCAGTGAAGCTCAACGCAAACTGGAGGAACAGCACCTCAACTTCTGACTAGGCACTTTACAGCCTTCCGGACTGAATATTGCGTTCAACAACTTTAGATCTTGAACTCCCTCCTCCATCCCCACCCCCTTTCTGTTTCTTCCCCCTCCCTCATGTTTTTTCCAGTAATTTATATAGATTTTTCTTTTCCCACCTATTTCCATTATTTTTAAATGTATTCCACCCATGGTTTATTTCACCCCACCCCCACTAGAGCTATCTGTACCTTGCTTGTCCTGCTCTCCACTCTTAATTAGCACATTCCTTTAAATAATATCACCACCTTCAACACCTCTTTGTTCTTTTGTCTGTGACATCTTTTGGTTATCTCCTCCTATCACTGCTTGCTTGTCCTAACAACCACCCCGCACCCCACTTCTCCCCCCCTCCCCATAAACCAGCTTATATTTCACCCCTTTCCTATTTCTACTTAGTTCTGTTGAAGGGTCATCAGGACTCGAAAAGTCAACTTTGCTCTTCTCTGCCGATGCTGCCAGACCTGCTGAGTTTTTCCAAGTAATTCTGTTTTTGTTTTGTGCCCCTCACACGCCCTGAGGCATCCCCCTTCCCCAGTATAGTCTTCACCCTCCAGCCCCTTCCTGTGCCTAAGGCCACTTCACCCCTTTCCTCAGGCAAGCCCTAGCCCTGCAGCCATTGACCTTAAGCTGGTCTGGTAGGTAGAGACTTGCCCGTGTGCTCCCCTAAAAGTGATGTGGTGCTGCCTGCAAAGCCTGGCGTTGATGACCATGAGTGCTGCCTGATGCAAGGTAGACAAACAGACCTCGAAGTCCTGAGTGAAGTGCAGCTCATCAGGTGCATGTCGCCTATGTATAGTTGTGAAATATTGCACACCGATGTGCCCTGATGATCCTGCATGGGGGATGATTCTGTGAGCAGGGCTTATAATGAGGTGCTAAGGTATTGAAATTAGCTTCTCAACGCATGGTGGTGGGAAATGTGGCCCCGCATTGATGGGTGGAGCAGACGAATGCAAACTGGTTTTATGACGATGTGAAACTGATTCTTGTGATTTCCTGATATTTTCTGCTCCCACCTGCTATGATGCCCACCGCAAATGGGAGCAAACAATTCCGCCCTTTATTTTAAATTAAACCACCCTAAACAACATACAGAATACAGCTTGTTAGTTTTCTCTAAGTATGGAAATAGTCTTTGAGGTTTTTTTAATTCATTCATGGGGTGTGGGCATTGTTGGCTAGGCCTGCATTTATTGCCCATCCATAATTGCCCTTGGGAAGGTAGTGGCGAGCTGCCTTCTTGAACTGCTGCAGTCCATGTGGTGTAGGTACACCCACAGTGCTGTTAGGAAGGGAATTCCAGGATTTTGATCCAGCTGATGGCTACGCTTAGATATATGAACTTGAGGTTGAGGTTTGGCATGAACTTGATGAGGCAGATGATCAACATCACAGTCCCTCATCAGAAAAGCAAATATATTCTCATAATTGCTTTCCTTGAACTATCCTGCTCTGCTCACTATCAAGTGTCACACGTTCCACTTTGTGTTGTCATCCAACAGATAGGCATTGGTACTGAGCAACCACTTGACCTGCTTTGGACCTCATAGAAGTGATGCAAGCTTGTGGTCATGATTTGGCTGTTTGATGCAAAACCAATCTCCATCTTTAAATCTTAGTTCCCTTGTGTGTGTTCACTTGTTGAAGTATATTTCCTTTACCTTGTTGCTTTGCAATTTCTTCTGCTTTCACTCTGACATTCACATTGGATGGCACTGACAGCTTAAGAATGGTCAGTGGCACCTGCCATATGTTTGGTGGTGTCTTTCCAGTTAAAGATTGTGGGATTGATTGGTATGCACAAAGTAGGATGTGAATGGATTGTTCAAACATTCTCCCCTCTAACATACTAGCGCTTAGATTGTCCTTTATTGCTCTACTAATTCGTTCAATGACACCGTTCGAATGCAGATTGTTTGTTTTTATTCTTTCACAGGAAGTGAGCATTACTGGCTGGGCCAGCATTTATTGCCCATCCCTAATTGCCCTTGAGAAGGTGGTGGTGAGCTGCCTTCTTGAACTGCTGCAGTCCATGTGGTGTATGTACACCCACAGTGCTTTTTGCAAAGGAGGTCCAGGATTTTGACCCAGCAAAAGTGAAGAAACAGCGATATATTTCCAAGTCAGGAAGGTGAGTGGCTTGGAGGAGGGCTTGCAGGTGTCAGTGTTCCGACACCTTCTAAGTGGTAGAAGTCACTGGTTTGGAAGGTGCTGTCGAAGGAGGCTTGGTGAGTTGCTGCAGTGCATTTTGCAGGTGGTATACATTGCTGCCACTGTGCATTGGTGGCAGAGGCAGTGAATGTTGAAGAGTCTAGAACTAGGGGTCACTGTTTAACAATAAGGGGTCGCCCATTTAGGACAGAGATGAGAGAATTTTTTTCCCTCAGAGGGTGATGAGTCTTTGGAACACTCTTCCTCAAAAGATGGTGGAAGCAGAGTCATTGAACATTTTAAGGCAGAGCTAGATAGATCCTTGATAAGCAAGGGGATGAAAGAATATTAGGGGTAGGTGGGACTGTGAAGTTGAGATTGCAATCAGATCAGCCATGATTTTATTGAATGGCAGAGCAGGCTTGAGGGGCTGAGTGGACTACTTCTGCTCCTAGTTCATATGTTTGCATGTGTGTTTAAAGGTGGTGGATAGGAGGCTAATCAAGTGGGCAGCTTCGTCCTGGATTTTGTTGAGCTTCTTGAGTGTTCTTGGAGCTGCACTCATCCAGGCAAATGGGGAATATTCCATCACACTCCTGACTGCCTTGTAAATGGTGGACAGGCTCTGGGGAGTCAGGAGGTGAGTTAGTCACCACAGGATTCCCAGCCTCTGACCAGCTCTTGTAGCTGCAGTATTTATATGGTTGGTCCAGTTCAGTTTGTGGTCAATGGTAACCCCCAGGATGTTGATCGTGGGGGATTTAGCGATGGTAATGTCATTGAATGTCAAGGGGAGATGGTTGGGTTATCTCTTGTTGGAAAGAGTTATTGCCTTGCAGTATGTGGTGTGAATGCGAGTTGCCACTTATCAGCCCAGGCTTGAATGTAGTCTAGATTTTGCTGCATTAGGAAAAGGACTGCTTCAGTATCTGAGAATTTGTGAATGGCGCTGAACATTGTGCAATAATCAGTGAACATTCACAATCCTGACCTTATGATGAAGCAGCTGAAGATGGTTGGGCCGAGGACACTACCCTGAGGAACTCCTGCAGTGATGTCCTGGAACTGAGATGACAGATGTCCAACAACCACAACTATCTTCCTTTGTGCTAGGTATGACTCCAACCAGTGGAGTGTTTTCCCCCTGATTCCCATTGACTCCAGTTTTGCTAGGGCTTCCTGATGCCACACTCAATCAAATTCTGCCTTGATGTCAAGGGCAGTCACTCTTACCTCACCTCTTGAGTTCAGCTCTTTTCTCCATGTTTGGGCCAAAGCTGTAATGAGGTCAGGAGCTGAGTGGCCCTGGCAGAACCCAACCTGAGTGTCAGTGAGGAGCTTGTTGATGAGTAAGTGCTACTTGATAGCACTGTTGATGACACATTCCATCACTTTGTTAATGATCAAGAGTAGACTGATGGGCGCAAATTGGGTGAGTTGGGTTTGTACTGTTTTTATTGAACTGGACATACCTGAACAATTTTCCACATTGGTGTATAGATGCCAGTGTTGTCGCTGTCCTGGAACAGCTTGGCTAGGGGGCACGGCTAGTTCTGGAGCTCTAGTCTTCAGTACTATTGCTGGAATGTTGTCCAGGACCATGGCTCTTGCAGTATCCAGTACCTTCAGCTGTTTCTTGATATCATGTGGAGTGAGCCGAATTGGCTGAAGACTGGTATATGTGATGTCTGGGACCTCAGGAGGAGGCCGAGATGGAGCATCCACTTGGCACTTCTGGATGAAGATGGTTGCAAATGCTTCAGCCTTGTCTTTTGTACCAATTTACTGGGCTCCCCCATCATTGAGGATGGAGATAGTTGTGGAGCGTCCTCCTCCAGTTTGTCATTTAATGTCTAAGTTTGTTGTCTTCTACTATTCTCAATTGGATGATATCATATGGTGATGAATTCCATAGTTTGCTAGGAACTCTGTGAAGTGACTGGAAAGAAACTGCAGTCCATCATCTGTGGTGAAAGTCTCTGGCAAACCCCATTTTGTAAACAACTTGACTAGAACGTCAATGATTGAACTGGTGGTTATGGAATTTGTTGTAGCCATTTCCGGCTATTTGCTATGGAGATAATGAACAATAAGTAATAAACATTGATCACTAGGGGCTGCTGGCACTTCTCCAAAAGTATTAATTGGAATTATTGGAGTTGTTGCTAAGGTTTTGTCAGTTGTAAAGGTGCAGGGCATGGTTTAACAGATTTTTCACTGATTTTACAGGCTACTCATTTTCTAATGAATTCTTCTACACAGTGATCTATTGCTGGCCACCAGACTGCTTCACGGGATTGTTGTTTCAGCTCAACAACACCCAGATGTTCTTCATGGGCAAGATGCAATATATATTGCTGAAGCACTTTCAGGATAACTGTATGCAATACAGTTGTCACCAAACAATGCAAATATGGGATCTATTTTTTCTGAATTCTGCGAGGCCACTCAGTTTTGAGGTACTGGCTTTCTTTCTGCAGTACACTGTCTGTCCTTGATTCTGCTTCAACCCCTCTTGTGTAACAGGATTCATGGTTCTGCGTGAAATCACTGAGATCTCACAGTCTTCAGTATTGCAATTTGCTTCGCTATTGCTAATGTCAACTGCGATAATAGCGTGGCTAAATATGCCAGCTACTCGGTTGCGTGAATCTGCGAGGAACTCAAACATTGAGTTATACCGATGAAGATGATCTGACCATCTGTAGATGTGTAGATGTCGATGACTAGATCCTGATGTAGCTAACAATGTAGTCAGTGCTTAGTGATCAGTGTGGAGAGTAAACTTACTATCATAGAGATGCAGGCTAGTGCTTCCCCCTCTCCAGTAGAGTATTTGTGTTCAGCTTCCAACACTGGGCATGATGAATAAGCGATTGGTCATTTTTTTCCTGCAATCCATTGTGAGAGTACAGCTCCAGTCACATTTCCTGATGTATCCATTGTGACATATGTTTCCAGAAAAATCGAGGTATGACACCACAGAGAAGTTGTAAGTTGTTTGGCTGGTGAGTATTGCTGTTTAGGGGCTGAATCTAAACAACTAGCAGATTAAAAATGATAAAAATATTACTAATAAATAAAAGTAAGTAGCTAGTGAATCTTATCTGTTATTTTTGAGCAAGGTTTATTACTCTTAGTAAGTTGTGTTATCAGTAAGATTTATCAGTATTAGTAAGGTTTATTAATAAGACTATTGTTTATTAATGGCAGTAAGATTCATTAATATTGCTAAGGTTTATTGCAAAGTTAACCAATAAATGGAGAAATGGCAGGGCTGCTGCCACATCTAGATCTAAACTCCAGGGTGCTTCCTGCTTCCTGGGTAACCATTTATGCAGGAAATGTTGTTAATTGCAATAGCTTTAACGCCAAGTTTGGGAACTTGACCAGCAGCTGGTTTCACTGCATGAGGCTGAGAGCTTCGCAGTTAGCATATTTATTGATGTGGTCACCCCACAGCTAGAAGACTATGAAAAAAGAAAGGGAGTGGATGACCACCAATCAGGCAAAGAGGAACAGGCAGGTAGTGCAGGAGTGTCCTGAGTGCATCCCACTTTCCAACCAGTATTCAGTTCTATGTTGGTTCTGAGTGATTGTTCATCTGGGATGTGCAGCCAGAACCATGGGTTGCTCAGCTGTACAAGGTGTTACAGGGAAGACTGGAAGAGCAATAGTGATAGGTGATTGAATAGTTAGGGGAAAAGAAGGCCTTTCTGCAGCTGCAAATGTGAATCCAGAATGGTGTGTTGCCTCCCTGGTACCAGGGCCAAGGATGTCACTAAGCGGCTGCAGAACATCCTGAGGTGGGAGGGTGAACAGCCAGCAGTCATAGCCCAAATTAGAATGAACATCATAGGCAGAAAGAACATAAGAACATAAGAAATAGGAACAGGAGCAGACCATTCAGCCCCTCGAGCCTGCTCCACCATTCAATAAGATCTTCTTGTGTTTCGATTTCCACATTCCCATCTAACCCCAATAACCTTTGATTTCCTTGCCTCACAAGAATCTATCTACCTCTGCCTTAAAAATATTCAATGACCCCATCTCCTTCTGAGGCAGAGAATTACAAAGTTGCACAACCCTCTGAGAGAAAAAAATTCTCCTCATCTCTGTCCTAAAAGGGCGACCCCTAATTTTAAAACAGGGAAGTGTAGTCCTGCGGTCAGAATTTGGGGAACTAGGTAGGAAATTAGTATGCAGACCTCAAAAGTAGGAATCTCTGGATTACAACCAGGTGCATGTGAGTATAGAAATAGGAGGATAAAGCAGATGAATATGTGGCAAGAAAGATGGTTCATGAGGGAGGGCTTTAGATTCTTGGAACATTGGGACTGACTCTGGGGGAGATGGGACCTGTACAGGCTGAATGCGCTGCACCTAAATAAAATTGGGACAGAATTCCTTTCTGGAGTTTTGTTAGTGCTATTGGGGAGGTTTGAACTAACTTGGTAGAGGTGTGGAAACCAGTAGATAATATTAAAGAGGGATACTAAGGTGTACGGAGAGAGACAGATAACACTAGAATAAGGAATAGTAAGTTAATAGTTGGGGTCAGAGTAATGAAGGAAGTAATAAAGTCTAATTAAGGGTTACTGTGTATGCATGTGAATGCACGGCATGAAAAAAGTATAATAATTTTCAGAATTTTTTCTGGTTTATTAGAAAGTAGGTTTATGGGTGTAAGTATCAGTGGTTCTGTCTGTGCGATTTAATTACACTCAGAATCAAGTGGACTGCAAGCTTGAAATCACCAAAAGGTAGGTGTAGAAATGTGCTTGAGATGTTAATGAGTAAACATGGATGCTGGCTTCGTATGTAAGGTGTGAAGGGAATTTGCATTTTTAGATAAAGGAAGGCATTGTTGGATTTCAAAGGGATGTTAGTCTGTTTACAGCTAGCCAGATAAGCAAGGCTAAAGGCATGTGTTTATTTTTCTCAAAGACAATATTGGCAACATGAAAATGTTTATATTATGAGGAAGATACAGTTTCAAAGACATACGGAACAATAGAATTTACATATTAAGGAGTGAGAAAAACATATAAAGGAGAATGAAAGGTTATGTGAGGAGAGGGCCATGTAAGATCTAACAGGAGTGTGTGAAACAGCCTTCAAGAAGCCTCCAGCCATTTGTGCATAAGTCTGCTATGTAAAGTAACTGAAGGTGGGGAAACCGTTTGGAATTCCACTGTCAAGTGGATATTGTGTTAACTGGCTAAGTTTCTAAAAATCTAAAACCTATCTGTTGCCTTAAAGGTGGTGTGTAACCGGGGAGTCGGGTTAATTAGGAATTTTAGGAGCTGTTATAGTAGTAATTGTAGTCTCATGTATGTGCTTGAAATCTTTTATTTTTTCATAAATATTTCAATTTAATTTTTAAAATCTCTAAAGATCTTGACGGACTCATTACTTCTGAATTCAGTGCACACATCTTCTCCTAACAAATACAAATTGCAAAGCCATTGTGCTGGCGCAACCAAGTTTCCCTAGGGGATTTGGTCCACCTGGCACACATCATCTACCATATGAAAACAACGGAGTGTGGTAAATAAGATTGGGGATTTACAAATGCAGGTTACCATGTGGAAATATGGTGCCATGGCTATAATGGGGATGTAGCTCAAAGAAGGGCAGGACTGGGTATCAAATATCTCTGGATACAAGGTGTCCAGGAAAGATAGGAAGGGAATAAAAGGGAGAGGGGTGGTAGTATTGATTAAGGAGAACCATGCAGTGCTGGAGAAAGAGGATGTCCCAGATGGGTCAAAGACAGAATCTATTTGCTTCGAGCTAAGGAATAAAAAAGGTGCAATTACATGGCTTAGTGCAGTCTATAGGCCATCAACTAATGGGAAGAATAAAGAGAAACAAATTTGCAAAGAAATTACAGAGTAGTTGTAACAGGGGACTTTAATTGTCCAAATATAGACTGGTAGTGTAAAGGGCAGAGAGGGGCAAGAGTTCCTAGGGCATGTTCAGGAAAATTTCAACAGCACTATGTTTCTAGTCCAACAAGAAAGGAGGCATTGCTAGACCTGGTTCTTGGAAATGAGGTGGGCCAACTGGACCAAGTCAGTAGGAGAACATTTAGGGAATAGCAATCCTTGTATCATAAGATTTAGGCTGACCATGGAAAAAGACAAAGAACAATCCAGAGTGAGAATTGTTAACTTGGGGAAAGCCAACTTCAATGGGGGTAAGAATGGACCTGGGCTAGATAAATTAGAGTCAAATGTTGGCAAGAAAAACAGTAAATGAACAATGGGCTACCTTCAAAGAAGAGGTTGTTTGGGCACAGTCAAGAGATATTCCGTTAAAAGGGAAAGGTAGGGCAAACAAATCCAGAGCTCCCTGGATGACAAGAGAGATAGAAATTAAGATAAAGAATAGAAAGTGTGCTTGTGACAGATGTCAGGTAGAAAATACAATTGAGAACCAGGCTAAATATAGAAAATTCAGAGGGGAGGTGAAAAAGCAAATCATAGCACTGTTGCACAATGAGCCTTGTGAACTGTGGAGTCATGATATGATGCTGGTAATTATTAGATTGTAGGAAGTGGATACTTGCTTGGAATGATAGCTTTGTTGACTGCCTTAAGGTTGTGTCATTCTTGAGTTGTGCAATGACTAGATTTAATATCCACGGTGATCAGTTGATTCATTCAAATATACTGTCTGCTTCTAGTTCTTTCAGCTCAGGTGACATTGGAGCATGGATTGCAGACAGCAACTATCTCAAATTTTGTGAAACTGGTGGAATTGATGTGTTGATGTAAGGAGCATGACAGTACCCCTTAATCTCCTCAAATCTGAAAAATGAGGAAGGATACCAATGCGTATAGTCTACGTCATCGATCATATTAATAGTTTCAATCCAAGCCTAATGAAAAGGTTTACTCCCATAAGGCTTTTGCCTTTAGTTATGTCGAACATGAACTTGTCTAGGGTGACGTTTTTGTAGTACACTGGAACTGTGATTTTTCTCAAAACCAGAATAATCGAGCCATCATAAGTTTGAAGTCTGTCTGTCGCAGGAGCAAGAGAAAGTTGTGAAAAATATGTGATAGAGTTGTCATTCAAATTAAACACTTTCGCGCCAACATCACTGCGAAGCAACACTGAGGTGTCTGTGCTCTTGACTGAGCATTCCTGAAAATGACCTGGTGCTTTACCGCTCATAATGGCTTATACATGCTGCACCTCATTCTCAGGAAGAGACTGCTCCACATATTGAATCGACGAAACCCTTTTCTTTGATGACCTGCACATCTTTATGAAATTGTTCCACTTTATGCAGGTGCTACACTTTTTCTCTTGAGCTGGACATGGCATTGTGAATTGATGAGCATTTCCACAATTTGTGCACAATTTTGAAGGTATCTGTCTATGATGGGACATGTGTTGATGAGTCTGCTGAGGTCTCCTTGTTCACAACCCTCACATTTGAGCTGGATGGGGAAACTGTGTCTACAATCCTAAATCTGAGGCTGCATTTCTGATCATATCAATCATTTCTGATTTTCAAATCAAACATGGCAGATTCGATTTGGACTGACAAGGTTGTGGCTTTTTCCAAGGTTCAATCATCATCCTGCGTGAAGAGACATTTCCTAATTCATGGAATTGAATCTTTTCAATTAATTTTTCACAAATTAGTTTGTTGGTTAGTGTGTCAAATTTACATGTAGAAGCCACTTGCCACAACACTGCCACGTATTGTTTAATGGGCTCACCATTTCCCTGCCATCTCTGGCAGAATGCATATCATTCAATCATCACAATTTCTTTTGGCCCGAAGTATTTTTTGAGAGCATTTACTGCTGTATCAAACATAGACGTATCTTCCATGAGCTGCTCGCATATTCACCAGCTTTTTGCTCTGAGACAGTATACAAATGTCGCCTTCTTGCAGACCGCTGCTACATCCAGATTGTGCATCCGTGTAGAGAGCAAGTAGGGAACCATCGATCCCGCAATATGGGTGGAATGCTCGGTGATGAAAGAAACACTGCCGGAGCTGGTAAAGTTCAACTTTCCTCAACCAATCCCATTCCCAATTTTGTTATATATTTTATATCAGAGCAATGCATAGGTGACACTAGTTTCTAAGTGATAACAGGTTTATTTACAAAAGCCCCTGGCAGCTCACCTCTGGCAAAGTCGCCCGGAGACAGGACAGCATTGGGGTACCATCCCAACTGAGTTTCCTGCAACTTTCCTGACTCCCCTGCCTCCATACCTGTCTTCTCAGAGCCAAGAAAATTCAGCCCCTTGCCTTGCTTGACATTACACGTGAATAGACCACTAAACTGGTCAACTTACTAGAACAGAGTTTTCTTCTCCAGGTCAGAGGGAAAGAAGTTGATTGTGTGGAAATGTCTTTTGGAAATTCCGGAAGATATCTAGGATTTACCATCCATTTTGATGCAGCTTTGTGAACAGAGTGTTAAGCTTGACATAAAACAGGTATTTCTTCCGCTTCTTGACAGTTTTTCGAAAAATAGAAATTTAGGTCCACTGGCCCAAAAATCTCATGCAATAATGATCATGTTAGACGTTATGTGCCTGACCCTGCCAAGAAATTTACATACTGTGGGCATACATCAATTCCAATAGCCATGTGATTGACTCTTAACTGCCCTTTGAAATGACCTAGTGAACCACTCTGTTCAAGGGCAATTAGGGATAGGCAACAAATGCTGGCCTTGCCAGCGATGCTCACATCCCATGAAAGAATTTAAAAAATCACCACAGGCAGAATTTACATCCTGTGGGCGGGCATGCATCTGACCTGATCGGGCATAAAATCGTGCAAGGTGATGTCGTGCGAGCATCCTGACATCATCGCACAGTCACATTATATTTTGTTCAGTGGGTGTGTGTAAAGGTCAGAAGCGCGCATGCCGACAATTAAGAAGGCAACTAAGCCCATTAACGGCACAATTCTCTCTGATTTTTGTGGCCCGTCCAACCTTACTGTTGGCGGACGCCAATCGGCCAGGCAGACTTTGCATTTTTCATCAAAACTCATCCAAAGGCGGAATGAAATCTCCATTATGAAATAAAATAAAAATAAATATCTGTGGACAGCATTTTTGTTTGGTATATTTTCATGTTCTTGATTGGGTTGCATGGACGATTTTTTTGGCAGCCTTTTAAATCTTTATTTAATCATTTGAAGATCTCCAGCTCACTGAGGCAGCAGTCTGACTTCAGGGAGCTCTCTCGCAGCGTTCACCCGCGCCCACAGTGACATCATCACCCGCCCTCTTCCTGCCGCCCTCCTTTTCAGCGCGTGTTTCACGCTGGATGGCTGTTAATTGGCCAACCAGCGTGAAATCTCGGTCGGGAGCCGACTGTGATCAGCGGTCCATTTCCCAGCTGATCCTGGGCCTCCGATCGCGTGCACCCGCCAAAGGTAAAATTCAGGCCCATATCTGGATGCTTGTTGGAAGGGTGATGGAAACTGTGGCATTATCCAGCCACTGGAGACTGCCATCTGCATTTCCAACCAAAGGCCAGGTTATCTATGAAAAATGGTCCCTTTCTGGTTGAGGCCTCTTCCCTCACAGCAGCCAATCACGGTGCTAATGGCTTAAACAATGTAATTGGCCCACTTCTGACCTGCTTTAAAGCATCATGTTCTTTCGGGGGACTAGAGGCAGGGCTGACCAATTCTGCCAGCTGATGTCATTCACCAGACTTGCCTCCTGTTAGGTTTGAAAGTGGGGCTGATGCAAGAACCCCTTGCCCCTGCTCCACCAGGAGGCCCTACCTTTGCTAACATGGAGGGGGAGACTGCATGTAAGTGGGATGTACTCCAAAATCTATCTTCACCTGCCAATATAATGCTGAAAACAATGCCTGCATTTTTAAGTTTAGTATTTTTTGTAGTAATGCTGCCTGTCAGGCAAAGATTTTCAACTTTAACATGAGGTGCAAGTGCTAGGCGGAAGAAAAAAAACTGGGGAAATTTTCACATTAATGTAAGTTCCTGAAGAAAATCCAAGTTTCAACCTTGTTCTGCTTATTGTTGTAGCAGTGAGAAGGTCATGAAAGGTGAATGTTACAATCACTTTACATAGCTACTCATTTTACAGAGCATCTGCATAAATTAAAAAAAGCTGCCAGATTTCCATCTGTTAGCAATACAACCTCAGCCAGGAAGACAACTGTCGTGACAACCACACTAAGCTAGTCTTTCAAATGGGACTTGTTAAAAACTAGTGCCCTCCAGCCTCCACCCACTGCAGTTAACAGCATTAACTGGTACTTTAACTAGGCTTTTTTTAAGGCGTTCCTCACTTGCAGCTGCTGGCACGCTGGGATCAGTGATTTAAAATAAACCTAACTGCGCAAAGAGCTTAGACTCCCTGAAGGCTATAGCATATATAAAACACTTGACTGAAAAAACTTTTGAACATTGGAAGAACTACTGTTATTTCATTCTTCTGAAACCTGGTGGTGTAGCATATTGCTTAGATTTAGCAAAAATATTGAAGCAGAATGTGGAGAGGCTTATCAAACTAAAGAGAATTGAGTCTGTCACTTTTAGCAAGTATAATTGTAATTCAGCTGCATGTTAAAGGTTGTTACAATGCAACAAAAAAAAGCAAAAACATCCTAGGAATTATTGTTGTTGTTATTAGTGGACAAACGCTTAAAGCTTCTCATGAAAATAAATGATTTACTGTCTGTGATAAAATAGTATTCAATATCACCAACAGTGATTTTGAGGCAAAAATATCATGTGATGTTTTTACAGGCTCTCCATTTCCAGTATGATCTCTGCATCGCATGTGTCCCTCAATAAACTTTCTCCATGTCCCAGTTACCACAGAAGATAGCTTACAGCAGGTCAGATTTCAATTTCAAACAGGTGTGACGAGAAGCATCAGAAAGAATGAAACAAATGCCAATACACCTTTTACCCTATTGGTGTTAGGACGCCTGCGCTTCCTAATAAACATTAATGACTTAAGCTGGGATTTTGCGCTCCCATTTGAGGTGGGCATCAAAGCAGGCAGGAGCAGAAAATATTGGGAGATCGCAAAAATTGGTTTCACATCATCATAAAACCAGTTTGCGATTGTCCACTCCACCCATCAATGGTGGGCCGTGATTCCCACCGCCACACATTGGGAAGCTAATTTCAATACATTAGAATCTCATTATAAGCGTGATTGCATGCCGATGTGATTCACAATGGTACATAAGTGACCTGCACCTGGCGACCTGTAATTTGCTCAGGCTTTTGAAGTTTGGTTACCTTGCTTCAGGCAGCACTTGTGGTCATTGGCGCCAGGCTTTGCAGGCAGCATCACATCGTTTTTAGGGGACTCATGGGCAAGTCACTACTATCTATTAGTAATGTAGGAGTGGCCTTTCAATGCCTGTAAGGCTAGGGCTTGTTTGGGGAAGGGGGAGAAATGGCCAAGTGGCTTCAGGCAAGGGAAGAGGCTGCAGGGTGAGGGCTGTATTGGGGAAAGGGGGTGGTATCCCAGTGTGTGTGTGGGGGCACATATTGCTCTTTGCAAGTGGCCTCAAGATAAATAATGTGGGAAAATGTGAAATTGTCCATTTGGGCAGGAAAAATAAAAGAGAAGCATATTATCTAAGTGGTGAGAGATTGCAGAGCACTGAGGTGGAGAGGGATCTGGGTGTCCCAGTGCATAAATTACAAAAGGCTAGTATGCAAATACAGCAAGTAATTAGGAAAGCTAATAGAATGTTATCATTTATTGTGAGGGGAATTGAATACAAAAGTAGGGAGGCTGTGCTTTAGTACTATAGGGCACTGGTGAGACTACATTTGGAATACTGTGTACAGTGTTGGTTAGCTTATTTCAGTAAGGATGTAAATGTGTTGGTAACAGTTCAGAGAAGGTTTACCAGACTAATACCTGGAATGGGCGGGTTGTCTTATGTAGAATGGTTGGACAGACTAGGTTTGTATCCACTGGAGTTTAGAAGAGTAAGACTTGATTGAAACATATCAGATCCTGAGGGATCTTGACAGGGCAGATGTGGAGAGGATGTTTCCTCTTGTGGAAGAATCTAGAACGAAGGGTCACTGTTTAAAAATAAGGGGTCAGCCATTTAAAACAGAGATGAGGCGAATTTTTTTCACTCAGAGGGTCAAGAGTCTAAGAAACTCTTTCTGAAAAGGTGGTGGAAGCAGAGTCTTTGAATATTTTTAAGGCAGGGATGGTAGATTCTTGGTAGGCAAGGGGGTGATAGATTATTGACGGTAGGTGGGATGCAGATTTCAGGTTGCTATCAGATCAGCCATGATCTTATTAAATGGCAGAGCAGGCTCAAGGGGCTGAATGGCTTGCTCCTGCTCCTTTTTCATATGTTCATAACCTATCTATGTCTCTTTGTAGCCTCCTTATGCCCTCTTTGCAACTTACTTTGCTACCTATCTTTGTGTCATCAGCAAATTTAGCAACCATACCATCGGTCCCTTCATCCAAGTCATTTATGTAAATTGTAAAATGTTGGGGCCCCAGCATGAATCCCTGTGGGACACCACTTGTTACATCCTGCCAACCGGAAAAAGACCCAGTTATGTCAGCTGTCTGGCTAACTAACCGGAAACAATCTTCTATCCACGCCAATATGTTGCACCCTACACCTTGAGCTTTTATTTTCCACAATAACCTTTAATGTGGCACCTTATCAGATGCCTTCTGGAAATCTAAATACAGTACACCCACTAGTTCCCCTTTATCCACAGCATTTGTTACTTCTTCAAAGAACTCCAATAAGTTGGATAAGCATGAATTCCCTTTCACAAAACCATGTTGACTCTGCCTGATTTCCTTGAATTTTTCTAAGTGCCCTGCTATAGCATCTTTAATAATAGCTTCTAACATTTTCCCTATGACAGATGTTAAGCTAACTGGCCTGTAGCTTCCTGCTTTCTGTGTGCCTTCCTTTTTGAAGAAAGAAGTTCGATTTGCTTTTTTCCAATCTAAGGGATCCTTCCCTGAATCTAGGCAATTTTGAAAAATAAAACCAATGCATCAACTATCTCACTGTTCTTTTAAGACCCTAGGATGAAGTCCATCAGGACCTGAGGATTTGTCAGCCCACAGCTCCAACAATTTGCTCAATACCACTTCCCTGATGATTGTAATTTTCCTGAGTTCCTCCTTCCCTTCCATTTCCTGATTTACAGTTATTTCTGGGATGTTACTTGTATCCTCTATAGTGAAGACCAATGCAAAATACCTGTCTAATAAATCTGTCATTTCTTTACTTTTCCTTATTAATTCGCCAGCCTCATTTTCTATAGGACTAACGCCTACTTTGTTAACTCTGCTCTTATTTAAATATCTATAGAAACTCTTACCATCCATCTTTATATTTCTAGCTAGCTTTCTCTTGTACTCTAATTTTTCCCCCCTCATTAATCTTTTTGTCATTCTTTGCTGAATCTTATATTGTGTCCAATCTTCTGACCTGCCACCCGCCTTTGCGCAATTATATGCTTTTCTTTAAGTTTGATACTGTCTTTAGTTTTTTAGCTAACCACGGATGGTGGGCCCTCCCCTTGGGATTTTTCTTTCTCATTGGAATGTATCTATTTTGTGCATTCTAAAATGTGCCTTTAAATGTCTGCTACTGCATCTCCATTGACCTATCCCTTAACCTCCTTGCTCTTGCACTCTATACCCCTATTAATGAAGCCTAGAATACTGTATGCTTTATTAATTGCTCTCTTAACCTGTCCTGCAACCTTCAATGATTTATGCCTTTGCTTCTGCACCCCCTTTAGAATTGTGCCCATTATTTTATAGCGATTGTCCGTGTTTGTCGTACGAAAATGAATCGCTTCACACTTCTCTGCATTAAATTTTATCTGCTACGCCAATCAAGTTATATCCCTTTGAAGTTCTACACTATCCTCCTCATAGTCCATATAATATAAAATCCATTTGGTCCATATAATCCAGGTCAATACCTCAGAGCAGTGGTGAAGGAATGCAGCATTGTCGGATGATATGTTAAACAATGGATGTATCTGCTGGTTCAGGTGGCTGTTAAAGGTCTTATGCCACTCTCAAGGAAGAATGGATAGTTTTTTAGGGTTACTTTGGCTTCTTTTTTTTGGGGAACTGAAATGGGTGGCTGATTTAATATTGCCCATTTTACACTAGAACCATAGAACCGTAGAAAAGTTACAGCACAGAAGGAGGCCATTCAGCCCATCTTGTCCATGCCAGTCCGAGGACACCCAGGTGCCCTTTCTAACCCCAGCTTCCTGCACCCGGCCCATAGCCCTGCAGCTTACAGCACTTTAGGTGCAGATCCAGGTACTTTTTAAGAGTTTAAAGTAAACTACCAACTTGGGCAGTGAATTCCAGACACCCACTACCCTCTGCGTAAAAAAGTTCTTCCTCATGTCCCCCCTACACCCTCTGCCACTTATCTTGAATCTATGTCCCCTGGTTCTAGAATTCTCCATCAAGGGAAATAATTTTATCCTGTCCACTCTATCTATTCCCCTCATAATTTTGTACACTTCAATCAAAGAAAATAACCCCAACCTATCAAATCTCTCCTTGTAGGTACACTTTTCTAACCCTGGCAACATTCTTGTAAACCTCCTCTGCACTCTTTCCAGAGCTCCAGTTGTGGCCTCACCAGTGTTTTATACAATTCCAACATTATATCCTTACTTTTATATTCTATACCTCTGCCAATGAAGGAGAGCACTCCATATGCCTTCTTTATAACCTTGTCTACTTGAATTGCTGCATTCAGTGTCCTGTGTACTTGTACGCCAAGATCTCTCACTTCAGCTACCCCTCTTAGTATATTGCCATTTATTTTATAATCCCTGTAACTGTATGACCTCCCTAAATGTATGACCTCACAATTCTCTATGTTAAAATCCATCTGCCACTTTACCGCCACTCCACCAACCCATCGATATCATTTTGGAGATTATGGCTTTCCTCTACACTATCCACTCCTCGGCCAATCTTTGTGTCATCTGCAAATTTCCCAATCGTGCCCCCAACGTTCACATCCAAATCGTTAATATATAACACAAACAGCAAGGGTCCCAACACCGAGCCCTGTGGAACATCACTTGAGACAACTTTCCATTCGCAAGGGCATCCATCGACCATTACCCTTTGTTTCCTGTTACAAAGCCAACCATTTATCCAGTTTGCCACATTACCCTGAATCCCATGGGCTTTTACTTTCCTGTCCAATCCGCCATGTGGGACCTTGTCAAATGCCTTGCTAAAATCCACGTACACAACATCCACTGCACTACCTTCATCAACCCTTCTTGTCACTAGCTCAAAGAATTCAATCAAACTTAAGGTTGGACGGGCAGGTCCATTATTGAGTTCAATTGGGTTTTTAATGGCCTTAATAGGCCATTGACGTTGGTGGGCGTGCATCCAAATTGGATGTGCACGTGCTGAATGGACAATCTAAATGACGCGGGGTGACGTCAGGACGCACATCCGACTTCACCCTGCATCAATTTACACTTCGGAGAGTGGGTCCCTGTTGCACAAGTCAAAATATCCTGGTCACTAACTGAAATGAAAGAGATAACTGGGTTGATTTGCCTTACTGTCCTGGTCAACATTCCTCCTCCTACCAAAAACATTCATTTGGTTGGATCTCGTTGTAGTGCTTGATCACAGATGAAATGTATTGCACTTCAAATTTAGTCATTGTATGTGAAAGGATTTCAATTGTACTTGCCGGTGCAAAGTAGATGGGCAGTTACAATGCTTACCTGTTGAAATGTCCCCAGCTGTTTCTGATTTTAATAGATGCTTCTGGACATGTGGTTAAAAACTTAATTCATAGATGCTAATTGGTCTCTGATGGTGTGATTGGGCCTTGACTGTGATGTTAACCATGGCCTGAGTTGGGAAGTGGCCACAGCTTTCCTGCCAGGTGAAAGGCAGCATGCTGAGAGTTGTGAAGCTGGAGAGGCAATCTAGAAAAGCTTTTCTTTTCCTTTGTGAAGCTGGAAGGAAAGAATTGCTCCTCTAAACTCCACTGGTTTAGGTATCCCTGCCACAGACTCTTCCCTCCCTCCATTATTGTAAAATTCTCCTTTTCCCGACCTCCCTGAGTGCCAGCAGGCAACCCATGGCTGCCTGACTTTTCAAAGGTGGGCAAATATTTTCCACAAACTTTTTGCCACCTGATCTTGGCAGTAAGTGAGCAAGTGGCATGTTAATGAGATGCGGGAGTGACGTGGTGCAATGTATGCAAATGCAAGTTTTTATTTTGGTGAACTATGATTAAAGCACTAATATATGTTCATTACATGTTGGACTCAACCTTTATTTTTAAAACTAAATAATTTCCTATACACCTTATATCTGACAACATTTTGGGGTTGTCAGTTATTTCCAATGGTTCAGTATGTTAAAAAGTTCTGAAGTGTTAGGAAATAGAGATAGTTCAAGTAAGTTATATTTGTTATTTTTTGAGTGTTAGGAAAGAGTTTTAGCTTTAATGTTTAAATTTGATTTGTATTTCTGTATCTGTGTGTTAAGAAAGGTCAAATTGAGTTTTAGTTTCACTTTAAAATGGTGCCTGCATTTCTAATGAGTTTTACAATTCCTAAAGAGAAGTTAAGCAAACACAAGAGTAGAAAAAACAGTGATGTTGCCTTGCAACAGGGGCCCAGAGAGGCAGGTCCCTCCCACAGACATACACAGAAAAGCTAGAAACAGCAGTTTGTTTTAGAAGCTGTTCAGCTGGTTTTGAAGATAGCTGCCAGAGATGCAGCCTAGATGGGGCAGATAGCTAAAGTTGTTTGAAAGTAACTTCCAGAGAGAGACTGGAGCAAAAGGGACAGATAGCAAGTCCCAAGCTAAAGAAAAGACACCAAAATCCGGGGGGTGGGGGTGGGGAGGTGGAACAGAGGAAAGTTCCAAGCAGACTTTCTAGTTAAAGGAAAGACAGAAACCTGGAAAAGGTCCTGTTAAGTGAGGTTAAGAGTGAAGGGTAGAGAGAAAGGCCCTAAGCTTCAGATTTAAAGAGACAAATGCTGCAGAAAGCAGATTTAAAGTGAGAACAGCTTGCAAGAGGCAAGAAGGTCCAAAGAGCCAACTGAAGGTCTGTAACTGTTTGTTATAGGCATGTGAAGCAATGGTACTATTGTCGGCTGAGTGAGTGAGACAGAGTGCGTGGAGGGCATCCAAAAGAAAGCGTCAGTTTGAGAGAAGATTCCAAAGTGAGTCCTTGGAAAGTGGAGATTGGAAACCCTCGTATGAAGGACGGAGTTCAGTGAGACTGGATGGCTCATGGTGTGACAAGTGTCTGGGGGGAGTTGAGGAGAGATCCATAGTGTCTCTTTGAGGTGGCATCTATCACTTGGCTTCAGAGTGTGGTGTCTGACCTCAGGTTGCCATAAGTGCACATGGGCTGTGTATTTACTGTGAATATTAAAGTATAAGCTGACTTTTGTAAGTTGTGTACAAATCTATATATATATATCTGTAAAAGGTATAGTGGTGGGTCAAGGAGTATTATAACATGGTTCATCTTTTCTTGTTGAATAAATCTTGAATGTATCTAAACAAACAAATAAAAGTTAACATCCATCAAGCTGGGGTCCGCCCTGGGATCAGGCTTGTCCAGGGGTAACCTCAGTTGGGATCTTAACATAAGCAAATCTCTTGAAATAACCTACAACACCAAAAATGAAGTTAAAAGCAGAAATGCATGAAAAGTGTGAGAGGTTATTTTTCAGTTGCAAAAATATATTTTGGTTGCATGTCTTCTCCTTTTCTCACCTACAATCATTCATAACTTATGCTAGTCTCACAGTGAGACCCAGGCATGAAACTTGGATAGCGCTGTGCCCATTTTACAGGAGTGAGATGCGAGCAGCATGCAAGCACTCATTCCATATTGGAAGTATGGTGTCTGGTGCTTTGGTAATGCCTCTTTCATAGGTTTCAAAGCAGACATTGAGCGCTTTACATAGCGGTCTTAACACCTGTCTCTGAGCCCATTTTCCAATTATGATTGTATATTAGTGCTGTGCAAGTTGCAGCTAATATCTTCAGGTGTTTGGCAGTCAAAGGGACAGCTGGAGCCTGCCAATGGTAACTTAAGGTAAGTTTGAAGCTTTTTAACTTATCAAATTATAGAATTCCACGTTAAATCCATAGCTACTGTTGGCCACTGCTTCCTCTTTTCCAGTTACCTCCCCAACTCCACAGCACTCTCTTAAGACCCTCAGTGGTGTCTGTGCCAGCTAATGTAGCTGCTCCCAACCTCCCCATGTCTGGACTGACAGGCTGCCTCCAGGGCTGCAATTGGATCTCATGGCTCAGGAATAAGCAAATGTGTCCAGTGGAATAAGTTGTCATTAGAACATAGCATGTGTTGCACTGGGATCGTGCCTCTGTCCAAGTGCAATCCAATTTCTTGACCATAGTCTTGAATTAAATTTTGTCACTTTGAGACTGTTAGCTTTTCCCTGCAGCGAGAACCACCACCTCATTGCTGAAATAAAATATGATAGGGTATTTAGATGGAGAATCACTATAAAGGCTTTCAATTCAACTTATAGCCATGTGGTGAGATAACTAAAACGGGGCAAGATAATTCACTCATCAGTTGTTCTCATTTTAACAGAGCTATTATATTTATTTTGGTTTTTAATAGTATTCAATTTTTTTCAGTTATTAAATTTTAACTTGGCAACAATCTGGAGTATTCACAGAATTGTTACAGCACAGTCCATTCGGCCCATCATGTCTGCACCAACGCTCCAAATGAGCAATTCACTTAGAACCATTCTCCTGTCTTCTCCCTGAAACCCTGCACATTCTTTCTTTTCAGTTAACAATCTAATTCCCTTTTGAATGCCTCAGTTGAACCTAACTCCACACACTTACAGGCAGTGCATTCCAGGCCTTAACCACTCACTGTGTGAAAAAGCTTTTTCTCATATCGCTTTTATTCCTTTTGCAAATTACTTTAAATCTGTGCCCTCTTGTCCCTATCTACTCTGTCCAGCTCCCTCATGATCTTGAATACCTCTATCAAATCGCCTCTCAGCCTTCTTTCCACCAAGGAAAACCAATCTAACTTCTCCAATCTTATTTCATAACTAAGTTCTTCATCCCTGAAAACATTTTCGTAAATATATTCTACACTCTCTCCAGTGCCTTCACATCCTTCCTAAAGTGCAGCACGCAGGCTTGGCCACAATATTCCAGCTGAGGCTGAATTAGTGTCTTATACAAGTTCAACATAACCTCCATGCTCTTGGACTCTATGCCCCTATGAATTAAGCCTTGGACACCGTAGGCTTCATTAACCACTCTCTGAACCTGTCCTGCCTCCTTCAATGACTTATGCACATGTACACCCAGGTCCCACTGCTTCTGCACCCTTTTTAAAATTGTACCATTTTATATTTTATATTGTCTCATGTTCTTCCTAGCAAAATGAATCACTTCACATTTCTCCATGTTGAACTTCAGCTTCCATCTGTCTGCCCATTCCACCAACTTGTCTATTTCCTTTTGAAGTTCTGCACTATGCTCCCCATAGTTCACAAGTAATGCTTCCAAGTTTCATATCATCTGCAAACTTTGAAATTGTGCTCTGTGCACCAAGGTCTAGGCCATTAATATACATCAGAAAAAGCAACGGCCCCAAAGCTGAACCCTGGGGAACTCCACTGCACACCTTCCTCCAGCTAAAAAACATCCATTAACCACGAGTCTCTGTTTCCTGTCACTCAGTTAATTTTGTATCCATGCTGCCACTGTCCCTTTTATTCCACGAGCTCTAACTTTGTTCACAAGTCTGTTGTGCGGGACTGTATCAAACTTCTTTTGGAAGTCCACTGCAATGCCCTCATCAACCCTCTCTGTTACATCTTCAAAAAACTCCAGTAAGTTAGTTCAATATGACTTTCCCTTAACAAATCTATGCTGGCTTTCTTTACTTAACCTGCCTTTGTCCATGTGGCTATTAATTTTGTCCCAAATTATTGTTTCTAGAAGATTCCTCTAAATAATATTGCCCAATGTGGGGTCATTGTTGGATCTGACAATTGAACACACCATCAGTAAACAATTAAGGATAAAGGAAATCTCTGTACACTTGTTCTACTAAAATTAGCTTCAGGAACACACAGCCCATCTATGTGTACGATTAAGTGGCTTTTGACTGCTTTACTACAATTGTTTTAATAGAATTCAAATATATCTTTTCCCCAAACTGAGTTCCATGCTACTTCATGCACCACTCATTGGTACAGAATGCGGACATGAGACCTCCGCCAAAGTGTCTTGCTGCTTTGCCTTTAGTCACTTTCAGGCTAAGACACAGGAAAGACATAATTGGGTTGATTGGTTGTCTGAATTTTGTTCAGTGAGACTCTTCATTCAGGCAACTTGGCTGAGATCAGGGGTGGAATTATTAAGAAGACCAGGGTCCTGATCGGACGTGGGTGGGGGGGGCGCTGGCGGGGTGGGTGTAATTTGGTGCTGCCAGCCTCTATGCTGGTCAGCTGCCACAAACTTGACCCTGAGCCATTTTGAACAGGGCTGGCTTGGGGATGGATTGGCTTGGCTTCCCACTAGCAAATGGCCGACAGCCAATTGAGGTCAATTATATTTAATTAAGGGGCATACTAAAGCTCCATTCTTGTGCCGACTGCAAACTTGCACTCTGGCTTTCAAATGACTGGTGCATTGAAAATTATGGTGGACTTGCCTAAAGTACGTCATGTTGGGCTCGGACCAGGAACTAGCCCCAAATTCTGATTTCTGATCCCGATTAAAAATCCAGTCCCAGGTATTGACTTAGCGATGACCAGTGCTCAAAAACCTACATTCTTCCAATGTGACGCTGCAAACCTGTTAGAGGTTAGTAAACTATGAAATGAGACTTTCAGGCACAAACCAGCATTCTACTTTGCTGTAGCATCAGACAATAATGTGCAAATACTCGGTGCCACCTGTGCTGAAGCGATTTTCACAGATGTTTAGTTAAGATCATTATATAAATAGCACTAAGGTTTCATTCCAAATCAAACAGAAAGTTGGATTTTCTTAGAATTTAAAGTACAAAGTAATATTACTATAATGAGATTTGTGAAATCCAGCCAACAAAGCAGGAACTGGTTTGGTTGGAGCTACGTGTAGCATTTGATGACAGAGAAAATGAGCTCCAGATGGTTCCTCAGTACAAAATGTTTGCTAAAAAAAATACAAGTGCATAACAAGCCAAACAAATCATTAACATACTGCATGTGTATTAGTGGGTCCTGGTTACTGAGGCCTTGGATATAAAATAACAATTAATAAACCAAGAGTAGGACAATGGAGTAGTGGTGGTGGGTGCTGGGTAGCACAGTGGGTGGATACCAGCCTTTGATATGTGGAACTTAGATATAAATTCTGATGGGATGAATGTCTTCTCCAGCTGTTCACTGTAACTATCCTAAATGAAATAAGCGTAGATAACCTCAGTCTGATTCCCAATCGATGTAGGCTCTCATTTGCCAACATTTGACAATTTCACCCAAGAGAGGCTAGATGGAATGGAATCAGAAAGGGTCTTTGGAGATTATAGTTGAGGCACCTTGCTGGGGCAGAATGGAGGGAACTTTATCTATGCCTGCAAAGTCCTCCTTACTAACAACTGGAGGCTTGTGCCAAAATTTGAATATGTCCCATAGGCGAGTCAAGAAATAGCCTGACACAGTCATACTCACCAAGTAATACCATACAGTCAAAGGCTCAGACACCATCAATATAATCCCTGGGGATGTCCTGGCCCACTGGCATGACAGACCCAGCAAAGTTGGCGGCACAGTGGTATACAGTCAGGAGGGAATTGCGCTGGGAGTCCTCAACGTTGACTCCGGACCCCATGAAGTCTCATGATATCAGGTCAAAAATGGCACACCTAGCCAAGGTAGAAGCATTCACGTCGCGGCCCTGTTTCAACCAATTCTACCACCACACGCACAGCAAGTAGTGTATACAACATTTTTGTACCTCTGATTTGATCAAGTACCAACATCATGCCGCAAGACGGAATGTGTCGATGTCAGAAGCACAGGTCTTTTTCAAGACCGGCATTGACTGTTATATCTGCTAACGTTGAAGGGTCCTCTGTAGCTAAACAAAACATCATCGCTACATTATGCAATGAGTTGCAGTGTGATGTCCTCTGTCTGCAGGAGACACATAGAGGAAGTGAGAACAACCGCCCAAAAATACCAGGATTGTTCCTAGTTATTGAAAGACCTCATTGACAATATGGCAGTGCTGTATTTGTTAGAGCTGGTTCAGTTGTAGAAGCCACTTCTAAAACAAAGGACAACATTGAAATTCTAACTGTAGAGCTGAGCAAAGTAGTAGTGACCTCAGTGTACAATCCACCTGGCACAGATTTCAGCTTCTCTAACCCTGTACCTAACCCACACAGTAAACCACAGATCATCATCGGAGACTTTGATAGCCACAGTACCCAATGGGGGTACAAAGAGTCTAACAATGATGGAGAAGCAGTCGAAGAATGGATGGACGCTAACCAGCTTAGTCTCATCCACGATCCAAAAGTGCCAGCCTCCTTCCACAGTGCCTGCTGGAAGTGTAGTTATAACCCAGATCTTGCCATTATCAGCAACAACATCGCTGGCCTCTGCAAGAAGCTGGTCACAGACCCAATACCACAGACACAACACCATCCTATTGGTATCCAGGTAAACGCCGCAGTGCTACCAACCCTCGTACCATTCAAAAGGCACTTCAACTTCAAGAAGGCCGATTGGAATGGGTTCATACGAGCACTTGACCGCAAGGTTAAACACATTAAACCATTACCTGAACACTAAAACCTGTTTGCAAAAGCTGTCCAGAAAACAGCTAGAAGGAAGATCCCCCGAGGTTGTAGAGCACACAACATCTCTCGTCTCACCAAGGAGAATGCTGAACTCTACTGGGAGTATATCTCAATGTTTGAATCCGATCCCTTCTCAGAGGAAACAATATCTACCGGTGAGAGGGTGATGTTAAGGATTTCTCAAGAGCGTCAGAACACCTGGGACACCTTGATAGAGACAACAGATCTTACAAAAAACAGCAAGAAGGCATGGTGTCTCATACGCAAACTTGGAGGCAATCCCAAGAAAGCTGCCCAACATCCAAATGTGTCTGCAAACCAATTGCACACCAATTGCTCCTAAATGGAAAAATCAACAAGAAACAACCAAGAGCACAACTAGATAGGAAGAAGTACATCGATGACCCTGGCTTCACTGGACCATTCACCATGGAAGAGCTGGAAACTGGTATATCTAGTTTAAAACACGGGAAAGCAATTGGTCTTGACAACATAGCAACAGAGCGGATAAAGCATTTTGGACAGCAAGCAAAGAAATGGCTCCTACACTTGTTCAACCACTGTCTGGCAACACACAAGCTACCTAATATTTGGCAGAAGGCACATGTAATAGCACTATTAAAGCCTGGAAAAGATCCCTCAGATCCTAAGAGTTTTCAGCCAATTTCACTGCTTTGCCACACCAATAAGCTGTTTGAACACCTGATACTCAATAGGATAGCACCGACTGTAGGTGAAAAGATCATTCCAGAGCAAACAGGTTTCTGTCCCGGCAAATCAACAACAAGCCAACTGCTCAACCTCACACAACATATCGAAGATGGTTTTGAGCAAGGGATGGTAACAGGTGCTGTTTTTGTGGACCTGTCAGCAGGATACGATACAGTGAACCATAAACGTTACCTCTGCAAGATCCTAGAGATGACAAAAGATATTCACTTAACAGAGCTGTTAGAAAGCATGCTTCAGAATCGCCGGTTCTATGTTGAACTAGGTGGGAAGTGCAGCAGGTGGAGTATTCAGAAGAATGGTCTTCCTCATGGAAGCGTGCTTGCACCGCTGCTGTGCAATATCTATACAAATGACCGACCTATAGATGGTGTCACACGCCATTTTATATATGCTGGTAACTTATGTGTCACTGCCCAAAGCACTGATTTTAACACCGTGGAGAAAACGCTTTCTGAGGCCTTGGAGGGACTAACATCCTACTATGAAGAAAACGACTTTCACGCAAACCCATCAGAGATACAAGTTTGTGCATTCCACCTCAGAAACCGAGAAGCCAAACGCCAGCTTATAGTAACCTGATGTGGAGCAAAACTGATGCATTGCGAGCACCCTATCTACTTAGGAGTCACCCTTGACAGATGCCTCACCTTCAAGAACCACATCGAAAAGACAAAGGCAAAAGTGAGCGCACGAAACAACATCCTGAATAAAGCTCACTAACACAAAATGGGGAGCAAGCTCAAAAACATTGTGAACCAGTGCACTTGCTCTTTGCTATTCCACTGCCGAATACACCTGCCCTGCATGGGAAAGATCTATTCGTGCTAAGAAGATGGATGCCATTCAGAATGCAAGCTGCCGACTTATCACAGGTTGCTTAAAACCAACAAACACCAAGAACCAATATATCCTGGTGGTATCGCTCCCCCTGATATAAGAAGAACGGTAGCCAGCAAGAAAGAACGACTCCGTCAAACATCAGATGAGAGGCACCTTCTACATGGTCATACACCTACACCCAGCCACCTAAAGTCAAGAAAGAGCTTCATGAACAGTGTTGTTCCATTATAATCAACGCCATCTGAAGCCCACATCGCCTTGTGGAAAGACCAGCTCGCCAGTCTCAAACAACCCCCAGCGATGAAAATTCTACCGGATGAAAGCCTCCCCCAGGAGGTAATTGCAACTGGGCAATTTGGAAGTGCCTTAACAGACTTAGGACTGGTGTAGGTCGTTCAAAAGTGTCACTAAGCAAATGGGGATATATAACCAGCCCGACAATTTGTGAATGTGTAACTGAGCCACAGACTATGCAACATCTCCTGCAATGCCTATTGCTAGAGGAACCCTGCACTGTTGCAGACTTACCGAATTCAACAACAAGGCACAAAAGTGTGTCCAGTTCTGGCTGGGCCATGTATAGACTGTCCGTGGACACAATAAGAAAAAGAAGATGTCAAAAATGGGCAAGGAAATCTCATGATGATTACTATCTTCTATGCTCTCTCAGCTGATGAATCAGTACTCCACCATGTTGAACACCACTTGGAGGGAGCACTGAGGGTGGCAAAGGCACAGAATGTACTCTGGGTGGGGGATTCAGTGCCCATCACCAAGACTGGCTTGGTAGCACCACGACTGACTGAACTTGTCGAGTCCTGAAGGACATATCAGACCGGACCTGCGATGGGTGGTGAGGGAACTTTTAAAACAAGGAAAAAACTTATTAGACCTTATCCTCACCAATCTATCTGTCACAGATGCATCTGTCCATGACAGTACTGGTAGGAGCGACCACTACACAGTCCTTGTAAAGATGAAGTCCAACTTCAAATTGAGCAAACCCTCCATTATGTTGTGTGACACTACCACCGGGTTAAGTTGGATAGATTCAGAACATATTTAGCAGCTCAAAACTGGGCACCTGTGAGGTGCTGTGGACATCAGCAGCAGCAGAATTATATTAAACCACAATCTGTAACATTGTGACCCGGCATAGCCATCAAGCCAAGGGATTTTTCTTTATTAATTCATGGTATGTGGGCTTCGCTGGCTGGGCCAGCTTTTATTGCCCATCCCTAGTTGCCCTTTAGCAGGTGGTGGTGTGCTGCCTTCTTGAGCCGATGCAGTCCATGTGGTGTAGTTATACCCACATTGCTGTTAGGAAGGGAGTTCCAGGATTTTGACCCAGCGATGGTGGAGGAGCGGCGATACATTTCCATAACAGGATGGTGAGTTACTTGAAGGGGAACATCCAGGTGGTGATGTTCCCATCTATCTGCTGCCCTTGCCCTTCTAGATGGTAGTGGTCATGGGTTTGGAAGGTGCTGTCAAAGGAGCCTTGGTGAATTCCTGCATTGCATTTTGTAGATGGTACACACTGTTGCTACTGTGTGACAGTGGTGGTTGGAGTTAATTTTTGTGGATGTGGTGCCAATTAAGTGGGCTGCTTTGTCCTGGACGATGTCAAGCTTCTTGAGTGTTGTGGAAGCTGCGCTCATCCAGGCAAGTGGGGAATATTCCATCAAACTCTTGACTTGTGCCTTGTAGATGGCGGACAGGCTTTGGGGAGTCAGGAGGTGACTTATTCATCACAGGATTCATGGCCCCTGACCTACTCTTGTAGCCACAGTATTTATGTGGCTAGTCCAGTTCAGTTTCTGGTCAATGGTAACCCCCAGGATGTTGATAGTGGGGGATTCAGTGATGGTAATGCCATTGAACGTCAAGGGGCGATGGTTAGGTTCTCTCTTGTTGGAGATGGTCATTGCCTGGCACTTGTGTGGCGTCAATATTACTTGCCACTTGTCAGCCCAAACCTGGATATTGTCCAGGTCTTGCTACGTTTGGACATGGACTGCTTCAGCATCTGAGGAGTCACGAATGGTGCTGAATATTGTGCAATCATCAGCGAACATCCCTACTTCTGACCTTATGATGGAAGGAAGGTCATCGATGAAGCAGCTGAAAATGGTTGGGCTGAAGACACCACCCTGAGGAACTCCTGCAGTGATGTCCTGGAACTGAGATGACTGACCTCCAACAACCACAACCATCTTCCTTTGAGTTAGGCATGACTCCAACCAGTAGACAGTTTTCCCCCTGGTTCCCATTGACTCCAGTTTTGCTCGGGCTCCTTGATGCCACACTCTGTCAAATGCTGCCTTGATGTCAAGTAACTCTCACCTCACCTCTGGAGTTCAGCTCTTTTTTCCATGTTTGAACCAAAGCTGTAATGAAGTCAGGAGCTGTGTGGCCCTGGTGGAACCTGAACTGAGTGTCAGTGAGCAGGTTATTGCTAAACAAGTGCCGCTTTATAGCACTGTTGATGACCCCTTCCATTATTTTACTGATGATCGAGAGTAGACTGATGGGGTGGTAATTAGCCGATTAGATTTGTCCTGCTTTTAGTGTACAGGACATAACTGGGCAATTTTCCACATAGCTGGGTAGATGCCAATGTTTTCCCTGTACTGAAACATCTTGGCTAGGGGTGCGGCAAGTTCTGGAGCACAAATCTTCAGTACTATTGCTGGAATATTGTCAGGCCCCATTGCCTTTGCACTATCCAATGCCTTCAGCCATTTCTTAATACTATGTGGAGTGAATCGAATTGGCTGAAGACTGGTATCTGTGATGCTGGGGACCTCTAGAGGAGGCTGAGATGGATCATCTACTCGGCATTTCTGGCTGAAGATTGTAGCAAATGCTTCAGCCTTAGCTTTTGCACTGATGTGCTGGGCTCCCCCATTATTGAGGATGTGGATATTTGTGCAGCCTCATCCTCCAGTGAGTTATATAATTGTACACCACCATTCACAACTGGATGATGTGGAAGGACTGCAGAGCTTAGATCTGATCTGTTGGTTGTGGGATCTCTTAGCTCTGTTTATCACTTGCTGCTTATGCTGTTTGGCACGCATGTAGTCCTGTGTTGTAGCTTCACCCAAGTTGACACCTCATTTTTAGGTATGCCTGGTGCTGCTCCTGGCAGGTCCCTCCTGCATTCTTCATTGAACCAGGGTTGATCTCTTGGCTTGATGGTAATGGCAGAGTGGGGGATATGCTGGGCCATGAGGTTACAGATTGTGTTCGAGTACAATCCTGCTGCTGCTGATGATCCACAGTGCCTCATGAATGCCCTGTCTTGAATTGCTAGACTTGTTCAAAATCTATCCCATTTAGCACAGTGGTAGTGCCACACAGCACGATGGAGGGTATCCTCAATGTGAAGGTGGGATTTAGTCTCCACAAAGACTGTGCGGTGGTCACTCCTAACAATACCGTCATGGACAAATGCATCTGCCGCAGGCAGGTTGGTGAGGATGAGGTCAAGCATGCTTTTCCTTCTTGTTTCCCTCACCGCCTGCTGCAGATCCAGTCTAGCAGCTATGTCCTTTAGCAGTCAGCCAGCTCAGTTAGTAGTGGTGCTACCGAGCCACTCTTGGTGAAGTCCCCACCCAGAGTACATTCTGCACCCTTGCCGCCCTCAGCACTTTCTCCATGTGATGCTCAACAGCTGAGGGAGGGTGGTATGTGGTAATCAGCAGGAGGTATCCTTGTTCATGTTTTACCTGATTCCATGAGACTTCATGGGGTCTGGAGTCAATGTTGAGGACTGTATACCACTCTGCTGCCAGCTCTGCTGGGTCTGTCCAGCTGGTGGGACAGGACATTCCCGGGGTGGTGATGGTAGTGTCTGGGACATTATCTGTAAGGCATGGTTCTGTGAGGATGACTGTGTCAGGCTTTAGCTTGACTAGTCTGTGAGACAGCTCTCCCAATTTTAGCACTAGCCCCCATATGTTAGTAAGGAGCAATTTGCAGGGTTGACAGGGCTGAGATTACCATTGTTGTTTCTGGCGCCGTGGACGATGCCGGGTGGCCTGTCCGATTTCATTCCTTTTTGAGACTTTGTAGCGGTTTGATATAACTGAGTGGCTTGCTGGCCATTTCAGAGGGCATTTAAGAGTCAACCACATTGCTGGTTCAATAAAGAATGTAGGAGGGCATCCCAGCAGCAGCACCAGGTATATATAAAAATGAGGTGTCAACCTGGTGAAGCTATCACACAGGACTACTCGCATGCCAAACAGTGGAAGTAGCATGCGATAGGCAGAGCTAAGTGATCCTTCAACTAATGAGTCAGATCAAAGCTCTGCAGCCCTGAGATGAATTCCCGTCTTCACATTGATGATACCCTCCATCATGTTGTGTGGCATTACCATGTGCTAAATGGGATAGATTTCTAATAGATCTAGCAACTCAAAACTGGGCATCCATGAGGTGCTGTGGGCTCTCAGCAGCAGCAGAAACACAATCTCTAACCTCATGGCCTGGCATATCCCCTACTCTACCATTACCACCAAGTCAAGGGATCAAGCTTGGTTCAGTGAAGAATACAGAATGGCATGCCTGGAGCAGCACCAGGCATAACTAAAAATAAGATATCATCCCCTGGTGAAGCTACAACACAGGACTACTTGCATGCCAAACAGTGGAAGCAGCATACAATAGACAGGGCTAAGCAATTCCACAACCAATGGATCAGACCTAAGCTCTGCAGTCCTGCCACATTATCCAGTTGTGAATGGTGGTGGACAACTAAACAACTAACAGGGGCAGCAGGCTCCACAAATAACCCCACCCTCAATGATGGGGGAGCCCAGCACATCAGTGCAAAAGGTAAGACTGAAGCATTTGCAACCATCTTCAGCCAGAAGCAGATGATCCATTTCAACCTTCTCCTGAGGTCGCCAGCATCATAGATGCCAGTCTTCAGCCAATTGATATCAAGAAATGGCTGAAGGCATTGGATACTGCAAAGGCTATGGGCCCTGACAATATTCCGACAATAGTATTGAAGACTTGTGCTCCAGAACTAGCTGCTCCCCCAGCCAAGCTGTTTCAGTACAGCTAAAACACTAGCATCTACCACACAATGTGGAAAAGTTCCCAGATATGTCCTATCCACAACAAGTAGGACTAATCCAACATGGCCAATAACTGCCCCATCAGCAAAGTGATAGAAGGTATTGTCGACAGTGCTATGAAATAGCAATAAGCTTCTCACTGATGCTCAGTTTGGATTCCACCAGGGCCACATGGCTCCTGACCTCATTACAGCCTTTGCCTAAACATGGATAAAAGAGCTGAATTCCAGAGGTGAGTTGAGAGTGACTGCCTTTGATATCAAGGCAGCATTTGACCAAGTGTAACATCAAGGAGCCCTAGCAAAATTGAAGTCAATGGAAATCAGGGGAGGATGCTCCACTGGTTGGAGTCTTACCTAGCACAAAGGGAGATGGCTGTGGTTGTTGGAGGTCAGTCACCTCTGTCACAGGACGTTGGTGCTGTAGTTCCTCAGATGTAGAACCATCTTCAGCTGCTTCATCAATGACCTTCCCTCCATCATAAGATCGGAAGTGGGAGTGTTTGCTGACGATTGCATAATGTTCAGCACCATTTACGACTCCTCAGTTACTGGAGCAGTCTCTGCCAATTGGCAGAAAGACCTGGACAATATCCTTGTTTGCGCTGATAAGTGGCAAATAACATTTGGACCACACAGTGCCAGACAATGACTATCTCCAACAAGATAGAATCTAAACATTTCCCCTTGACATTAAATGGTGTTACCAATGCTGAATCCCTCACAATATCCTGGGGGTTACTATTGCTGAGAAATTTAACTGGACTAGCCACTTAAATACTCTGGCTATATGCGTAGGTCAGAGGTTGGGAATTCTACCTCAAGTAACTCACCTGCTGGCTGCCCAAAGCCTGTCCACCACCTACAAGGGACAACTCAGGAGTGTGATGGAACACTGTCCATTTCCCTGAACATACTATGACAGACTCACGTTATATTATTTGCAAGATATGAGAGAAGTCAATTAGCTCTGGGCCTAGTGGTATGGTTACAATTAATGGATGGAAAATTATATAAGCTGCTTTGATCTCTGTGCCCACATTTCCAATTTGCATTTCTATTGTAGAAAGTTCTCTGCTAACTGCTAATTTGTAAATTCTGTCACATTATTATTTAGCTATATAATTGTAAACATATTCCACCTGAAGCTTATTAGTATGGATAGCAGTAAAAAGCTCTCCTGAAGAGTTACACT
This sequence comes from Carcharodon carcharias, assembly GCF_017639515.1. NCBI lineage: Eukaryota > Metazoa > Chordata > Chondrichthyes > Lamniformes > Lamnidae > Carcharodon > Carcharodon carcharias. The sequence continues at coordinate 56,685,821 of NC_054477.1, read as the reverse complement.
CATGATATTAACTCATCTTTTGAATCTAGCTACTGACTGGCCTGCTGTGCATTTCTGTTTATAATTCAGAATTACTGCATTCATCGTGTCTCATTGTTTTTACTGAACCAATAGATTTAACTGTTTAGTAACGGCAAGTGTAACAAACTCATGATCACGATACACGGGTAGTAGTGTTCTACCAATACAAGCATGTGCCACAACTAAATAGTTTGTCCTGACATTCAATTTTAATACTTTATGTCTCAAAATCATAACTTTGTTTTTCTAAATCCTAAAAGGTACAGGTCGCATGTTAATATGGTGTTGTATGATATTGTATGTGCCTGCATGCCATTGTAATGTAAAGGTGTTCGGCAGAGCAAGGGTTAAATGGGACTGCAGAATAGTACCACCCATGGTATGATGTAGAGTCACATAGTGATAGATTGAGAGAACAGTCTAGAGAGAACACTCTGGAGTCAGCCTGCATGGAGGTAACAGTATCATGCAAGAAGTAACCTGGGATCTGTAAATAGTTAAAGACTAACAATAAAGGGTTCATGTTTCAATATACAAGTCTGAAGATCTCATTGTTGAGACACCACCACGCAACATAATACAACATGGTTGGCAGCAGTGGGATATCAGCGCTATCAGCATAGTACAACATATGGCATTAGGAGATGCATTCACTGACCTAGATGACTTAAATGAGATAATTGAATTCTGTTGCCACTACATTCCTGTCCTCTGAGCTGAGCTGACCTCCAGGGCCATCTGCTCCCATTGCCTTGTGACTCTGGAGGGACTCCTGGCCCCCTGCAGATACAATACATCTCTTCTCCTTTCCATCTTCATCAAAATCTCCAGTGAAATGTCAGAAAATGTTCAAGCCCATTCCTCCATGTATGCCATTCTTCACTGTTTGTCAGGTCAGATTCATTTTCTGCATTACTCCAGCACCTGCTCCAACCACAATGCACTAGCCCTTCAAGAGGTGAAGGCTATCTCCAAGAAGAGCTAGGAAGTTACAAATTTGGACTCCCTGCTGATGAATGCAGCAAATGAGCAGTATGATTTGAGCGGGGTTGCATGCAGAAAGCATGCTAATGAACTGGCAGCACGAAGATGGCATATTGCCTGCATTTCAAACTATGGGCATGGGTTAATGGTGCATCACGATTCCTGTGGCCATTTCTGGGGGCTTTCCAATTTAGCTGTCCACAAATTTGATGTTACTATGAATGATTGAAATTATTTAATCATAATTTTCAATTAAAGGATTTAATACAGGGAAAGGTTGGAACCATTCAGTCAATAAACGTGAACAAACAGTGGAAATGTACTACAATTATATAAAATGTTGAAGTCTGTTCTTTTTAAGTGTCTATGTGTGAGTGGCAGTTGACTGCATTGTATAAAAGATTGTTTTTTTTTAAACACTGAGGAATTAGACTAAGAAGTACCAAGCTGTCCAGGGAGAAAGTCTGCTAATAAGAAATGATTAGACAGCTGTAGTTTACAGATCAGCCTTGCCCTCCAGCCACCTTCTAATGAAATGCTCACTGCATGTGCAGTATCTACACAACAGGAATGAACTATGTTAGTGCTATGCTAACAGGTGGCTATAAATCAGTAGACTCTCTTTCAGGTTTATGAAAGTTACTTTGTGCACACCAGGGATTTATTTTAAGCTGAAACAGACACAAAGTTGTACATTATGCTGCATACCTGCCATGCCTTTGTTTTTACTGAACATGGTTTAAATTAAGATAGACTGTAATAAGTGTGCTGCTTAATGTAACTCAGTCATCTGCTCTGGTGTAATTTTACTTTACACAAGGCTACAGGAATTGTGGACATAGCCTATTAAGTCACATAAAATAAAACATAATGGAGATAATTTCCCTCGCACGTTAATTTTGACATAAGAGGTTGAAACGTGTAAAAGGCAATGCCAAAACTATCCCTAGTAACATTAAAGTGAGATAATGGAATGTAGAAAAACTAAAATGCACTTGTTAAGTATTCTTAAACTTATGCAGAATTCTGTTGGGGAAGGGGAAACATGACAAGAGTAGTAAAAGAGGATGGTCTTGAAGGAGGCATAGAACTTAAGGAATTGCAGAACCATGCATGAATCTGGTCAGCTATAGTGAACATGATGAGAGAAAGCAGTGGAATTGGGCAAAGAGCAAAGGAGCAGCTTTTGAGGGTATGAGAGAAAGGAGAAAGGAAGTACAGTGCTGAAAAATGGACTACCATGGCAAACACAGAAACACATATTTGATTGTTCAGAGGCGCTGGTAGGGTCATGTGGGACTGAGCAGAAAGAATGAGACCTGTCATGAAATTTAAATTGGCACTCCTGGTGAGGTCATTATTATATTTCTTTCTCCAATTCAGTCAGATCCTGGTGTAAGTAATGCTGTGTCACTGTTCACCATGTCCATTTTGCAACTTTTGCAACATGACAAACACCTGAGGAGAAAGGTTTATATGTTCACTCACACTCCATCTGGATGTATACAGAAGAAATAGAAAAAAGTTTGTGTTTTCATGTCCTAACAACTCATAACTCTCTGTGTAAAAGAGTTCTCTTAACCTTCACTCTTTTAATAATGATCTTAAATTCATACACTTTAGCTAATACCTGATCGAGGGTAGGGGGAGGGGCCACTAACAGCCATAACACTGCCTTTTCTTCTAACCCTCTGCCCCCACCAGCCAGTGACCCTTGTCCTGTAACTCCCTTCCTGCCCTCAGTCACCTGTGGCCTGGGTCCCTTGCTGATCCTGGGCCTCAAGTGGGTGCAGTGAAGACAGCTACCACTACTCCCCCAGTGGCATGATGGCAATAGGAGCTGGCGGCCTCCAATTGCCCGGTAGCTCTCAGGGGAGCAGGATTTCTGCCCCTGGGATCCTTGATCCTCGGGAAGGCTCGCTGCTGGCCACTAGTCATGTAAAATGGTGGATCTTCCCCAAAGGAAGCAACGCAGGGCTCTTGCTGGATTTCTAGATGGTGGACGGGACTCCTGAGACCCCTGTCACCTGGATTAAATTCCACCCTAAATTTCTAAACTAGTCAAACTGCTTTCTAACCAATGACTTGTCTAGATTTAGCATTACTCTTTTACTTTTAGACATTAATCTCATAAGTGGAGGCATAGCCCATTCTTGGCCGTTACCTGGAACCTTAGCATCTTCTTTGTCTTGCATCCATCTTTGCACTTCAAAGTGAAGGAACTTTCTTTCTCTGAATCATTGGGGATCCATTGATTCAGAGACAATGTGTGACCATCTGAACAAGTTTCATTGCCATGTGTATGAAGTATATGGAGCTTTTAACTGTTGAACATGCTCCATGGAGTAGATTCACCATGATGGCACTGCAGCCCAATAGTCACACCAGGAATTGAAGGTTGGAGGCAAAAAACGAGCACATCAGGACATCCTGCTAGCTCAATGCCACTGCTGTCCTCTAAGCTGGGAGAATGTACGACCAGCGCAGGGTGGAGGGCAAAGATGAATCTGGTCAGTTCGCAAGCAGGTGTTATGAAGTGTGGACAGGAAATTAGTCAGTAGTGAACTCTGAAAGAGCATTCCTGTTCCTGTCAGCCAAACAAATTAAATGAAAATGTACCCTTTTCAGTTGGGTTGTAGCTGAAATTGGACAGAGTCATAATGACATACACTCCATCTGCTCAACTTCTAAATTAGCAACTGGGGCACTATGTATGCCATAGGTTTCTTATTTGCATATTAAAAGGGTCTGTCTATCTGCCATCCAGCAGTAAGCCTGTGAAAGTAATAGCCATAACATCAGCGGAATTGAGCTGTTAAGCCAATCCCCATCTTTTTTTGTGATACTACTGATACAAAGGAACAATCACTCATAAGGGATTGGGCAAATGCATTACGGGTTCATTTATTTAGACTAGGTATGTAAGAACATATATATGTTGATAGAAAGCTTGAAGACATCAGCAACAGAGCTGTGTGTGCTGTTTTCTGCTCACAGGCCAAAGTGAAACTGAGACTAGATCACACGACACACTTGCCTTCTAATGATGTCATGTTGCTATCCCTTAAAGGTTGGCAGGGGGTAGTGAGATCTCTTCAACCCTTTATTTAGGTCTAAGCATACTCTCAGCTTTCCAGGTTGTTTCATTGCTACCACATAGCTAATCCAGCCTGTAGGAATTGTCACTTTATTGATTACTCCTTCTTTTCCAGCTCTTCTAACTTGTCTTTTAAGCTTGACTTGAGAAGAGCCAGAACTCTTCTCGGCAGATGCTGAATTGGTCTTACACTCTCATCTACTTCTAGATGATATTCTCCAGGTAGACATCCCAACCCTGTAAACACATCTTTGTACTCCTCTAGGATCAGTACAGCCATCAATGGTTTTGTGTGCTGCAACACATTGTAAACCTCTGTTGGCATGTTCAAGGTTACCAGTCCAAGCTTTAGCCACTGAAATGAGTGGCTGTTGCATACCATCTATGATCTGGAACTCTAGATCTCCCTTCTTGCCATTGCATTGGGCTCTCAGACTAATTTATCTTCTTGGTGTGAGTATTGCGCCATCATGTAGCATCAGCCTTACTTTTGAGAGCTTCATTTTTCAGATTGTAATGTTGAGCCACTTCACACCGGTCTGTGAAGGTCATTATGATGCATGATGACCAGTGTCTATTTGACACTTCTTGTTTGCTTGATACTGTCCTGCTGCGATCATCATTGTAACAGTTGCAAACCATTTGTTGCCTATGGACTTGACTGAACCAACCTGTTGTATGGTGTATAGTTCTTCTTCAGAATCTTATGTTGAAATCTCTCCAATGGCCATCAGAATAGGCTTGTTTTGCTTCTTTTTAGCCAAACATTTGAGTGCAAATTGATTCTGCTTCTTGCAGTTAAAACACTGCTTTCCCCATGCTGGCAATTTCCTGTGCATGCTGTCCTCCACAGTATTTACATCCTGCCCTTTTTCTGTGATTGCTCTGCTCTTTCAGCTTGGACTGTCTCTCAACATAATGTATCTCCTGGTCTGTTTTGCCATATATATGCTCTAGTTGACCTTTCACAACTTCCACATTTCAACACACGCCTATTGCTTTCTTTAGCACCTGGAAATTGTGCAGAGAAGACACAGCTAAGAAAGGCTTTCTTATCTTTCAATAGATTTGCTCTCAATGAGGGGTCTCACACAGCTAAGACTAATCTATCTTTAATTACATCATCTTTTAGCTGTCCGAATTCACATGATTCTGCAAGCTGTATTACTGTAGTTACATACTGTTCAGTGGTGTCATGTTCAACCTTAACTCCAGTGTTGAAAACATAGTGTTCATATATAAAATTCACTCAGGGTTCAAAGCGTTCGATCAAGACTTTCAAAATCTCTGTTGTCTTTTTTCTTTGTTTGTTGGTTAGATTTAAGGCGGTATACATTTTGTAGCAGTCCCTCCTCAGCAGTAGGAGTGTGGCTACTCTTACTGGTTTTCAGCTTTTTAATTAAGTCTGTTGCAATCTCATAGTTTTGCCATTGTAAGTGGAAAAACTGCCAATTCTGCCATGTATCACTGTTCATTTTGACTGGAGCTAGGATTGGAATGCTTCCAAAGTTGGCCATGTTCACTCACCCTGTATTTACTTGCAGCCTTCAATATGTGTTTGCTTGCCTTTTGGCCTCATGTGTTTGCTTGTTCTTTGTCCTTGTCCTGCAGCTCAGTGCTTTTCCTGAATTTCTTTTTAGCAGCTTATTTTTTCAGATTTGAACACTTCTGTATGCCTTTCTTAGCTGTGTCTTCTCTGCACAATTTCCAGGGCTCAAAAATCACATCTAACACCATGTTTCATGTTTAAGTCAGCTGTACTTCTTCAGTGTGTTCCCAGTGAGAGGCTTTATTGAACTGAAGAGAAATGGCAGCCTAGAGTCAGCTTGCCTCATGGTGCAGTCACATGACTATGGCAAGCCAGTTAGTACACATAGTAAAGATTGCATTTCCAAAACCCAATCAAGTGTAGTCAGTTGATGAACCTGAGTCTCTAAAGCATAGAGGGAATCTACTGTTACGCCCATATCTTGTGATAGTAACCTTGTTTGGAGGTTTCTTTAATTGCCCACAGTGACCTGTATGATTGTCATTCTTGGATATTGTTTCTGGTTTCATTTGGGATCTTGTCCTGGATACAATAGGACTACACAAGGGTTGAGGAGATAGAATGGATCTGATTTGCCCTCAGTTAGACCTCACCATTGCACTTATGTGTATAATGACGTCATAGGATCATGGTTCTGAACAAATCCTTGTCACTTCAGCTGGTTGCCATATACCTTCTGTGGGATCTTGGATGTGAACTTGTTGTCTCACCTATAAACTTGGCAATTATTTAATTGCATTTTTAATGTGCACCTTGGTCATATTCTTTTGCAGTTTTAAAAGTTGCTCTCTAGTTGCTGAGAGCATAGTTAAGAGTAGGTATATTGGTACACACTGGCCTGCCAAGCATGAGCTATGCCGATGATGAAATAGATGCACTTAAAGACCCTCGCTCTCAGCTGTAACGTTGCAATCTTGCTTGGTCTGTCTATATTTGAGAATTATGCATTTCACCATGTGAATCAGTCCTGAAGGGGGGAAGGAGTCCAGGGGAAGTAAGGAACCTGGAGGGGGGAAGGAGGCTGGGGAAGGAAGAAGTCCGAGGGGAAGAAGGAGTTTGATGGGGGAGGGGGTCCAGAGTGGGGGATGGAATCCAGGGGGAGGAAAGATCCTGGGGGGGAGGAAGGAGTCCGGAGGGGGGAAGGGATAAGGGTGGAGGAAGAAATAAGGGTGGAGGAAAGAGTAAGGAGTGTTGAAGTAGTAAGGGTGGAGGAAGGATTAAGGAAGGGGGAAGGAGTCCGGGGGGGTGGAGGGATGTAGTCTGTGGGGTAAGGAGTTCTGAGGGGAGGAAGGAGTCGGGGGGAAGCAGTTCTGAGGGAGGAAGGAGTTCCAAGGGCGGGAATGAGTTCCAATGGAGGAAGTGGGGGGGGTGGGATGGGGGATGTCGAGGTGAATGTGCCAGGGAGATGTCTGTGGAGTCGATGACTCCCTCCTGGGGAGTGAACTGAGGGTGGGTGTGGCAGGAGGGAATGGTGAGAATGAGAAAGGGCAGAGTGAGCTGGTAGGGCGGGAGGGTGAGGGTGCAATAGTGTTGCTAGAAAGGACGACGAGTGTGGTTGGTGGGCATTCGGAGGCAGACATGGAGCCTGGGGGTGGGAAGGCGGCAGTCAAGGAGGTTAATGTGGATGGGAGTGGGATTTTTGGGAAGGTAAGGAACAGGCAAGTTCACCTGGACATCCCCGAAAGAAAAGGGTTGTGGCTGGTAGGGGGCGGTGGGGAGGCAGAAGGTGATGCCAGGAGGATCGACAGTGATGAGGGAAAGGGCATGGGTGACTGGGGAAAGGGTAAGGATGGGGAATCTAAAGAAGAATGTTACATGCACCATGCTGACAAATCCAAAAGTGAAAGTAGACTCATGGGTGAGAACAGGTGCTGTACGAGAGTGTGATCAGTGGGAGGGTGGAGATGCAGGTCAGCTCAGATGGACAGTTGAAAGAGAACCCCATGCTCGGGACATTGATTTGGGTGTGATGGAGGAAGGGTCCCCATGCATGTGAGAATGGTTGCACAAGTCTCCAAAATGCCCTGCCACACACACACTTCTCCATCCAGAATCACTCATGGGTTGGCAGCGTGTAGCTGAACTGCAAGTCAGGGGGAGATGCAGTGGGACTCACGAAGCCGGCAAATGAAACTGAAAAATACATTACACATTATTCAGTGAAAGTGAATATATTTTCAGATTATAAAGTGACAAAATGTGTTCACTTGTGCAACCAATTTTGCTCCGAATTTCTTAAATTTTCTAGGCCTAACACTTATAGGTGCTGCCCTGACATCCGCAGCAGGGGTGGAGACAGCCTAAGCAATTTTTGGCCCTGTTGCCTCTGATGGCTTTGGCGTGGGCCTTGGGGGCCCCAGCTTTCTTTGGCTGTCTTCCCTGTGGACCAGCTGCTCACTCTGTGGTGACAGAGGATGGGGTTGAGGGGGTCATAGGCAAAGTGGACTCAGAGGGAGAGGACAGCCTCTGAATTTCCTGAGTGGATGACCCAGGGGTGTCCAGCTGCTGCACCTCCTCCCTTTGGGTTCCTCAGGGCCCCAGCCTGACTCCTTGAGGGGAAGAAGCACCTGGAAGGACATAGGGGTGCCCCATCTCCCTCTCGCCATTGCAGGAACTCACCCACGGCTACCACGATGGAGTGCAGGTCTGCGCACATCGCTACGTTCTGCTGGATCAGGATCTCCATGGCGTCCGCCATCCTTCCCATGGAGACTTCCGTATGCATACATGTGGGCACCACTTCATCAGAGGGCAGGTGGACGCACTCCTCCAACTCTCGTGCGACTCTGTTGAGGGCTTCCAACAGCTCTGCTTGATAATCCCCCACCTTCTGCCCTCTGCACAGTGAGCTGGAAGTCTGAATCCAGAGGCTTGTCATCTGATTCGGACCTCACAGATGCCTCTTCCCCAGCAATCCTCCTAGTGCTGGGGAGATGGGCTGAACCTGCCTCCTCCTGCTGCTGACATGTGTCCGTACGGTGGCCACCAGATTGTGAACCTGAGCCTGCTCTAGATCTAGGTCCCACCGAGGTGCATGTCTCTGCGCTGGTGGGGGGTGTGGCAGGTCTTCTGGGATGCTTATTTCCAGCTCATCAAAGGAGGAGGTGTCCTCTTCGCTGGAGGTGAGTTTGTGGATGGAGCTGAGGGACTGGCTGGCTGAGGGTGTCGGACAATTGGCAGAGCTCCCTGTGATCCAAAGTAGAGATAATTAGCACATGGCAGCAAAGTCAAAAGCAGGAGAGAGAGCACTCACATTTTCATTGAGAGACGGATGATGTGGTGCATGATCCTCATGTTGGTGTTCACCACTGACCTCACCGTCACCGCAGGCACAGTCCATGTCCTCACTAGTCAGCGCCATGGCTTGCTCCACAAAGCGAGTAAGGGGTCTAATGTGGGCCACTTCACCTCAGTCTGGGGCCTCTCCCTGCTGATTTGAGCCAGCTTCTGCATGTTTCCCGGGAATGCACAATTAATGAGGCGGGATTGGGGCAATACAGCGTGAATAGCTGCCATTGCGGCCGGTGGATAAAATGTTCTTTTTCCCGCCTGCTACCACACCTAGTGCAAATCTGGAACAATTCCTCCCATTGTGTAGGGTCTGTTTGTATCAGTGCATAGCTCTTCATAGCTGTATCAGCCTTTGCTCTAGTGCATTTCCATTGCCAATGGCCCTTCTTGCCACGTTTTGCAGAATTGTTGGAAAGCTCAGCATTTCCTTGATGCACACAGAAGGCCACACCTTCCAGATGTTTTGCTAGATTTGGGTATTCTAGTGAGTGCGTCAGCAATCGGGGTTGTGCATAGGACCTGGAAGTTTTGCCAACCTCCGAGGATCACTTCATACTTATGTCCATCCTTGAGTAGCTTTTCAATGCTGGAGGTTTTGGTCTTGACTTGCAGATCTTGCTGGAATGCTTCCATGGGAGTGGATGCGAACACCAACTCAACAATTCTGTCTGCTAGTTCTATATCCCAAAAATCATAGGGATGTACCATTTTCTCTATATCTGCTGACAACGTGGTTTATGGATTCCGCAGGTTGTTGTAGAAACGACATGACCTCTAGTTGATGAATATACAAGTTTAACCTGACTCTGAACTGGTCTTCCAATGTAGTCCGTATCTTCTTCTGTTAACCCTGACATGTTCAGCCTGGTAGACCTTGGTTTCCAGTTGCTAGGCAAATTTTTATGGCTTGCTTATCTGGTTCAAACACACCTGAATCAAGAAACCGAGCTATCTCTGTACGCTGTTAAACATTTTGATTTTGCATAGTGAGTCAGCTGTATCCCAATTCAAACTGGAGAATTTTGTGGACATTTTGACAATATCTCTTTGAAATTCCTCCTTGTTTTATTCAATTTATAGTTCAGCAACTCCTGAAGGCATAATAGCAACTTTCTCTGTCCCAATTTTTATTTTGGCTTTGCTTGATTTTTTTGCTTGACTCTCCCTTGCTCAGTATCGATCCAGCCCACACCCTGGTCACTTGCCTTTCCCGGCTAAAGTAACCCGGTGCTGGTCCTCTTGCACACTATCCCACTCACATAACTGACAGGCTATGTGCTGCAATCTCACCACAAGTGATCCGTTTGCTCACCAGCTCTTTACATGAGCCCCACCCCAGCCTGTATCTTCAAAGCTTTTCTATGCTACCACCATGCTGCGATTTCAACATTTTCTGATGCTGTAAGTTCATTGCTGTCTGACTAGAACATCGAGGGCTGTCTCATGCCATGTAGCATGATCTAAGGCTGTTCACCACATCGTACTTGGACTTAATCTTGCTGCCACGCTGCCATGTTGTGTTTTATAATGATATAAAGGTGTCAATCACTCATAAGGGATTGGGTAAACACATTGTGGGTTCATTTATTTAGACTAGGCACATAAGAACATATATACATGGATAGAAAGCTTGAAGACACTAGCAGCAGAGCTGTGTGTGCTGTTTTCTACTCACAGTCCAAAGTAAAACTGTGACTGGATCACATGACACACTCCCCTTCTAATGATGTCATGCTGCTATCCCTTAAAGGCATATTACAACTACCGTCTAGTTTCCGCCAGGCAGAAAGCCACAAAATCTATCCCCTTGTTTCTGAACATTGCCCACTGGAAAGGACATCAGCTAAGATTTATCCTGAGACAAATCCCAAGAGGAAACAGATCATCTGTACCTTTTCATCTCTCATCAACTGTCATCTCTGTTAATTCTGAGACAGCAGTGGCCTGTGTTTTATTGTCATTCACCATTATCATATATTTATTATACCGTGTCTGTATTTGTGCTGGTGTTTCATTCAAACAAATGAGGTGACAGTTGGTGCTTTATGGATGATCATTCTCCTGCTCATTGTTTCATATCACTTGTCTTTCCTTACTCTGTAAAGCGAATTGTATTGATCGTCTGCAAACCATTCAACTTTGTGCC